>NW_017731594.1:888168-900929 GCF_001890085.2 Hipposideros armiger
AAATAAAATATAGTTAACATGCAACATTGTGTTACTTTCAGGTATACATTCATACCGCTAACAAATAAAGATGAAAACTTTTTCATGGGCTCCTATATGTATCCTGGGACCTCAGAACCATTCTCACCAGGCCCCATAGAAAGGTTGGCCCTAGTTACGCTTCTCCATAGAAAAACATAATGCTTTTAATATTTTTAATAATCAATAGATATTACGTGTGACAAAAAAGAAAAGACAAAAATATCTAACTAAATTTGTGAATATCCGTGGTCTCTAAGCAGGTTTCTTTCACTGTTTCCACAAAGGGAGGCGATGCATTTCTCTTTTCTCATATGTCATCCCATTCCCTCCCAGCAGTAAGCTGCAACGGAAGACTTAGCTCCTGCTGTAAGAAAAAGTAAAAGTAAAAGACCCACTAGCTTCTCTCCCAAAGTTGCTGCTATTCCTGACCCCTGCAATAGATGGAATAGACCCCTGGAATGGATGGTGGGTGTCACCATCCACCCAAGTGTCCCCCTGAAACTTGATGTCTCCTCAGTTACAGCCTCAGGCCCGCAGCTAGCCCATGACCAAGTCCTGTCGAGTCAGCACCCAAAGTTTCCTCTTTTTTTTTAATTGAGATATGATTAGCATATGACATTGTATTATTAGTTTTCGGCTTACAACATAATAATTTGGGAAGGAAAGCTGGTACATATATATATTGCAAAATTATTACCAGAATACGTTAGGTTAACACCTATCACCTCCCATAGATCCAAATTTTTATGTGTGTGATGAGAACTTTTGAGACTTACTCTCTTTCAAGTTTCAAATAACACAATACAGGACTGCTAACTAGAGTCGCCATGCTGTAGATTACATCCCCAGGATCTACTCACCTTGTAACTGAAAGTTTGTACCTTTTGACCACTATAGGCTTCTGTCGCCTGGTTTTTCTGTTTCCACTGCCATCACCCTAATTTAGATCACGTGTTACTGCCTCCACGCTCGCCCACTCTGATCCATCTGTTCCATCCGGCAACCTGGGCTTTATGTACAGATCTATTTAATCTGACTTAGGTGAATGAGATGGCGCCTGCTTTCTCTCAGAGTGAAGGCCAAACTTCTTTTCACTACCCCACCTGTGTACTCTAGAAACCCCAACAAGACGTGCTTCCTTTTTCCCGTGGACCTTTGCACACACTGGCTCCGCATCATAGCACATCATCCTCCATTCCTCTGTGTCCCCACCTCAGACCCAGTCTTCAGCCCCCACTCCCTGACAGCACCTTCTACAGGGCTGGGCTTGACCCCTGAACTTTCTCCCCCACTGGGGCACATCTCACACACATGGACATGACATATGTACTTATCTGTCTTTGCACATTTTCTCCCACCAGCTCCATCTGCTTCATAATTAGTGTCAGTTCCATCCAGATTCTTGTATAATGTTGTCCACCCATCCAATGGAATGAGAAGCTTGTGGAGACAGCATGGAGGGCAGCTAGCAGGTTTCATCTACAACTGGATAGAAGACAATTTTGTTACAAAGTTGAACCCATTGATCTTGGGCTACAATTTAGGCAGCTAGTAGCTAGTAACACCTCTCAGTCAGTCAGGACAGGCCATGTCATGTGGGATGATGGAAGGCAGAGGGATGGGTCTTAGCCACATTGTCTGATGCACTGGAAGAGCTCAGAGGCAACACTGGGAATCTGGCCCCCCAGGCTCTGCCCTCTGCTCTTCTGGGACCTGCCTGTTGGGTCATGCAGCCAACATGTGTCACTATCAGTCAGATGGTGGTCAGAATCCAGCAGGTGAGTCCTGCCGTTGCTAGATTGTCACCAATGTGACCATCTCTTGTTGTGAGAGAGGAGCCCAAGTTTCGTTGCTGCTCCTGGTCTTGAGAAAAAATTAGGATCATAGCCAGTGACACTTACTGAGCTATTTTGTCCAGCTAGTGGGTTGGGTTTTCAGGTGATGAGGAAACAAATTAAAACAAAATAAATGAATGAATGAATGAATAAATAAATAAATAAATAAATAACATCAAAACAAATCTAACCCTCCAGCTGTTGACCCATTATGCGTCTTTCTTAGGATATTGGTCATCTTGGCTGGTGAGATAATAAGGGGACCCTCAGACTTAAAAAAAAATTTACCAATTCCTATGCCATGTGGTTACCTGCATTTATGCTTAAGAATAACAGCATGATTTCTGTTGTTTTTGAATATTCCTCTTGAGTCATGACCTTGAGTCATTTGATTTCTAACTTTGACTAGATCATGAGATGTGGTTGTAGTCATTTTATTGGAAAAGAAATACATTTGAAAGGAGGCAGTCAAATGGATTATGCTCTTAAGTAATTGTGAATACTGACTCATCAGGAGTAACAAAATCACTTTGGCGAATTTTGAATAGTGTTAGTAAACTCGGGATCAAATAATGTTTAGAGAGCTCCTCAAATAGCAAAGACAAGTGTTTCATTAGATCAGCTTTACATTCATCGGCATGTGTACTGAGATGCTCTACAAAATGTGTTCCATGCTGGAGATCACAACTGAAGAAGCTTGCACACCCCCTCCCCTACCCCATCATGAGGCAATTCACCTTGAAATTACTCACTAGCGCATTGTCTGTTTTCACATTACTGCATGCATTACACATTTTTTGATTCAAACATGCCCTTCTATCAGGGTTTATCTTCAGGGGTGAGTTGCCTGCTACTCAATAATACAAGCGGGGCTGATCATCATCGCCACCATCTCCTGAACGCCCCCTACTCCCATCTCTTTTCTTCGTACTACTTTTGGTTTTTAGTGGTATCCCCACATTCTCAGGCTTGTTCCTCTTAGAAGGGCTCCTTTGTAGATTGGAAAGGGAGAATTGTACATGCGGCATTTGCTACGTGGACATAAGAGGGAGCCGCCAGACACGTCTTGAAAGAACAGTGTCCGTCCTTTGTGTCAGAAATGACTGGAGCCGTGAAACAACCTTTGTGTTTCTGGCATACTTCAGGGTTTCACCAGCGTTGTATCTGAAAGGGAATATTCTGTTTTATGTAATTACAAATGGAAAGCCATCAGCCGCCATTTACGTAAAAGCCTGTCTCTAAAACCCGAGCAGAAATGTCTGATTAAATGATAAATGCCCGTCGCGTCTCCTGGGCTCGCTTCACACACAATCGAGGGCATGAGAAAGCAATTCCGAGGTCCTGACTAATAAGAAAATCGTTGAACAGAGGTTCGCTCCCACTCAAGCCTAGGACTGTGGAACACTTCCTATTGCTTCGGGCTGTAAAGGTGCCCTAGTCTGGCCTCTGTCTGCTTTTCTAACCATACAGTCTATACAAGTCAAAAAAAATAAATAAAACAAGCAAACACAAAACCCTAAACTAACTACCGCAACCAGCTTGCACTGTGTTTAGACACGGCCCATTTGAGGCCCCTGAGCAAGTCAGACCACCTCATTTGGGCCTTGGCTGCTTTGACATTTCCTCCCGTAGGTACTTTTATTCTAATATCAACCTAGAGTCTGTGGCCCAAGGTATTGCCAGGAAACCTTTGGGGATCCTGTCAACTATTCAAATTCAGTGTGCTCCTGTTGCGCACCCACTATGCTCCAAGAGCGGTGCTCAGGTGTGTCAGGAAAGAAAACATGATTCCTGACTTCTCTCTCTCCGGAGAACCCTGCTCACAGGATTATTAGACAAGTGTCTTTTGAGCATCTACGATGCCCCACACCTGTGCTGGGCGCCGGGATTTTGCTGATATATTGATGATAATCTAGAAGTCAATCGTGGGATTACCTTTTTTTCCTCATTAACTTATATTCTAGAAAAAGTGCAGCCATGAGAATTAAACTATCTAGAGACATAACCAACATCTCCAAGCATCATTTTAAGCTGTTCAGCAAAGAGGGGTTCTACAGAAACAAAAGAAAAGACTAATAAGGCTGTGTTCACCGCAGTAATCCTTTGATTTCTATTAATGTTTAGACAGGTGATATTTATAACATATATTTTATTTCTAATTTCCTTTATTATAAGTATTAGAGAGAATCAGCATTTTTATTCTTTAAAATACATGATCACATAATAATTGCCCTTGATTTTTCTCTACCATTTCTCTGCCAAAAAAAAAATCATATGAAACCTGCATCATATCACATATATATGTGTTTATATACAGAGGGTGCCAAAAAAATGTACACACATTTTAAGAAATAAAAAAACTGTATTAAAATTGCAATACTCAATATATACTGATAACAAAAGATGAATACAAGTCATGTGCATACATATTTTTGGCACCCCGGTATATTTTAAGCTTATTAATTTTAAGATTATTAACTCAATACACTAAATATAAAATAATAAGAAGAAAACAGTGCACATTCATCCTTGAAACTTTAGAAAAGGGGAACGATGTTTAAAGAAGAAAATTAGTCGCTCCGTATTCTGCCACCCTAAGATGACAGCTAGCCGCGGTGCGTTTCCTTCCATCCTCCACTAGATCTATATTCGTGTCCTCGCATTATCTGTGTATGTACATATGTTTGCATATACATGTGTATATGAAAAATGTGGGGTCATGCTTTCCTCTGTAGACCAGAATCCTGTTCTTCTCTTCACTCAAAATTATCACATCTATAACATCTTCCTATATCTTAAGATATCCTAAAGGATATATTTTTAATGACTAGATATCATTCCATTGTGTAGCTATACCAACATGTAGGTAATAGATGTCCTTTTTTATACGTTGAAGTTTTTTTTTAATTTTTACTATTATAATCACCTCAGGGATGTTTACCTTTGTGGACAAATCGTGCACTCATCTTTCATGTTTCACGTAGAATAAATTCCTAGACGTGAAATCACTAGCTATGAACAGCCTTAAGTTCTGGATACCTGTTTCCAGTAAGGTCATCTCAGTGTTTATGTCCCCTTAACTGAATGTCCCCTGACAGACCTGTTCACACTAGGTACTCCCATAAATTGATTAACAAAACCAAGAAGCCTCATTATTCATGTCAGAGCTCAAAATGTTGTCTTATTCTTGGCTACTTTATGAGAAATGTTAAAACATTTATTTGACATATGTACTGGCCCATTATACTTCGTGTATCACAATGGTTGGTTTTATTTTAATTTCATGAGAATTGCACATGCCTTATGGTATTAGCAGGTGGAATATGGTTTTGATACAGGGACTAGGAAGGTTGAGCCTTTGAAATAATGAGAATAGATGATTCTAATTTAGAACATACATAGGGTAATGATTTCACTTAGCTATTTCAGGCTGTTTGAAAAATATTAAAGTAGAGGAGCTATACACTGACTCACATTCTGAAGTAATAACAAATTATAGCAAGTTGTAGGGGCCCAGGCACTATTTTCAGAGGGACCCTTTTATTTTATTTTATTTTTATTTTTATTTTTTATTTTTTTTAAAGATTTTTATTGGGGAATTGGGGGGATGGGAACAGCGCTGGGGAATTGGGGGAAGGAGAACAGACAAGTTGCTGTTGTGTTGTTCTTCAGTCTAGTTGTGGAGGACGTTGCTTCACTGGCCCAAGTTGGCACCATCATTGCGCTCTTCCCGGGCGAGGCACATCAGTCGCCGGCTTCTGGATGGCCACTCACGGCGGCTGCTGGCCGCTCACGCTGGCTGCTGGCTACACACGGTAGCCCATGGCAACCCACTGCCACAGGGGCTGCAGCCTACGCCGTGGCCAATGACTCACGGCAGCCCAGCTCCAGGTTGAGCTGCTGTTCAGCATCTTAGCTGTAGAGGGCAGTGTCACTGGCCCTCATATGTGGGATCCGAACCGGGGCCCTCTGGCGTCCCAAGCCAGCTCTTAACCATCGCGCCACTCGGCCGGCCCCAGAGGGACCCTTTTAAAAAGTCCCTTTTTAAGACTCTTCAACCACTTTGGGGAACATCCTTCCCTTTCCTGAGTTGCCAAAAGCCTATAGGGTGGTTTGGGTAGTAATGTATTTTTTAAGGTTTTAGGTTCTTGTAAATACTTGTATTAAAAGTGTAGCACAAGATACTATAAAGTACTTTAAATAATGTAGGAAGTTTAAAATACAGAGAATAGCCCTCTCTATCCCCCACTTGTTTCTCTCTTCCTGAGTCCTAGCTCCCATCAATGGTACTATTGCATGGGCTCTCCTAGTCCTTTTTCTTTGCATATACTAATATATCGTGTGTGTGTGTGTGTGTGTGTGTGTGTGTGTGTGTGTGATAGTATAGAACTCATTAGTTTTAGTGTCTGGATAATATTCCAGCATAATGTCCCCCCTAAGATAATGCCTGAAATGTGAGTGCAAGCAATGTTAGGTTTACCTGCAGGAAATTCATTTGTTTTAATCTGATGGAGAAATTGAAGAGCCTGGGAGATGGCCTTTTTGGCTAATGTTAGTAGAGAAGATACTGTAGAATGAGGTGTGTTTTTTTTTTCCTTTTTAAATTATTCCAAATAAAGGAAGATGACACCAAACTTAATTGTCTGCTTTACCGGCTAGATTTATTTAAATTTTGTAGCCTAATGAAATTTGGGGGAGGGGAGTAATAAACTGAATGTACGCCGCCAGGAACTCTCTCTGGAATTCTCTCTAGGAGAGCTGGATCAAAACATCCAACATTGATTCTATTCTTGAACAACAGTCTCCCTCAAGACTCTGAAATACAGTTACGCAATCCCTTGTGAGTTCTTTCTTGACAGTGTGAAGCCCGCTTTGGGGAAAGCAGCTTTTTTTTTTTCTCTAGAATTGGGAGTGTGGTGAGGTGTATGAGGTGTGTACGTGTGTGGGATGGCGTGGAGAGATGAATGGCTCATTCTGTCCTCCCTACAATCCGTGCAAATGGAATTGTACAGTAGATGGCCGTTTGGTCCGGCTTCTTTCACTCAGTGTAACGTTTCTGAGAGTCCTCTGGGTTGTTACGCACGGTTTTCATGCTGGCTAAGCTTTCTCTTGTTCTTTTCCTTTCTCCTTTAAAACCAGGTTTACTGAGGTATAATTAGCACAGTAAATCTCACCCTTTTTAGGTGTACAGTTCTTTAGTTTTGATAAATATATATAGTCGTGTAACCACCCTCAGAATCAGGATATAGACTATTTCCATCTCCCCAAAAAGTTTCCTGTTAACAATTTGCTTTTCCTTCGACCCGTAGGGGATCACTGAGGTGGGGAGAATGGCGAAGTTAAATCTCATTTGATTGCCATAAACCTCCTTATCTATTCAATTTTTAAGATTATATTGATGAGAGTGTTCCCCCCACCACACCCCTTTGTGAATCACATCCAAAAGACTGTCACCAGAGAGAAAATCGGTGGCATATGTTCCTCTCCATTGGATTACCGCACTGTGCTTCATCCGGGTATGGCATTTCCACAGGATGAGCCAGAACCGCACCCCCTACCACACACACACACACACACACACACACACACGCGCACACACACACACATGCACACACGCGCGCGCGCGCGCACCTACACCAATGCAAAACTTATGCCCATCACTCTGAAATTCAACATGTCATCTTTCACTGGAAGTCAGTAATGGCCAGAAGCAAATAAGAGAGCCTTGCTCAAGGAAACAGGGGTCAGAGATGACAGCGTGAGGGCACACCCCCCTCATTTGCTCACCAGTGTTCCTAATTTACAACTGTTATTCAACCTTGGTAGCTAAACACAGGTTCTGAATATAACACACACACACACACACACACACACACACACACACACACACACTTGCACCCAGGAACACAAAATGCACAGATGTCAAGGAGGGGTGTGGCTTTTAGTGACCTAATCCGGTTGATACATCCTTTTCAGGACTTAGCCCTCTAGTGTACATGAAAAAGAAATAAAGAACAAAAGAAGACTGTATCTTCATAGGAGTTCCTCTCAGCCTACCGTATCCCTTTTAAGCCTGTTTATCACACTCCCACAAGATATGGAAGGCTCTGGAAACACTGCAGAAGGAAGTGACTTAAGCAGCATGGCCTCTTCTGCCATCAAGTGATGCCATGAAGGTGGGGTGATGAGCATTTGAAATGATACCCTTGCAGTTTTCTCTTTTCCCTCTCTTAATTGCTATCTTCTCACCCCCAGAGGAATATCTTCCATGTCTAATCGGGTGAGGTGAAAAAAAAAAAGAAAATGGCATTTATTTTAAGCTTAAACTTTAGCCAGATGGGAGCCAGCTTAAGTTTTGTGTGAATATAATTTGATTTTTTCCCCATCTCACCATCCCATGTTGGGTTGCCTCTGACAACTGATAAAATTCACATTTCCAAGCAAATCTAGGATTTAGATATAAATATGTGGAGTGAGCACACAAATTAACTCATGTTCTCAAAGTTAAAAAGGGTGAAATCGGACTAACTTCACATAAGAACACATTCATCTTAATGCTGGTGAGACAGAGCGAAATAACCCACAATTAAATTCCCCATTTTTTCCAATTCATAATTTTTAACAGAGTGAATGGGAACATTCTAGCAAAGTGGATTACAATGTCTGAGACCCGTGTTCTCATTAACTTTTGGCATAAAATTGGAGATGGGTTCCATTTGAAATAATTTCCCCAAAGATTGACCTAAGAATGCTTGTTATGAAATAAATTAAAAAATTGGAAAATGTTGTGAGATGTGAGTCATTACAAATGTTAGCACCAATTAGCAGCAGCTTACATTTCTTGGCTGCACTAAGGCACAGTTTGAGAACGGCTCTTCTAAGGGATTTCTTCATTTCATGCTTGCAGCTTCCAGACCATTCTGCTTTTAGTTGCTCTGGCGCTGATCTTTATCTCGTCTCCTAGATGAAGGGGCTGGGAAGCCGGGCTGTGGAATTTGGTTTTCCCTATCAGTCACATTGACAATTTCTTCCTCCAGTGGTTTGGATCTAGAAACATGCTTTCTCTTCCAAATAGATCAGCCTTAGGAACAGGTTTTCAAGGTATGAGTAAAGCAAGCTTTTATATATATTCCCTCCTTCCTAGCTAGACCCAGTGAGGAAGAAAGGCAGGGACTCTAGCCAAATTCAGGGGTAAAAGGTGAAGGTAGTGATTGTCACCGCCCTGGGGAGTTGAGAGTCAGCATTGGAGTGGAGGCTCCCAGGAAGCAGCCGCCGCCACAGCAGGGGTGTCACGGGGTGTCCAAGGAGAGGTCATGTGGGGCTGTCATGGCACACTCCTGACTCCTACCTGGATGAGCCAGGCATTTCGAGACAAGTGACCCACCAGTCATTTTAAAATGAGGTCCTTAACATTTTTTTATATTTCAGAGTCAACATTGTTTCTTAAATTCAAATTGCTGTTTTATAATTAATTTGTGTTGGCCACTTTTATACTTAAGATCTACAGCCTTCAAATAATTTGGGGGACTATCTGGTGACCTAGGGGGCAATATTTTCTTGAGGGTCCCAGACCTCCTAAAGGGAATTTCTCTAGGGACCTCTCAAGATAACCATTCTTTAGCGAGTACCACCATCTCCCCTTCCGTCAACCAGCCTGAACACTCCTGTTTCATTCCATCAGGTAAAGTACAAACCGTAGTGTCCTAATCCATCAGTTCTGGAAGTCTAAATATCATGTATTATGTTGATTTCTGAGTTACCTGTATTGTAACTGCTTTGTTCTTTTATAAGGTTGGTTTTCTTATTTATGTTTTACACAAATAAACGTAAAAATGTGTGTGCATTGGTGGAGGGGCCTTGTAGGTCGACTGAAATGTACAATAGGAAGAAGATGTGCATATGTCCTGGGAATTAGTGTTGTCACTGGTGCTCACCTGTGACAGTATCACACGATAGTGGTCACAAACCATGTGTTCCTAATAATGAGTAAAGTACCAAAGCTTGTGGGTGAGTGTTAGATCAAGTTCAAGAATGTCTCTTTATCAACATCCCTGTGACAAGCTAACTCCCTTTTTTGAGAGGGAGAGGATTGGGATAGAATTTCACCTCGACAACTGGGAACCTCAACTGTGCAGCCCATCTTATGTCGCCACGGTCTTCACTTAGGGCCCACCTGCGGGAAGGATGAGGGACGGGACCTTTTGTATGTGTCAGAGCGAAATAGCTGACCCACATCAGTCCCTCTGCAGTACCATGGACGAATGCCATGGCAATTCGTGGCTTGTGATTATCGCTTGGTCTTCTTTATTTCCCCCTTTCGTTTCTGGTTTTATTGAGATATAATTGACATACAGTGTTGTATAAGATGAAGGTGTACAGCAGCATCATGACTTGACTTACATATATTGTGAAATGATTATCACAATTAGTTTAATTACCATCCATCACGTCATATAGTTATAAAAAGAAAAAAAGGAAAAAACATGGTTTTTCCTTGGGATACGAACTTTTCGGATTTATCCTCTCAGCAACTTTCAGTATACCATACAGCAGTGTTAACTGTCATTGTTTTGTTGTACATTACATCCCCAGTGCTTACCTGATAACTGGAAGTTTGTACCTTTTGACCACCTGCATCCAATTCCCCCTCCCCCAACCCCACCCACTTCTGGTAACCACAAATCTGGCCTCTTTTCCTATGAGTTTTTTTTTTCCTCTTGATCTTCTTAGTTCTCTTAGCCCAGTGTTTTGTCTCAAATATTCAACTGCAAATGCTCTAAGTACCTCCGTACCTCCATACTTGAGATTCTCATAACATCAGGCAGAGGTCGAACTATTTTATTTATGAACAGGAATAACCTGCCTAGAGTCCATATTTCCAACTCCTCCTTTTGAGGTTTGTGAATGAGTCCCACCCGAGGAGAGCGTTACACAACACATGTATCAGCCACATAACCTTCATTTCCAGAAAACCTTTTAACTTTCACAATGTTAGTAACAGAGGAAAATTCTGGCTTTTCTTTTTTTCTTTTTTTTTTAATTTATGTGAATTTTCAAAATGTTCCAGACTAACACTTTCTATTTCTGGTTTGCTAATTTTCTGACTCTAAAGTTAATAGAGATAACTTAGAAGCAAAGATGTTTTGGTATTTTAACAATCTGAAGGCATTTCTGAAATTATCTCCCTTTTGACATTTTTTTTTTTGTTAAGCAAAACTCTGCTTTTTTTTCTGATGGTGAGACAGAGTCCTATACATAATAGAAAAAATATACAATTAAAAATTAGAAAACTAAATATATATATATATATATTTTTTAAATTACCTCAATAGCTGTTGCTAATATGCTTTGTGTTTCTGTCAGTCTTTGGTGCACATGTGTTTAGAAATCTTGCTCTTCACTGGACCCCAGTGCCCATCAGACCTTTTGAAAGCTGTTAGGAACTCAGCACATATCTGTGGACTGGACACTCTCTTTCATGCTGATTATTCACGTTCTTTTCAATTGATGGGGCACCTCAGAACCATTTGATCGAAATGTTTCCTTCTGAAGCACCTTATATGCAGATGGAAGTTTGGGCTGCCTATCACCCCTCAGTAACCAGAGACATGAACAATTTTAAGAGCTTTATCTAAAAATGAATGGACGAGTTTCCGTAGAATACATGGATCCTGATTTTTATTGGATCCTCTTAAATTCTGACAAAGTTTGCCTCATAAATACAGCTCATGCAAAATTGCTTCTGCCCCTAAAATTGCTCAGATACAGAATTTATTCCCAGGTTCTTTTTATTGGCATCTCTATCTAATCAGCTGAGAGCTTTCTTGAAGGTTATTGTAAACACTGGGTTTTCTTAACTGGGAAATGCAAGTGGATTTTCAAGTATCAGAGCAAATCACAAATATGTTGCCCTCAAGTTTTTTTTTTATTTTTAGAATTAATTTTGCTCTATCCTAAAATTGATATGAGTTCAGTTTTCTCAGCCTCAGTAGCTCTTTGACGCACTGAAGCCCCCTGACCTGAAGCCATGATGCCTTGTTCAGAAAATGACCCCAGAAGGCCTGAGTGCTGGGTGCTGGGTGCCAGGGAACACCCCATTGTCTGCACACAGGGGCCCTGCATTTGTCCCTTCATTCAAGGGTGATTCCATTTTGCCTGGTTCTTGCCTTCATGCATACATGTTTACAGCAATGGATGTGCCGCACCCAGGGGTGGCAGCAAAGCTCAGTGCCTACAGGTCTGACTCCAGCCCTTCTTTCAGAGACTCCCAGGGCTGTCCCTTCTTCCCAGACAGCCTGAATTCTGTTCAAGGCAAGCAACGTTCTTATCCTTGATTTGTCCCTCCACTCTTCTAGGAGTATAGTGTTTTTACTGTCAAAATAGATACAGATTGAAATCAGAGAGCTCAGAAGAAAATCCAGCGCTGGAGATCATAAGTTGGGAGTCCTTGCCATGTGAGTTGGCGTTTGCTTGATGGCATTGCTTAAAATTGTCTTGAGAGAATTTGGGACTCGTGGGGGTCTGGGATACAGCCCCATAGAAAAGCTTCACGTAGGGGTCTCATGGAGGATGAGGAGGGCCATGTGAAGGAAAGGCTGGATGCGGAAGGGCAGAACCAGAAGACACAGAGGCTCCGGTGGAGTCTGCTAAGAATTTAGAGAGGACCGACGTGTGTCCGGAGGACACTGGGGACCTTAGCTGGAACAGGGTCCATGGAGGGATGGATGCAGAAGGCCGTGTGGGGTGTGCGAGGTGTGGATGAGAGGTTTGGGCCTGGAAACTGCTGATGGAGAGACAGCTCCTTCCAGGAGCTTAGCCAAAGCGGCAGTAGCAGGTTGTGTCATGGGCTGGGGTTGGGGGAGAGGGTAGCGATCCTGGGAGGTTATTTGTTTTATTTCTGTTTCT
>NW_017731594.1:905409-910571 GCF_001890085.2 Hipposideros armiger
TAAAAGCTTAATCTCCTTGCCAGTTAGAAATAATTCCTAATGATTAACATAAGAGTGAATCATTTTTTTGGCTCTGTGAGATACTATGGATGGCGGTACTGAAAAGCAGCGAGACACAGAAATGGCTTCTGCCTCAAGATAAAGGAGGAAAATATAGCAGCGAATGAATAGACCATAAAGTATTTTCTACTGCTCTGTACTAAGTTTGACACACCTGATGCTCGTTTTAAACGAGGACAAGTTATCTCATTTTTTTATGGTGTTCCACATGCAAAGAGCTGATAAATTGAGCCCTAAGCTTGCATGTCTGTCTTGAAATAATTTTAGCCTACTGCTTGTGACAGGCGTTGCAAAGGATTGTGGCTCACCGGGCTCCCTGTTTTACAGAAGATCTGTCTGTAAGAGCCTTCCGCCGATGTGCTAGTTGCCTTGGGTAGATCAGAATTAGCCTTGTGGGTTCATTAAGAGAATTCATCAGTGTGGAGACTGCAGAGGAGTGAAGGTAAAGGAGCTGCCCCAGGGTGGTTCCCTGGGTGCTGGAAGAGATTCCAGCACCCAGCTCTCATCGGAGACTCTAACCACAGGGAGGCCTCAGGTACGTCAGGTGACCCTGGTGGGAAATCCCAAACTGATGGGATGCCTCCTGGATAATGGTGTGATGGGCATAGGTCCCTCCACAATGTCCCCCAAGAAAGGAAGGAACCTACCATGGGTTCCAGAAATCTCTGAGAAATCCTTTTTTGGGTATGAATGAAGTCAAACCACCAACTCTAGACTTTCCAAATAGGTCACAATCTTTGAGGAGTCCTTTGAACAAGTATTCTTGGATGGGGATATGGCCCAAGTGGAATCAAGTTCTGTTGGTTTTCTAGAGATATCTTCATATGCATTCAATACCCAGAGGCTATCCTGGTCCTGAGAAGTACCCCAAGAGCTCCCGTATTGAGAGTCTCTGAAGGAGAGGTCACATCATGCTCTGAGAGGAGGGCTTTAGCCCTAGATGAGCCTGAAGAATTGTTGATGTACCATCGTGGCATAACACAACACTGTGTTCCTCTGGTCAGTCTGATGAAAACGTGGCAGGATCCCCCCCCCTCACTGTCTCCCTGGCCCCCTTTGGTTGGTGTGTCCTTGCTCCCTGCGTGGCAGGAGAGTGAGGGGGCAGCAAGGAGTGTCCCTGAGGACAGAGGAGAGAGAGCAGCTGCCACATGGCTCCTCACCTCTCAGGTGTTTAAAGTGAATTTTTACATCTACAGTGAAAATGTGATGAACCAGCTAAAAACGCTCCCACAAGAGTAGGAAATTTAAAGAAAAATGCACCTCTGTTGCTTTGACTTGAATGACGTATCCTGGAGAACTTAACCTTTATATGAAATCAGCCCCGCAGAATCAAAGAAAGTGGGAATGAGTAGGTTTCTTAGCATGAGGGAGTCCAAGGGACCATGGACTGAGGACCTTGCTGGCCTGAGACAGAATTGTCACCGTTCAGCAGCCAGTGACACATCATGTGTTTGTGCGTGAGTGCCTGTGCGTGTGAAAGTCACCATCTGTCTTCTGTAGCACTGAAGGACTAACCTTTTTCTGTATCTGTGTCCTGTCAATGTCTTTAGGGTTAAAAATGTCTTGCTCTTTAGTAAATGATGATGGTAATGGTAGAGGGATTTTCAAATGGTTTTACTCGACACAGTGAGCAGTGGATAACATCATGTCAGTTTCCAAATGTAAAAGAAAGCATTTGCTAGTCTAAAAAGGCCTAAAATAAAGACCATTAACTAGCAGAACTGCCAGCATCCCCCCCACCACCACCACCAAACTCCACTTTTTAGGTGAAGCTCAGAAGTGGGGAGAGAAGTGCTCTCACTGAAGGACACAGAGGCCAGCTCATTGTGAGCATGTGTGTGTCTCTGTACACACATGTGCATGTGTACATCACACACTCAGACCAGCTTCTCTGCTGCTGATGCTCTGAATTTGCTAGACTGAGTGGGCATCGCTGAGCTGGGTAGAGCCTCTATATATTGGAGACATCTGAAAGCAGGAATGAGGAAGCCCTTGTAAAGAATAAAGGTCAAGCAAGAATCTCTTGTTGACAATTTCATGAGCACCTCATGAAACTTGATTTCTACTTCTAAATGGTTTCACCACTTTCTACCGGGAGTAACAGATGGCAGGACGTCTGTCTTAGGAAGAGGAAGCTGTGCCTTGTGCCTAGAGGTCACTAGGACAGCCAGTCTCTCACACTTCCTTTTCTTAAATCCTATAAAATTAGACATTTGCATAAATGGTTGTTAAAATTTATTTTTTTCCCCAAAACATGACAACTCTCCACCGTGATATTAATAGCATTGATTTTAACCCTAAATCAGAGACAGGATACAAAGCCTACCAAAGAATGGATAAAAGGAATAAAATAATTTAAAAACCACCATTAGTAATGTAATTTCCCTCAAAATGATCATACTTCACATCTGTCTTGTTACATATTTGTTTCAATCCATTTAACCATCATTTACTAAGCACACTTCTCTCTTCTATATTATACCTAACATATTAAAACTATGACACTAATATTTTTGAGTACTTACCATGTGCCAGGCATCTTGGTAAGAATTTTTACATCTCTTATCTCATTTAATAGTCAACTCCTCCTGGGAAACAAGTACTATCTTAATCTTCATTTTACAAGGGAGAGAAACCTACTCAGAGGTCCAGTGACTGGCACAAGNTGGTTTCGTGAAGGCACAGAGGAAGTGGCTTGGAGGGCTCCCTGCTGGTTAGAATTGCAACAGGGGGATGAGAAAGGAGATCGGAAGGAAAAAGGAGTTCAGGGACTTTGGAAGATAGAGCATGATTGTAATAATGGACCATGGACTCTGCACAGGAGAAAGAGGATATGGAGGCAGGAGGGGACTGGTTGTACTTGAGGTTTCGATGAAGTTGAAGAACGATAACAGTCGGAATACCGCAACTATTCCAACTGCCTTGAGTATTGGAATTGATTGGTTCTGATGATAGCGTGTTTTCTCAATATTCTCACTTTGGGGTGTGACTGTGGAAGGGGATACCTGGCATGGAGTGGGCGTGAGGGTCCCTGGAGATGAGGCCGAGGGCCATACATATGGACCGAAAAGTAGTCTAGGAGAAAGGCAGACGTTGTGATGAAGAGAAAGACAGTGATCCTGATTCTAGAACATCAGTGATCAAATAACATGTCATTTAACACCTGTATATGAATGACCTTTAATTATTGCTGATATCAGTTGATAATTTTGCAGTTCACTTACTATACTAATTGGTTGTATTCATCAGAGAATACAACATGAGCATGTCTTATAATTTTTAAAGCTTTGTTTAGTACTAAGTATAGGGCCTTTTATTAGTATTGCTTTTAAAGATTTAGATTTCATATCGAACCTGAAAATGAGTGCTGGCATAATAAAGAAATCCTAATTGGGTTAATACTAGTCAAGTTTTAGTTATTCCCCAAAAGCTACTCATTGATTTAAAATGCAATCTGCAGCTCTCCTCAGGTAATGCAATCAGATTTTGCCCAAGGGTGACCATCGTCAAGTGGAATGACAATCATATAAGACTTGAAGGCTTGGCCTTCACACAAGTGTCAGATCCCCTGCCCCCTTTTCTCTCTTGGGCTTTCATGAAAACCTAATGAGAAATGACATTCATAAGTACTAGTAAGTCAGTATGCATATTGGGGCTTCTTTTCTTACTGGGTGGATGATACAATACCGCATCCCATGCCTTAGTGTGTAGGGAAAAGGTGTCTGTTTATTCTCTGACCCCAATGTAATTCCTGGACCCACAGACACTGTACCTTCACCTGGCCAGGTGGTCCCGGTGGAAACATTTCTCTTCCTGAACAATGGCCAGTAGCAATTACTACCAGGAGTGTTGTCTCCCTTGGACCTCATCTTGAGGAGCATTGGCTACTCCGTTAATGTGAATCACGACTTAACTATGGTTTCCTTGCTTTGGGGCAGTGTTTCCTTGTGCTCTAAGTGGGACTGATTTTCATAACTTAATTTACCAGGTCCAGGAGGCGAGCTGCAGTTGCTATGGGAACAGGAGCTAAATTTCCTGGCATTAGTACATTTAACACATCAACAATGATGCTATAATGACATAGGTATATCTTCCTTTTCCCACTTTCATTTTGTTTTATCTTTCTAGATGGATTGTTGTTGGGGAAAGGAGAAGAAGGATGGTTTATTTGATATTAGTGTATCATAATATTCACCTGGCGAGTTATTTTCCTGGTAATTACATGTCCAAAAGGATGCACATGCCTAACCTTTACTTCCAGCCTTTGGCTGGTGCTACTTTTGACGAGCTTTCTAACATCATGGAGGCCCTTGCAGAAAGAGAAAAATGTTGCTCCCCCTCATACCCTGGGTGCCCAGCCTAGTGCCCCAAGCTGAATAACTGTTTATTGAACTTTGATAAGTTGCACTAATTCACATTTCATCTTGACCGCCATGAGTCATTTCTTCACTAAAATCGAAAGGCCTTCTGGGTTAGATATCTATATGCACATAGAGTGTGATTGTCAGAGAAGCACTTGCATTGCATTTCTAGGCCACGTAATCTTTAGCCTAGCATTTGCATATTAATGGATAATTGTAAAGCATTATGTAAATTTTGCTTGGTGGTGAATATATTATCAAATCAAATGGCCTTTAGGGGTAATCAAAGGATGCTGCTATGTCAACCAGGATACTGCAGGTTGAATGCTCAACACTCCCCACAGAATGAAATATAACTTGGCCAGAGTTTATTTTCATCCAAAGTCATGAGTTGCTTTTCAGTGTGATTTTTCATGTTGTTAGAAGAATCTGACACCTGGATTGATATTAATTGTAGAATATTGGGAGTTAAAAGAATAAAATTCTGATTGTAACACATTAGAATGTGGAAACTTTTAAGGTTGGTAATTAATTTAAGTGCTTGAGTCAGAGAAATTCCCATGATTTTTCATATATTCCAATGTGCCTATTCTACCATACTTTGTTTCTTTTTATTTTATTTTATTATATTTTATTTTATTTTATTTTAAAGTAGCCCATGCTCATAGCAAGTGCAGCAGAAAGCACAACCTCCTTCAGTCACCCCATTGCTAAATGACTATTCATTTATGGTCTTCTTGA
>NW_017731594.1:916536-919224 GCF_001890085.2 Hipposideros armiger
ATTATTGAAAAAGACTAGTTTTGGGGTTTTACAAGGGGAAGTAACAAATACTCGGAGCCATTAATCCGGAACCAGGGATAAGAGGGGCCTGCGGTCGGTGCTCTCCGTGGTGCTGAATTGAGGGAGCAGCTTTCAGGCTGCTCCCAGGCTAAGGTTTGCTTTTTCTTTATCTCTGCCTTGTAACATTTCAGGTTTTGCCTCTTGCTTGTTAATATGCTTCTGTAGTATGGCTCCATACTATACAGATCACATCCCTACGTCAATCCTTCTGATAGTTCTGCCTGCCTTTCTTAAATGTGGCTGGCATCCAACCTATTTTGACCCCAGTCGGCTAACTTCTCAAGGAGATAAAATATTGTGAATTATGGAAAATGAATTATGGAAGAGATTTGAGATTTGGATACAATGCTGCAGTAGGTGAAACATGACATTTATAGATCTCTCTTGACCTATCCAACAATGACATTTCTTATCACTTGCAAAGTCATCTCACTTCTATATTCATTGATTCTTAGTAGATTTAAATATGAATTCAAACATTGGGTAAGGTGGAGATCTGGCTGAGGAAGAGGGTCTTAAGGGTTTGATGAGGCCCCTGATAAACTGGATATAGAAATTATGTATTTTTCTTTACACTTTTAATATCTCTCATTTGTACAAAGCACAGTTCGTTGTCACTGTAGATACCAATTCTTCACATTAACATGGCTTTGCATGGAAACGAAAACCCTTGAGTAAAGGTCACCACAGGACAATTAGAAGAACCACACTGATAGAACATCTTGACAACAGAAGCAGAGAGCTGATAGACTTGGCCAGTACAGAGTAGAGAGCCGTTTTCTGCAGATAAGCAAAGGACACAGCTGGACTAGCAGCAAAAGGTACTTCTGTCCTCCTGTATGTGGGGTCTCACCAGACATAGAGTAATTCACTCCTGTGAGCTTTGTTCCTTGTGCACCATGGAGCTAGGATTGAGCTCAAGTGAGAGAATCTTGGAACCCTAAAATTAAAAGGAGGAAAAGGAACTTTAATACTAATGGAAAAAGAAGAAGATGAAGCGTAATGGAAGGAAAGGTCTGAAAATCTCTGATATTTAATGATAATTAACTTATATAAAAACATTCACAGAAGCAAAACCATTTAAGGCTCATAAATTATATAGCCAGCATTTAATGGTAAGATTCCTTGAGGAAAGTATTCATTCCAAGTTCACTAGTTATAATTTATAGAACAGTGCTACACCCAATTATGCAGTTAGTAAATGCTTTCCATAATACATGTGAGTTTGGTAGGAGGAAAAAAATCCCTTTAAAAAAATAGAAATGAGGTTTTATGGAATATAACAAATGAAATAGCTAATCCTTGAGATTCATCCAGTGAGGTTTTGTGATTAAATAATATTTCATATAAAGGACTTTGAGGGTGAAAGAATTTATACTCTTTCATAATTTAGACTAGTCTCTTAACTGGTCCAATTCAAAGTTAGATTTATTAGTCTTAGAAAAATTACAGTCACTAAAGAAGCAGTCCATTTATTGAATAATTCTCTTTGAAAGTTTATTTTTTTCTGAGTAAAATATTCTCTGGATCTAAGGTGTCTCAGTGTTGATTTGAAAAGCTCTTATTATCATATCTCATCCAATGAGCTCAAGAGGACAAGAAGACAGGACCATTTCTCATCATCTCCCCCTCCTTTTTTTTTCTTTTTGGCATTGTAGTTCTTTCAAACACTTTTGTGCTGCTTATCACCACTCCAAAAGAGAACAATATGTAATCAAACACTATGTAGTAGCCAGAGGAAGGAAACTGAACATGTCAAAGAAAGAATTCCCATGGAAAATTCCACGTTTATGGCAGGCATCCTGCCCAAAGCCCTTAAAGACAAACCAGGCCCTCCATACATGCTATCTTATATGGTTAAATTGTTTTCATGGACATTAGGTAACCTCAGTTGAAACAGGCTAAATAGCAAAAATGTTTGACTTTCTTTCCCTGAAGCACAGNCTCCTGTGTCTGAGTCTCCTGCTCCTTGTCTATGCTTCCTGGTCCCCAGCCCAACACCAAACTGGACCAGAATGAGGTGACTTGGGACTTGAACCCACATTTTTGACAAATTAATGTATTTACTCAGTTTAGTTACACTGTAAATGAAATAGAGTCAGTGACCTAACATTATATCAGACAAAAACACAAGAGAATTGTTGACTGAAGTTTCTGTTTTGGTTGATTGTTCTAGAATTTTACAGGCCATTTCTAACCAGACAAAGGTGCTGTGCCTCATGAAAGACCTTTCTGTTGCTTTCTCAGCACCATGGTTGGAGTTAGATGGTTAGATCCTCGCTTTACCGCTCGCTGATTCTGTGACCTTGGGCAGACAGTACTCACAGAAGCCCTCTGCACCAGCCTTCAAAGGTCTGGGTAATGATTCTCATCTCACAGGACGATTGTGAAGGTCAAAAATGATCATAGGCATGAAAGCCCCCCACAGAGGGCCTAATCCATAGTAGGTGTTCAACCCGTAGCTTTCCTTCACTTACCTTCCCTTGTTTTTGTCTTCTTCTGCCTGCAATAGTGTCACAGAAACCTCTAAAAGTGATTATTATCAAAACTCCAATGCCAGCAGGTGGCCGATATGTAAGCCTGTGCCTGCCCTTGAGCAAGTTATTTATTCATCAGTCAGCTGCCTTT
>NW_017731594.1:922188-922893 GCF_001890085.2 Hipposideros armiger
AGTAGGAATTTGGAAGAATGACACTCCCAGGATTAGTTATCTAATTGTGAACTGATGCCTGCAAAGCGGACCCTGCCTGGTGTTCCAGTCAAGAAAGCCACTTAGAAGGAACTGCAACTGTTGATGCTTTTTAATCACTACACTTCTTTCCTCTTGGGGACACTGACCTCATAAAGAACTGACTAGGGATGTAGGGTCAATAAAAATAGCTTGTGTTTATTAATCACCTTTCCTCCAAAGTGTAAGAACTGCTACACAAATTTTATTAACGCTCAAGTCTTCCTGAGATATTACCTAGGGAAGCAAGACTATTGTAAATTATAAATTCTTTCTGGGTGGGTAGGATTGTGCATTTACTTTTCTCTTGTTCCCCTCAAAGCCAATGTTTACTAAATGTTTTGTGGTTAATTGGTTCCTAGTTAAGGTTCAGATCAATGCTAAATCTTAATGGATTACCTGGAATCAAACATGAAAATCGAGGCCTGCCCCTTCCCCTCCCTGGTGGGCAGGCATCCGCCATAGAAAGACTGTGACAGCCCACTGTGTATGGTTGGGTGCTGCCCAGCCACAGGGTGTCCCATTCAGAGGGCCTATGGTGATGATGGTGTCCCTAGGCTTGGGACCGCTCAGCCATCTCCTGCAGTGCAGTTGTGGGCACAGCAGGACCCCTAACTCGTAAGACCTAATACAGATATGGTGAGCAGG
>NW_017731594.1:926608-971484 GCF_001890085.2 Hipposideros armiger
CTCCAGAGGGCAGCTTTCTTTGAATTCCATGACTGAATTGACAAATTGGGCTGCTGACTGAAGCTCTTGGTTTACTCATCCATCCTAGAGAAAAGGATAAGATGCACTCCCAAAAGAAAGCCACACATGGAGAAGCCAGTGTCCACTGATTGATGTGGCTCTCAATTTAAATTTTATTAAGAAAAATAACATCATTTTCAGTGGCCAGAATAATAGGAGGTGGAAAAATAAGATTTAAAACCAAAAGGGGGATGAATGATAACTACCAATGGGTATGAGGTTTTATTTTGTGGAGGTGAAAATGTTCTAAAACTATATTATGTTGATGGTTGCACAACTTTCTGAGTATGCTAATAAACATTGAATTGCACAGTGAAACCGGTGAATTTCACGGTATGTAAACCATTCCATTAGAGCTGTTAGTTTTTTTAAGGAATGAAAAGGCAGTGTTCTCCAATGACACAGGTATTGAGAACAAGAAGACTAGGGTTCAGAGCCCTACAACTCTACGGTTAATAGCCGGGTGGCCCTGGGCAAGTGATTTAATACCTGTGCATCTCAGTTTCCTCATCTCTAAGTGGAGATAGGAAGACCTCCTCCTAGGGTTGTCATGTGGGTAATTGGGATAATTTATCTGGGGTAAATGGGGTAATTGGGATAAAATATCTACCAGAGTGCTTAACTCAGAGAAAGCCCTCAGAAATGCTAGTCATTGGGAATGGCAGATTCGACGGTGCTGATAGAGGTAGTAGGAATAGGTAGGTCTTCAGTGTGAATGTTCAGAGCCTGGAAAAAGCCCTGTGAGAGAAAACTGGACCATCCCCTTTCAGGATCTGTTTCTTCCCCCAAAACTATATGTTAAAGGAAACTGATTTCATTGTGTTCCCTCAGTAAGCCCCTCTTTCTTCATCTTTCCCTGGGCTGACCTGGAGACAAACATCAACTAATGCTCTTACCCACATATGTGGTTGGCAATCAGATAAAATGTGTAAGCTCCTCAAGGAGAGCTGAGCAGTTCTGCACCTGGAACGCCCCCATACACCTGGTTACCTTTAGAATGGGAAACATTTATGCTGAGATTCATAAAGGAGAAGGGTGTTGAATGTGTCCCATACCTTACTTAGCATGAAAGGGCCTCCAGCTGAATTCTTTCTGCATCCAAGTGGTCCTTCCATGGGGTGGGGGAAGGGATGCAGTCAGAGGAGATGACTTGTCTGGAAGCTGAACCAGAGACCCTTTGAGGAGAGGGCCATGGCAGTCCCAGAGCGACACTGGCAGTGCTCAGGCTGCAGGAAGCTCCCCCACCCCACCCCTACTCAGATCCTGCATTTATTTCTCCAGTTCATTCAATACATATGTATGTATTAAGTGGCAGCTGCATCTGAGATGGCGCGGTAGTTGCTTAGCGTTTATTTGTCAATAAGACAAATGTATCGGTCTCTATCTTAAAAGCTGATATTCCAATGGGAAGACAGAGAAAACAAGTTAAAAAGAAATTAAAGAATTGTAAATGTGATCAGTTATGAATAAATCAAAGGGCTAAAAAACAATAGCAGGCAAGTGCTTGCTTTCCCACTGGGTTCGTCTGGCCACATCAGGTCCACTAGGATCATTGAGAAGAGCACTTTCTATCACATTTTCACATCTGTGGAAGAGAAAAAAAAAAAAGTGCCCACATCAAGAAATATCCAAGCCCTTTCAGTGAATGTGGGATATTCTGGGGCAGCTGAACTTTAATTATCCAAATAGGTCACCAATTAGGCCCTGTTTATACAAATCTCACAGAAGACAGTGGCTACATGAGTCCAACGTGAGACGGTGCATGGGAAACACCTTGAAAATGTTAAAGGACGTAGGTAGGAATAGCTCTGATGATTGTCTCATGAAATACTTTTAAACATATGTTCAGACTAAGTCTTTTCATAACAACTTCCAAATATAGGTACTTTGACTTGTTTCCTTATTTTGTGAGCTAGATAGGGAGCTGATTCCAAAAAAAAACGGTCTTCCCTTCTATAACACCAAGGGGACAAGAGTCTGTTTCAGCATTTCAGATAACAGAATAGTCAGTTATTGTGCAAATGCATGGGAGAAATTCTTTCCATTTACTCTCTTATAAAAGAATTAAAATCAGCTACCACAATGTGGAGAAATTATTTCATTTTTATAACTTAAGGAAATTTACTTCGTAAGTATGTACTGTATAATAAAGCGAGGGGTTTTTTTGTTTGTTTTTGGTTTTGGTTTTTTTTGCTAGGTTTTAATGGTTAAATCAGTGGCTCTCAGCCAGCATTGGTTTTGCACCCCAGGACACATATGGTAATACCTGGAGACATTTTTGGTTGTCACAATTGGTGAGGGGTGCTACAGGCATCCAGTAAGTAGAGGCCAGAGATGCTGCAAATCATTCTTCAATGCACAGAATAGCCCTCATCAATGAAGAATTATGCAGCCCCAAATGTCAGTAGTATTGAGATTGAGAAACCCTGGCCTAAATCAGTAAAACTTTCTGTCATAAAATTCAAGATACGAAAGCTTAGTTCTCAAGGCAAAACCAATGATTTATGATAAAGTAGAATGATTTTTCAAATAAACTGCCACAGTAAATATTTAAGATAGTGACATATTCTAATGAAAGAAAGCACGATTCTTTCTTGAAAATACTTTTTAAAAAATCACTGTTTCAGAAATAGAGATACAGACAAAAAATTGATGGTTGCTAGATGGGTCAGGGGCTGGGGGATGGGGGACAAGGTAAAGGGATTAGAAAGTACAAATTGGTAGTCACAAAATTGTCACAGAGATGTGAAATATGATATGGAGAGTATAACCAATAATGTACAGATTATGTTGGGTGCCAGGTGGGTACTGGACTTAGCAAGGGGACCACATCATAGATTGTGTAGATGCCTGACCATTTCGCTGTACACCTGAAGCTGAAGTGGAATAATATTGAATGTCAACTATAATTAAATATATATATATATATATATATATATATATATATATATATATAATCACAGGATAAAAAGTGCAGCATAGGGAATGTAGTCAATAGTATTGTAATAGCTATAATACATAAGATGTCAGAGGGGTGGTAGACTGGGATGGGGTTATCACCCTGTGAGGGATATAAATATCTAATCATGATGTTGTTTTATAAACCTGAAACTAATATTAAATTTTTTTTAAATCAGTGTTTCTTTTAGTTAAGAGAGAGAAAATTGTGATATGAATTCACTTACCTGATAGCCTCAGCTGGATGCAGAAAGATCTCTTGGTGACAAATAGACAAGTTCAAGCTGAAGCATTAGAGTTCATATATTTTGTTTAGGAAAGTCTCTCAAACTCCCACTTAAGATATGTGTATTTTTAGGTGCAATTCAGGCAAGTTTGTGGTGGAAGGCGTGGTTACGCTCATGGCACTCAACTAGAATAGGCTCCATGACCTAGTCAGGACACATTTGCAGCTGTCCTGCAGACAGAATTTTCCTGCTGGGGGAGACCCTTGAATGCTGATGCATTGATCTCAAAGGAAACAAGTGACACTGGGGTAGCTGCATCTATTCAGAGAATTTGGTGTCCCCTATATTCCTTGTAAAGATCACATGCTCAGAAGCCCAGATGGGCCTGGCTTAACTGGGGCAAAGCTGGCATCCTTGTTCATTACAGAACACGGACCCACTTTTGTGGTCAGGCCAGTTCTCCAAGTTGTGTGTTTCAAAGCCCGTACAAGGTAGCAAAACTCAGAGAGAGAGAGAAGAAAATTCTGTGACAGGCAGGTATACTGGTGAGTCAGCTATTTCTGTGTTAACAAGCTATTTCATTCAATTGGCTATAAAATGAAATGCCAGGTCATTTGTATTCAACAAACATGTTTTACAGACAGAGTACTAGAGGCTGGGGACAAAAACAGTAACCCACCTTTAGCCCCGTCCCTCTAGACATGCATTTACATGGCTCAGCGCTTTCCGTTTCTCCTTTGTAAGTTAAAGAAGGAACAACAGCCATGACAAATGACAAACTGCGCAGGCCATTTTCTTAAATTGCGATGTTGGATTTATCCTAAATTATAATCTCTTTACTTGGGAATCTGTGACTTGTAAAGAGAGAAGGAGAATTTCTGTTTCATTAGGGACCTTATAGTGAGTGGTCCCAGCATCTGCCAGCCTTTCCCACAAGATGACCGAATCCCGAAAACCCCTGTGTTTTATACTGGAATTGCTTAGAGAGGTCCCAGGTTCCCTTAAAAAGATCAGAAAGTGAATTCCTATCAGCTGCTATTTTGCTCCAGAAACGCCCTTGGTCTCTCGAAGATCACCGTTCTCTCCCAGGGTTCTCATTGCAAGACACACACACCGCTGTTTTCCCCTTGATCTCGCCACAGGTTTCGCAGTGTTAAGGTTAGCGACAGACGTTTGCCTCTGTCTTTGATTTGTCTCCTGCTTTGATTTCTTTGTCTTGTTTTCATCATTCCCATCCCCTCATGCGATTCATTGATGATTATAAGATATCAAAGCTTCAAACCTCAACTCCTGCTCTAACGAGCGCAGACACACTGGGGTTCTTCCGTGGGCGGATCTGAAGCCCGGAGGGCAGCTACAAGTGCGGCCCTGGCAGTGTTGTCTTTCTCTGGCACGAAGGTGGCTGGGCAGAGGCCTGAGCTCTTTTTTTTTTCTCCTCACATTAGTGAGTGCTAATGTCTTGGGATTCCTTGTGGTAAAAATACAAAGAATGCCTGATGTTTCTCGCAGTCATTTGAGATGGCTCTGACTTCTCACAAATATGAACTGTGTATGTGTAGAAAACAGTTTTTTCTCTTTCAAGGGCTGACCTTGAGGGAGTCTGTTGAAATCGTGTATAGTTGCTGGGCAGTTGTACATACTCTCTAATTTTAGGAGGAGATAGTAAAATATATATTTTACGCAGCAGTGAAAGATCAGCTGACTTTTTACTTAATTATATTCAGGAAGCAGGGAAGTGATGTGTCTGTCTGCAAAGGCGGACACTGTGGTTATAAACTGAGGATTGATTTTGAAATTGACAGGATGCTTCTCTGGGCTTAATCCAATGAAGGCTGCCTCAGGCGTGACAACGGTGGCCTCAGGGCCAGCAGGGTGGAGGGGAGGTCATGAGGTCTGCAGGAAGGAGACAACCCTGCATGGCTTGGAAGGCTTCACTTCATTCCTCGCTCAGAGCCTCAGTTTTCTTATCTCTAAAATAGGGATAATTCTAAACCTCATGGTAGTTACCTAATGTGTGATACTGTGTGGGGAAATGCTTTGTTAACTCTGAAGTATTGCATAAAATATACTTTTTATCATGGAAATATAAACTGTTTCGTAATCCTAGACTATTTTAGGGAATTTAGGAAAAGGAAGACTTTATGTAACTATTCTCCTTTTCTCTTAGTTCCTTTGTGGAGTGAGGCACTGCATAAATATATAAATAACTCTTCCTCCTCCCAAGTTCAAATAAGTGGTATTTTTAAGATGTAATAGAGAATAAAGGACAGAGAAAATGCTGCAGAGCAAAAGCAGTCAGCAAGGAAATAAAAAGCATTTATAAAAAAAGCTTTTGAACTACTGTGATTTGAAAAAAAAATATGTACTATCTTATCAAAATAGAGAAGTTACTTTATAATAGTGACATGTCATAAGTTTGGGGCAGTAAGTAGACAATGCAAAATTTTAGCTTCTTGTACCACAACATTTTCTTTGGTGAACTTTATTTTTAGTAGTTTCGCATTTACAGAAAATGCAGATAGTCAAAGAGTTCCCATATACCCTGCGTCCAGCTTTGCTATCGTTGACATTTTGTGTTAATATGTTACATGTGTTACAATCAATGATACTAATACTAAGATCCATACTCTATTCAGATTTCCTTGGTTTTTACCTAATATTCTTTTCCTGTTCCATGAGCCTACCCGGGAGACCACTTTCTGTTTAGTCATCGATTTATACTCTCGTGGTCCAGAGTTCCATCATAGGAGGTTGTGTGCCTGTGTGTGCCTCTGTATTAAACTAGATACTTTTCCTATGGGTCTCTATTGACCATCCCAGTAAAATGTTTACAGCCTCCTACTGGGAGAGTACTGTTACCTCCATCCCAGGGTTCAGCTGTATAGTGACTTTATCTGATCAAAACCGAGGCAACACTAGCACGGAAATTATAAAGCCAACTGGGACCAGCCCCAGCACATGACAGCATGTCAACCATATTCATGCACATCACTTCTTTGGGCATCACTTCTCTAATTTATTTATTTTTATCTTACACACATTTCTAGCTACTTTGGTACCATAGAATATTTTGAGGGTTCAGCTTTTGGAATGAGTCCATTCCTATAAACAGCTGAGGATTACTTCAAATTCTAGAATAATCTCATTGAGAAAACCCAGAAGATGGATGAAAGTATTATCCTTTTAATGATTTTAGTAGCTTTTGAATTCAGTTTAGTGTCAAGAGCAAAGATGCCTGGGATGATGATAGTAACAATGTAGGGCATTCGAGGATGTAGAGAGTAAAGCTCAGTGCCTAGATCTAGGCTCTGCTTATCTCACAGGAACTTTTCTAGAACATTTCTGTGAAGTATGTCAATGAACTATAAATCATCTTTTTAAAGCAGAGAGTAATGAAACAAGTCAATAATGTGACTTATGATTCCACCTGAGAGACAGCACTGGAGCCAGACAGACCCTGGGTCAAGACTGTGACCTGGCAGGACATGTCTCCATCGTGAACTCATCTGTTCATTCAACCAATAGCCATCTAATTGCCAGTTGGCCTGTGCTGACACCAGGGGTACAAAAATGAACAAACGAGACAGAGGGTCACCCCTTGCAGCTTACATCCTGTTCTCTCCTGGGTTGATGTAATCTTATGAACATTATAAAAGGATCCCTCTGAATTCTGGATGAAGAAGAGACTATAAAGCAAGGATGGAATAGGACATCTTGTAAGGAGCCCACATCAGGCAGGAGGTGACCTGGCTTAGACCAGGTGGTAGTGGTGGAGATGGTGACAAGTAGTCAGGGTCTGAATATATTTTCAAGACAAACCCGGCCAGATTTGGAGATAGATTAAATGTGGGGTTGGGGAGAAAAAGGAGGCAAAGATGCCTCAAGGTCTGTGGCCATTTACTGAAAAAGGGAAGGGGAGGGCTTGAGGAAGAGAATCGAGTCCAGGCTTGACGTTTGTTTGAGATGCCCATGAGACAGGTAGATGATGGGTCAGTCGTGAAAATGTGCATCCGGCCACAGGAAGAGGACTCAGTGAGCCCAGAGACTGGATGAGATGCTATTACCCAGGGAGAGAATACAGGTAAAGAAGCCAAGACATATAGGACTAAGCTCTCAGCTTGGAAGTTAAGAAGAGGAGCAACCAGTGAAGCAGGTGTTCAGTTGACAAAAGAACCAAGAAGGAGTGTGTCCCATCCACATGGGGAGGGGTGACCACCGGGTCAAATCCTAGCCATAGACAAGTGGAGCGAGTTGAGGACTTAGCACATACCGCTGAATCTGGTAGTGTGGGGATGGGGGCAGAGCCACCATTTCCTCCTTCTTTGCTGAAGACTATAGCAGCGCTTATCTATAATGGTGCTACCTGTATAATGATGTGACATGGTTAGCACCGTCAGCTATTTTAATGGGATACATTTGACAGATCACTTTCATGTAGATGGGCTGTTCTGAGCCTCCCGGGTGATCTGAGAGAGAGAAATGGCCATTGCAGTCATTGTCCTTGTTTGGTAGTAAGGACACTCACCCTTAGAGAGGTTAGAGGGAAGTGGTAAACTCGCTGGGACAGCATTCTTTCCAACCATGCCTCACTGAGGATTTTCACATTTGCCAAAAAGTACCCAAACAAACAGACGAGCACCTGTTTATTGTAATTCTTTGTCTGAAATTAAAAAATGAGTGGGTTGCAGTGCTTTTCCCTTAAAAACAAACATCCTGAACACCCCATGTTTTTCCCTCCAGTTTAATGTGTATAAAAAAACTACTCATTGAGTAATGGGGGTGGCATCACTGTGCTAAAGAAACTAGAAAATATAGTTCGCCAGCCCAAAAATGAGAGCCCTGAATTCTTTCTCTGGAGGTGGCAGCACAGCTGGCTTCGCCCAGGCCCTTCCATGCTGGCCCCTCCTTCTTTGTGTGACTGTCCTGTTGTCACCACAGCTAGATTAGCATCGGCCTCAATGCTGGCTGCACATTAGACACACTGGGGAGCTTTTAAATGATGTTCTGGCTCATGCACTCATTGTTCAGTTTAATTCATCTAGAGGAGGCCCAGACATAGTAGTTTTTGTAGTTAAGTTGATTGAGATATAATTTACACACAGCAGAGGTGCCCATTTTTGTGTGCAGTTCTTTGAGTTTTGACACACACATACAGTCATGCAGCCAACACAATAAAAACACATCTGTATCACTCCCCCACAACTCCAGGGTGCCCCTTACCATCAATGTCTCCCCCACCCTCGGCCCTGGAGACCACTCACCTCTTTTCTGTGGTGTCAGTAGTCTTTAAAGGTAGGTGATTCTAGTGCGCAGCCAGGGCTGAGAACCATGGTCAGTAGAGTGCCCTACCAGCCTTTAATGAAATTCAGGGCCATGGGAGAAAGCTGAGGTGTTCTGTGAATACATCCAGGAAATCCATCGGCTTATCTCGTACTTATGCTGCCTATATGACTGTTAGCTGAGAGACCAGTCTGTTGCTGGTGGTTTGCTGTGGCTGTTTCTTCATGTCAGGAGTGGTTTGAAGAGAGACGGTGGAGTGATTGGAGGCTCGGAGGCATTGCCAGAGGGCAGACCTCCTGTACCTGACGTGGTGAGAAGATTGAGGTCACCAGATACGGATACCATCCTTTGTAGGTGTCCTCACTGTTCTCAGCTCTGTGGACACAATGGTAAGCTGAATATGCAACGCCCCTGCTCGAATGGGCTTACTGCCAGTGGGTGGAGATAGGCAATGAACAAATACAAACCTATACGTAGAAGAGAGATGTAGTAACAAATGCTACTCACAGAGCTGAATCAGGGTGAGATGATAGAGGGCTGAGGAGGCCACTTGAGATTGGGTGGTACAGGAGGGTCACTCTGAAGGGGTCACATTTAAGCTGAGACCTGAATGTTACGAGGAAAGCAGCAATACAGAGTTAAGGACTATGTGACACCGAGGAAGCACTCAGTGCAATGGCGTTACAGCTGGAAGTGAGGATGGACGGAAGGCCAGTGTGTCTGGCTGGAGTGAGCAGAGGAGAGTGGTTGACATGAGGCGGGGAGGCAGCCACGGGTCAGAGCTACTGGTGCTTTGTAGAATAACATCTAAGTCGATTTCATTCCAACTGCGATAGGCATGTGGTTTAAAGCAGGAAATGACATGTTCTGATATGTTTTAAAATACCTGTTGGGTGCCGTGTGGAGAATGGGTGTGGGGGGAGGACTGGGGCGTGAATGGAACCAGGAAGACTCGTCAAGAGGCTGCTGAGGACAGACGACCACGGCGTCTTACACGGGGATGGACAGCAGTGGCCCCGCTCAGTGAACTTCCAGAGAATCCTTTGAGAGGGGCTCCTCGGGACTTGCAGTGGATTGGGTGTGGAGCGTGAGGAAAAGAGCAGAAGCCAGGACGTCTCAGAGTTTGGAACTGAACTTTTGATCGCTTGTGATAGATTTGCTCTGGCCTCTGCCCATATAACCTGCATCTTTTTGTGCACGTCACCAATCACTCCCTGGGCCAGAAGACAGGAAGCCATGACCCTGACATCACCAACATGGTGACTGGGCAGTTCTGCCGGGGCTGCTGCATTCGTGCAGATGATCTCAGGGAAGAAGGACATCAGGCTGTGATGAAGAGAACTCCGTGCTCAGCAGTAGGCGTAGGGTTCATATGGAAACTTGTGAGGAAGTTCTACAATGCTGCCCCCAATAAACTGGATTTCACAAAAAGATCTGGCTCTGAATAGGCCTCTCCAGGCACAAAACATACATATAAAAACTAAAAGTCCCAACGAACATATAACTGCCTTGAACAAAATAGAGCTTTTGAGAAGATGTGACAGCAGCTACCTATGTTATGAAACAGAAATCATGACTCTCTTATTTTCAGAGGTGTAATTAGCTGTAAGTGTTTCATTAGGATAGAAAACAAAATCAAGTACACCTAGGACCTCTTCGGGGTAAGACGCCTGACAACGGTCCAGTTCAGGATGTGTACCTGGGTGGGCGGCTGCTCTGCCGTATTAACTTGCCTGACCTTGTGGGCAAGGTCACCCCCATGCGTAGCTTGCTGCTCATGGTCTTACTCTCCTTTCTTTGGCCAGGATTTCAGCGGTCGTGACTTTGATAGCTGCATTTCTTTTAATCTTATGTCAAAAACTCACCCTTTTATCTCCTTGGTAGTGCTTTTCAAACAAAGCCTCCATTGTCCACCCCACTCCCCCACTTTGGCTGAGTATTTCTGGGAGAAATTGGACAAAGTAAAAAACAGCACGCGCACACACACACACACACACTCACACTCAAACCTTATAAATGTGTATGCCTTCTCTAGGCCTGAAATAGAAGCCTTCTCCCCACCCCACCCCCCTTCCTTGCCACACACACTGCTGTTATCCCCGTGACAACTCAGGAGCCCACAGTAGATCTGCAAGGCAGGCAGAGGCCCTCCCATTTGAAATATACCTTGTATGTTTCAGGGGCTTGTAGCCTGTGCATGATGAATAAGGCCTTCATTTCTTCAGGCTTATGGCTATAAAATGACAAATGGCAACATTAATCTTCTCATTGTTCCTTTCCCCTAAGACATTGTAGGGACAGCCAAGGTCATGCAGCCACAGAACCTGAGTGTTGTTTTTCCTTATTTTCTTTTCCTACACAGAATGTTCATGTCACCTACTCTATAGGCTACACTTGTCTCTGATCTCCCAACTTCCTACTCCGAAACGGCTTCTAGACATCCATAGAATCTTCACGATGGATGCCTAAGGGAGGCACAGCACCAATTCTTATACCCACATGTGTTGGCTGATGGGTGGGCTGTGCACCGTCCCAGTCCTCCCTCTCTGGCAGAGAAATACACTTGCCAGGAGTAACATGGTGTGCGAATTCTGCCCTACTTTGAGTTTGCAACTGGCTGTTTTAGTTCCAGGGCTCTATAAATGGAGTCATAACTTCGGGAGGAAGAGGCAGTTGCCACTCTTAAGAGGGTTGCCTATTGCATTAGGCACATACGAATAGCAGCCAGGTGCCCAAATAATAACATGTTTGTTATTTCTGTTAATATTTTTGTCATAATGACACTAAATCCTGTCCATATGGATTCATGTCCATTGGTGGTAAATTGGAAGACCTACATGCAAAAACCATTTGTATAGTATCACAGTGGCTCTTGTCTTTAACATAGTCACCTGTTTAACCGGTGCCAAAGTGGGTACCAAAGAGTAAAACGATCTCCCACTCTTTCCATTTGGCTTTAGTTTTGTGCTTTGAGAATGGTTTTGCCTGTTAGTAGATAGCTAAGCTGACTATCCATCTTTTGAAACTGTACTGTCCAATATGGTAGCCACTAGCCACCTATGGTTATTTGAATTTGGATTAAGTAGAAATAAATAAAATTTAAAATTCAGTTCTTTAGTCATGCTCGCCACATTCCAATTGCTGAACAGCCATATCCACACACATACTCATGTACACACATGCACACACGTACACACACATGCACACACACACACACAGGCATGTTTTCATTATCATAGAAAGTTCTGCTGGACAGCACGATAATTGTAACATCCTTGCTTAGTAAAATGAAAAATTGTAAGTCTTTGCACTTTTTAGTGATTCTGGATGGGAGCCTACATTTTATCTTAAATCAACATTATGTTGATCATAGATAGAGATAAATGCAGGTCAACAAATAAGGAAAATAAAAAACTTCATTTATCCAAGTAAACCATGTGGATTAAAAGTGTTGACTGTTGTTAGTTAGAAGAAGAACTAGGCACAGACTGGATTAGAATTACCTGGAATCAAGCCGACAAGGGGAACTTTCCCACAGGAGAATTCACAGAGATTGTCACACCACATCTGCCTTGCTGCTTCTGGGTCATCGATGTTGCGTGATCTTTGTTCTCATGTTGTGCTTACTTGTGATGGTGCTTCTTTACCTTAAAAAGCAAACATTACCCTCAGAGCATTTCAGTTCCCCTCATTGCTGGATCAATGTTAAGTAAAACTGGAACGATGAACCTTTGCTCCAACTGTGTGGGGAAAAGGGTCCAAGGTGCATTTTGTTAAGCGCCTTGCCCACCCTCGTCGCCTGGGCCCAGAGCCAGGACTCACTGCAGGAAGCCAGCATGAGTAGAAACCATCCTTGTGCCGCCTCTTCCCCAAGACCTATGGACAGAGTGCTCAGGAGGCTTCTGGGAGAATGGAGGGAACATAGCTCTTATCATGGAAAGAATACCAGGTTTTGAAACAAAACAAACCATTTTAACTTAGACGCTGGCATGTCATAATCTGTACATCTCACCCCTTGATGAATATATGACATAAAGGGCCACCCATATCGTGAGCCTTCATGTGCCCTTGTGAGTGTCCTTGCAAAATAATCATATTTATTTATAGCAGCAGTGACTCATCTCACTAAACCTTGCACAGAACTTTTACTAATCCCTTGAAGAAAAAAAAATTAAAAAATGGATCTCAGAGTTTCCTGAGTTTGGAAAAGGAATGTTAGAAGGAAAACATCTAAACCAGGAAGAAACTCGTCCTGTGTTTTCATTTCCAGCCTCTGTTGCTGAGAATTCAAAGTGTAGGCGACGCTTAGAATATTCAGAAAAAGCAACAACTTGAATGGTAAGAATTAAGGGAAATGAGAAAGTCCACCCCTAAATGTCATGAGCGTCCTTTGGGTCACTGGCATGGACTTATTATTAATTCACTGCCTCTGACAGGTTTCTCTTAAAAAAAAAAAAAGATTGTTCTGAGAAACCAGGGTGCCCCCTGGGTGGAGGTGCCGGGGACGTGGACTCACCCTTGTTTCCTTTTCCTTCCATTGAGGTGAGCTGTGTGTGTTCCCTGATTGAGAAGCACGGGGCCATGTAGGACAGCCAAGGAATATATCATTTTGGGATATGGAGGGTGATAGGCAGGGCAGACGGGTCCACCCAAGCATCGTGTCTGTCAAATTGAGACTGTCATCTCTGGAAACATTTAGTGTAGTCTTGATTTCAGTCTCCAATCGGGGTCTTTCAAAGAGGTTGACTTGTCTATCATGATATCTTTTCTATCATGAAGAAAAGTAGTTCTTTTCTTCACTGCTGACACTTTTAGGAGTCTGCTTCCTAAATTAACCACATCCTGAGCCATAAATGAATGTATCTGTGTGTGTGCATTTCAGTATCATTCATTCAGTCAAAATGAGGTGATGTCTTAAAGCAAAAAACAAACAAACAAAACAACCCTTTGAAAATGACCTGTCTAGTTAGTAAGATTTTCTGTATCCTATCCGAATAATACTCATGGAAAAGTTTGGAGCATACCAGGGATGGAGAGAGGGAGAGGAATAGGGGAGAAATATGTATATAGATTTAAAATGTTGCTCCCACTCACCCTTTGTCATCTAATTTCATTATTTAGAAAGCAGCCCAGTTTTGAGTACTCCTGACCTCTAGCACTTGGGTTTGGGGTTGGGGAGGGAACCAGGCAAATGGCCGGTTTCTGTGGGTTTTGTCACAGACTATCACTTCCCTCAGCTCCTTTCGCACTAGCCTCTCCCCCATCTGAATTTCTTGAAAACAGAGTTGGTCTTACTTGTCTTGGCCACCAGGCTCTTTGCCAGGGGCTGTCAGCCTGTGTCCAGGCTGCTCAGGCTTTCTGACAACCCGACTTCCGTCACTGCGTGCTGAGTCCTCAACACAGGAAGTGGCTGTGTCTTCCCAGGTAGCAGCTCAATTATGTCTTAGTCCCCTGTGACATACAGGTTACTGGACAGGATGGGCCAAACCTAAGGAAACAGTTTTCTGGCTGAATTGGGGAACAAAATGCAAATATCAATATTAAGCTGGAGTGAAAATGTTAAAGGTTATTGAAAATAACAGAAAACATGTGTGACTCTCCCACATAACGCACAGGGACTATTGGCATGAAACCTATTCCATTGGGAAACCTCTTCATTGAAAATTTTCTTTTGTTAAAACATCAAAGGGTGTATTCTACTCTTTTTACATTGGAGAGTTGCCATTTTATTTGCTATGAGATTAACTAGTGGGTGCAAAATAGCCCATAAATAAATTTTCAACCCATCGTTTTATTATCTGATTAGAAACATACCTTTAATTTTCTAATAACCCCATTGGTACTTCTCACCATCAAAGTCCTTACTCCCCAGCCTTTTACCACCTTCTTGTCTCCACCTGGCCCCCCATTTACACTGGCCACTTTATTCTCCTATGATCTCTGCAAACTCAGGCTCTCAAAGACATCTCTGCTCCTTTTCTCTTCTCTTCCATGTTCAATTTGTTGAAAACCTTGTTTTGACTATTTCTCTCTCATAGAAGCCCCAACCCTGGCTGTATCCCTTTTGGGTTACTAGACCCTTTCTAGAAACTTCCCTCCAACTCCAGTGGCTCACATCTATTTTAAAAAGAAGAAAAAATTTCACAGCCAAAAATGCATGACTCCCATTTGTAGAATTTGTTTTGATTTTTCATCATTCGCTGAACTCAGCTCAATTACCCCCATCCCTGACATTTGTATGATACCAGAGCATCGCTGAAGATATTTTTATACATTTTTTCCTTTGGTTCTCTGAGCTGTGAGAAATGAAGTAAGTTACCCAGAAACATATGTCTATTTTGTACAGAGTGGACTATTGCTTCAGCATCCTAGCAGTCTAATTTCTTTCTCCCACCAAGTGCTGCTGGCTACTTCAGACAGCCATTCACTGTTTACATCGTTCCTTTATCGTCTGTTCTGTTTATTCTGTACCACTGGTGATCCTGGGTCCCCCACGCCTTTCTGCCTTGGACGTTGAATAATTTTTTTCTCTCAGTGTCTCTTTGTGTTGTGTTGTCCTCTTCTTGGCATTTTCAGAATCAATTCTGATTATGTTGGCCTCCAATCGTCTGTCCCCAATACCTCCTCATGGGACAAATTGCCTTGCAATTCCTTTTTCAGATTCTGTATTCTTATCAGAAACCCCTTTTATCAAAGACACGGCATTTGCCTCATTTATTCATACAGTCAACATACCCTGGTCCTTCTGTCCCTGACTCCTGAGAAGGGACAGTCAGCCTTGGCTGTGGAATGCTGCTTTGCTGGAAAGTTTTAATCGAGTGTGTGTGTGGTTTTTTTGCCCCCCTACACACATGGCCTAGACATGGTCTTTGCTTCATTTTTACCCAACATGTATGATAACAAAGCTTTATTTTCACAGAGCATTTATTTTTTCTCCTAAAAAATTCAAAGAGCTTTGAACACGATCCATCCTTGCAGTGTGCCTCTGAGGTAAGTGGGCGGCAAGTATTTTTATCTCCTTCTATTAAAGTGGAGGCAGAATTCACCACACTGGGAGCCCCTGGAAAGCAGGGCGATCTGGACTGTGTGAGTCTCTGCTCTGTTTCATTTATCGGCCACCGTAAACCTACTTCTGATAGAACTGTGCACAGAAGCAGCACCTTTGCAGGCAGACTTACTTGCATGCCTTTAATTGGCTTCCAAGAGACGTTGATTATGGAATTTGGAGCCTGAATGTAAATGGGATTTGAAAGGAGCCCAACTGGGAAATTGTTCTGAAAGAGAAACACATTTAGAACTGTGAATTCGATTCTGCCCATCCTTGGGTCCACGTCCAATGCCAAGTCCTCTAAGAAAATACACCTGCCCTTCCCCCGGACTCTCATTACCCTTTACTTGTCCTTCCTTCGTGGTCTGTAATTGCTCTACTTCATTCTGCTGCTCTTCAGAGTCGTGCCTGCTTCACCTCTGTGGCTAGCCACTCAAAATGTTTTCTGGAATAGAACGGAAGGGACTAGCCACTGTTGTTTATAACTGTCAAGGAGCCTAAAAGTCCTGCCACTAGCAGGTCCTGAGTGCCCTGGGTGACATACAGAGGATCAGTGCCCTTTATTTGTGCTGTCACCTTGCTTCATGCTTGCGACCTGACCACTGATTATACTGGAGAAGATCTTTCTCCTTGGCCAAGTATGTGGGCCTTATTTATAACCAAGAGAGACTACGCAGTCAGCCGTTTATCACCAGCTGTGGCAGCTTTCGGTGCTAACGCTGCAGGGGGGACATTGCACAGTGTCGTTCCCTCCACGGAGCCCTCCTGTCCCCCACTGATGACAGAACACAGTGCCACCAGCCAGTGACTGGCCTGCCAGGAGTAACGGGAGCTTCAGATGCGCCGGGCTTCTGCCGTCGCCGGGCTGCCCTGAAGAGAGGTGCTTGGAGTGGAGGAGCTTGTTAAAAATAAATAACGCCAATTTGCAAGCTGCCCCCTGCCTTTCCCTTCCCTGGGCTCCCGTAGATGCTTCTCAAAGGTGCCAACAAAGGCCATAAAACATGGGTTATGAAAAGGAAGGGCGAGCAAGCTCTTTCTGTCATAAGAGCGAATGGTGAGTCATATCTCCTGATTCATCTCGAACATACAGAGAAAGCCCATCAGTGGGGATGCTTTCTAATAGGATGTTTTTGCTGTGACTCACGCGGGCCTGGACTGGGAAGCAGCCAGAATGAAGCCAAACAAGTGTATTTTTAAAAATGGGAGGGCGAGTTTCCTGGGACAACCTGAGGAGGAGCCCCACACACTCACATGCTGATTTTAGCCCAGGCGCTGAAACGTGTGGGCATGGCCGCCCGGAGCCTTCTCCCGTGGCCATGTTTTGTTTTGTCAGCGGGGAGGGGTGTCTGGTGATGAACTGGCACTGGCAAGAATATAATATTTTAGGGCAAGCTTCCAGTGTAAGGAGCTGAATAATGTTTTATTGTTGTGACTTCAGTAATGTAGCTCCCTCAGTCAAGGACAGGTTCACGTCTAACCGTGCACGTCACACACATTTTGGGGGGCCCTCCGTACTGAGTATACACAGACAGAACAGACCATTTTGGAGCCTTTGTCATCATCTGGGAGAGCAGTGATGCGCACTGAACCGAGGACCGGTGGCAATGGAAAGGCAAAGAGGAATTATACTTAGGATATTAAGGCGACTGAGGGAGGAGTCGAGCCTACCCTGGGCCACTGAGTGGGTGAGATCGCGGAGACGGGCACCCAGTAAGCCAGGATAGAGGTAATGAGTTGAGTTTGGGTCATTTTGAGTTTGAGATGATGAAGGGACAGGTCCAGAAAAGAGCTGGTTGACTGGAGCTCAGAGGAAAGATCTGGGCTCGGAACGGTGCTTTGGTAGCTGTAAGCGTGGAAGCCACAGGACTCAATGAGTTCTCCCATGGAAAGAGTGAAAGCAGAAGAAAAGAAGGGTGAGAACAGAACCTTGGGCAGAAAACAAAACAAAACAAACAAGAAACAAGCCTGTGAATGGGGACAGCCAGGAGCAGTGAAACTGGGAAGAAGAACAACAACCCAGCACTAGCGGGCTGTCGTCGTTATTTTTTCCCCTCTGCAGCCTTAATGGCTGTCACGTCTACACACTAGATATAGTGTCTTTCTTACCAGGAAACATGGTGCCGTATTGGGTGTCTTACGGAACGTTCCACTGACCGTGAGACGCCCTGGTGACTTGTATGTGTAAAAGAGCAGCAGTAGTAACAGAAACACCCTCTGTTTTTAGAGAATTGGGAAATTTTTATAAAATGAAAGTTCTTGAATGCATCTGTGAGGAAAGAGGGAGAAAACTGTTGCAAAATATCAAGAACAAAATTCAATGACTGTAAAGTAAAATAACTCTCTGCAAAGAATGGGAATGGAAGCGTTCTGAGAGCATTAATTTTCATTTCATATAGAAGGAAAGTCTGAGAATTTTCATCAAAACCTTCCCCCCGAGATTACAAAAATCGTATTTTTAGGTTCACCCTTAGTTTTTTTTGTGAAGATGTGTTTTTATCTAAAATGGCCTCTCCTTGATGAGGGTTTAGAAAGAAAGAGAGAGCAAGACGCTGGCTAAGAATCTGGAGGCCAAAAAAACCCTGGCTAAATTGGTTTAGAGTAAATTCTGGAGGAAAGGTAGTGGTTGGATAACAGCCACCTGGAAACATAAGATATTATAGAAACTCCAGGGGTTACTTGTCATTATATGTCATCAAGGCCGGGGTGGGGGGGAGAGGAGGAGGGGGAAAAGTAGCAGAGATTTAGTATCAGAAGAATTTAGATAACAAAACATCAAAATATATCTTTACCAATCAATATAATACTGAATTATTCACAAACACACATTTCTAAGGCAGAATCTATACACGCTTCCATCCCAGTGTCCTAAGCATGTGACAGCCATGTTTCATTGGTTGGAATACCAATCAGTACACAAATGCTGGGTAGGATGGAAAATCTCACCATCCTAGTCTCACCAAAGCAATAACATGAGCTTATATCTAATTTTATTCATGCTCTTTCATAGTGAAAATAATTTTATTTTTTAGATTTTATTGGGGAATCAGGGGAAGGGGAACAGGCAAGTTGCTGTCCTTTTGTTCTTCAGTCTAGTTGTGGAGGACGTCGCATCACTGGCCCATATTGGTATTATCATTGTGCTCTTCCTGGATGAGGCAAATCGGTCGCCGGCCTCTGGACAGCCGCTCACAGCGGCTCTTAGAAGCTCACACCGGCTGCTGGCCGCTCATGCTGGCTGCTGGCTACACACGGTAGCCCATGGCAGCCCACTGCAGCAGGGGCTGCAGCCTAGCCATCGCCAGCAACTCATGGCAGCCCAGCTCCAGGTCAAGCTGTTGTTCACCGTCTTAGCTGTAGAAGGCAATGTCACTGGCCCTCATGTGGGATCTGAACCGGGGCCCTGCTGCTCAGAGCTGGTGTCCCAAGCCAGCTCTTAACCAAGGTGGACTCGGCCGGCCCTAAAAATAATTTTTATCAACTGCAAAACCAGATTCACTTCTAGGGTGTCTATGTTCAAGACAGTAAGATGCATCCTGGGTATACACTCTAGTGAATACATCCTGTTCCACTGAAATTGACTTTTCAAAATACTACCAAGTCACTGACACCTGGTTTTTTGTTTGCTTGCCTGATTTTGAGGTTGTTTCAGTGAAATAATCATGGTTTTTTAAAAAAAGAAATCAGAGTGCATGGTATTTTTTTTTTTTTAATGAATAGAAGTGATATAATTTGGCTACTTACAGCAGGTCCTGGAATAATGTTCCCTTCAAAGTCATCTTGTTACAACATTGATGAGATGTCATAGGAACTTCATGCTCGTTTACATCAATTAGCCTGTGGTAAAACTGGTTTCATTATTCATCATTTTGCTTAAAGTCATAGGACCTGTTGACAGCAATAAGCGAGGACTTATTGATTGATGAAAAACTCTGAAGTCTGCATAGCTGAGGTAGTCATGGATATTGTGTGTGATCAGAGGAGCCCAGTGACCTTATTTTGTGAACTCTGATCAATTTCTTAATCAGACTGAATAATGGTTGGGAGAGGAGCAGCAGCTGCTGCGCAGTTAAAAAGCTAGTAGAGAGTGAGAATGGAATCAATGGAATTGTAATAGATAAGCATGATATCGGGGGTGGGAGGGCAATACATAGGGGGAGGGGGGTTGTTAGTTTGTGAGGGTGAAAAGGGTAACTATTGCATTGTTCTGTACACCTGAAACTAACAATACAAAAATTAAAATAAATAAAAAAGCTAGTGGGGCAAGACCTCTGAGTACACTGTTAATTTATGTATTTGGTTCCGAGCACAGCCTCTGCAGGCCAGCTCCCTCCCTCACTTATATTCAGGCTCTGCCTCTCTCTGGCTGTGTGAGCTTGGACAAGTCACTGAGTCTCATTCTGTGCCTTGGTTTCCCCACCTGTGAAGTAAAGATGAGAACCAAAACCTATCTCGTGTTTACTCCTGATATGACAATTAAATCATTTAATGATTGTAAAGCACTGAGTACAGTGGCTGGTATATATTAAGCACTATAAAATTGTTTGACCAAAAATAGATTGGTTTGTTTAGCTTGATTTTCTTGATCTTTCAGGATAGTAGGCTTGCGTTGCAGGTGATGAATTTTTTATCTTCTTTATTAAGATAAGGATTCATGAGGCCAATGAACACATAAAAGGTCTCAGAAATTAAGAGTCTACAAATTGTTGATTTGTTTCTGCTCTGGCATTAAAACAGTAACATTTCTATGGGAATACATGTCTGCCATAGATACATTGGAAAATGCAGTGCTGTCTTACCAACTGTAAGAATTGTACATCGAAAGAGTACCTTCATTAGCAAGATCAAGTAAGTCTTCATTAAAATAGTGGGTCAGAGGAGAAAGAAATGGAATTAAATTTATGTTTAAATCACAGTAAATAGACTTCTAGAAAATATTAACTTTCTGCTTTAAAAACCTTCCGTGGAGGGAAATTGCTGTCTGATGAGCAGCAGGATAACAGGCCCCAACTGCTGCTAAACTTTGGCTCTGCCTCCTATTAGCACCGTGAGCCAAGTACATCAGTCCTCTGTGCCTCAGTTTCCTCATTTGTACAGTGGGGATGATAATAGCTGCACCTGCCTCATGGGATTGTCGTAAAGATTGAGAAAAATGCTTGTGAGGAACTTAGGACAGTTCCTGGTACATGGTCATTACAATATTCTAAGGTAAACAACTCACCTTTCTGGGCTGCTCACCTTGCCAGATGCTGAAGCAGCCCCCCCAGGTGTCTCGTTATGCAGATTATGTCCTTTTCAACTTTTCCAGCCAGCTGTTACCGGTTTGGTATTTAATGACGCATTCTTTAGTTTCCTGTCTTTGGCAAATAAATATCAGTCAGGTGCCTGTGTGAGGCTTCACCTTTTCCTGAGTTATCATCACGATGTCTGAAGATTGCCTCCTTGGCCCCGTGCTCCGTTCTTACAGAGAGGGGCTCGCTGACCCCTGCACGCACCTGCCCACACGACCTGCTGGCATGCTTCTTTGTTTAACAGGATTGAACGGAACTGTAGATAGGCAGACATACTAGGGATTTCACTCTTTTCTTGTTCACTGATACACATCTCCATCCTCTCAAATCCCACGTTGGCAAAAGCATGATTGTCAGTGGATTATTCCCTCCTAGCGCCCTTAATTCCACCACCCACCATGAACACATTGTCAACACGGTTATGCAATCCTTGAGGCCATATGTTCCTTGTGGAGAGTCCGAGAAGGGCCTGAGAGCAGCGCGCCAGCTCAAAGCCGGCAAGTGGCACAGGAGGCGGGGTGAGAGTGCGGAGAGGCTCGGTGTCCGCAGCTGGCCTCTACAGGAGGGTTACCTCCCTGTATTTTGGGAACACAGTCGGGTTGGTTATTCTTTTCTGTCGAATTTGTGTTATGAATGTGCTTCCTTTCTAATGTTCTTCACTATTCTCTTAAGAGAACACCCACACTTAGGTTTCAGAACATTGGGGGAGTAGGGGGAGGACCGGGTCATTTTACAGGTTGGACTATTTTAAAACAGTGGGTGGGTCGTGTGTGGATCCTTCCACTTGCTGGTATCACAGCGGGCGTGCTGAGATCCGCACTGTACAAAAGTTGGGAGACATCGCTCACCCTGTTCTGTAAGCATTGCGTGAAGTGGGGCATAGTGACAGTCATGGAGAAGAAAAGCTGGAGGCGCCAGGGTGAAGGAGACCCAGGAAGGGAGTGCAGGCGCGTTGGCGGGAGAGCTATGGGAATACAGAAATGACTACATCAAGGTCCCTACTTTTTGTAGACTCATAGCCAGGAGGGGGAATCCAAACAGGTGGAGAGTCAAGGCCTGTGGAAGCACAAAGGACTAGGCTTTGGTGAAGTGCCTTCCAAGGGATGGGCTTCGGAGGATGGCTCAGTGGGCTCCATGCAGAGGGAAACCCAAGAGCTTAACATGCGGAAATACAAGCTCGGGTGTTTGTTGGGTAAAGAGGTGGACACTGTGTTCGAGTTTAGGGTTCAGTCATAAGTCAGAGAAAGGTCAGAAGGCGTGGAAGAGAGTCAGACTGAGAAGCATCAAGGGCCTCGCTTTGCATGTTATCCTGACAGCTTCAGGTAACCACTGAGTTGTTTTTTGTTTTGTTTTTTAAAGATTTTATTGGGGAATTGGGGGGAGGAGAACAGCATTGGGGAATCGGGGAAGGGGAACAGACAGGTAGACAAATTGCTGTTTTTGTTCTTCAGTCTAGTTGTGGAGGACGTCGCTTCACTGGCCCATGTTGGTATGATCATTGTGCTCTTCCCGGGTGAGGCAGTCGGTCGCCGGTCGTTGGTTGGCCGCTCACAGCAGCTCCCGGCAGCTCACGCCGGCTGCTGGCCACTCACACTGTCTGCCAGCCACTCACGTAGCTCACTGCAGCCCACTGCAGCCCCGCTGCAGCCTACGCCATCGCCGGCGACTCACAGCAGCCCAGCTCCAGGTCGAGCTGTTGTTCATCATCTTAGCTGTAGAGGGCGAGTGTCACTGGCCCTCAATGTGGGATCCAAACCGCAGACCTGGTGTTCCCAAGTGAGCTCTTAACCTGCTGAGCCACTCGGCCAGCCCACCACTGAGTTTTTAAGGCGCGTCGTTTACTGAGCTCTGAAGACGAGGAAGAATGTATGTGATGCGCAAGCCTTGACATGTCCTCTGGTTAGTCCTGCATTTACGGATTCAGGATTACTTACGTTTAGCCCCTTAGCAAGCTCCCTAGCCTTGACTAAAGCGCTGAGCCCCAGGTCAAGGTGTAATCCATCGTCATGTGTGGCGTGCATACTTCTTGCTGGGTGTTCAGTGTGGCTCATCCCAGCCATTCATTCATCTACCTGTATCCCAACATTACCCCCATTTCACATGGTGGGATAGGCAGTTATTTATATCCATGCTAAATTTGCTGTGCGACAGTCTTAATGTGCCACTTCTCAGAATAATTTTCCCCATAAAGGGAGTTTTAACAAGGGCATGCAGAAATCGCTTCTTGAAGAAGCTCTCTTTTGCTCTGCCTTGCTTGGACTGTTCTGTACCCAGTCACAGCTTTTCTCTTTCTTAATCTTCCACTGTACCCTCCCAGTGCCAGTCACATCACCCCCAAAAGACAGGCAAACTATATTTAGCAAGAGAAGTGTGCTTCCTTCTTGGTTTTGCAATGCTAACTCACACCACAAACTTGATATGCCTTTCTTGAGAATTCATTTTTTTCCTACTCTTTTTTTTTCTCTTTGGGCCAAGAAAGAGCCCTTTCATAGGGCTATAAATGGATCCAGAAACAATTATTTTGCCAACAGATAAGGTTTCAAGGATCCAGGTTCCATTTTCCTGCACATTTTGGTTGTTTCAGCCAGAGGACAAATGAAAGACCAAATACAGAGCATATCAGCAAGACCATTTTTCTATTCTAAGCAAACTCCCAGGGGTCACGTAGCTCTCTTATCAGAAATCTTAATTTACTGGAATTTCAGCACATTTTGTCTTTTGGTTAAACATCTCACAAGATGACGATCGGCATGCTGCTCTGTAACGTTCCAGGGGAACTGGGTACCTTCATGAATGGGGGTTTTAAATAAATAAGATTTCACCTCAAGCTAAACCTTGTATTAAATTCAAGATTTTTGGGCAGAAATACATACCATATTTTTATTCTGCATATATGTTTTATGACTAACATATATCAAGGGCTTATTATATGCCAGATGCTTTGCTAAGTGTTTTATGGGAATCTCTTCATTATATCTTTACTCTCAGTTCTAAGGCTGTAAGTTACTGTTATTGTCATTATAATAAGAGAGACTTGGAGACAATGAAGGACTTGTTTGGGGTCACATAGTTAAGGTGCATAGGAAAAATCCTAGCCCCAGTCCTAACTCCAGAGCCAACACTCCTAACCACTTAGCGCTAGAGTTTTTATCCTCCTTAATACACTAAAATACCAAGTAGATAGATTCCAAAATAACAGGAATCCTCAAATCACTTGAATTTTAGTTTCATTAAAAAGAGACAAAAGGATAGTTGAAAGGAGGTGAGAAGTTATGTTATCACACTTCTATTTGAATCCCTTTAATGGTTTTCCATTGCAAATGGGAGTAAAGCCCACACCCCTTGGTTTGGTCTATAAAGAATTAGATGATCTGATGCCTACCTGCTTCTTCATCCTCATCTTTTACTCATCTCTCCTTGCTCATGAGCTTAAAGTCATAAAGATAATGAGTGACAGAGCCAGGATCCTAACTCAGGCAGACTGGCTTCAGAAAGGAAGCTCATTTAAAATAAACTTGTGACTCTTCTTAGAGTTCACACAACCAGTCAAATGTATTGTAGTTTCTTCATCAGCATCTTCAGGGAGGTCAGGATCCCCATTCGCAACAGAAAACACATGCATATTCCCTTTTATCCATCCAACAGATGAAATTAAACTATAGTCCAGGTGTAGAGAGGCGATACCAGTTAGGCTTAGCATGCCAGCATACTTGTAGACAGATCCCATGCTTTTCTACCCAGCCAGTACCCTGGGCTACCTAAAATGCCAATCCCTGGTTCCAGAGGCAAACGCAACACTGCTTCTGAAAAGCCCCCCTAAATCATATGAAATAGTTTTACCCTGTCTAAAAAAATCATTGCCCCTTATTATTTACCTGGAAATCTCATATTCTATCTTTCTAAGTTAACTTTTTATGTAAGTGTTAACTTAAATGCATAGAAGTGTTCAGATCCTAAGAGCAAAGCACAGCTCAGTGAATTTTACAGCCACCAACTATCAAAGTAGGCACTACCGGGATCAAGATAGAGAGTATTTATTATACACCATCGGAGACCCGCTTGGGCTGCCCTCCCCCAGCTTCTTCCATGACGTTTGCCTGTTCTGCGCTTTAGATAAAATAAGATCATACAGTGTATTCTCTTTTGTATAGCACTCTTGTTGTTCAGCATTATGTTTCTCATTCATTCATGTTATTATGTATGGCATAGTTCTTTTTTGTAATCATTTCTTTATGGTAAGTGCGCCACTTCATGAATAAACCATGATTTATATAATCTACTCTTGGGTGGACATTTTGGTGGTTTCTAGTTTCTATTTCTAACAAATAGCTCTACTCTGAACATTCTTGTACATTTTCTGTGCGGCACGTACGTATGCGTTTTTGTTGGGTTTATACGTTTGGCTAGAATTGCTGTAGCATAGGTTATGAATACTTTAGCTTAAGTAAATACTACCATAATGTTTTTGAAAGCGGTTGAACAATTTATACTCCCATCAACAGTGTATGAGAGTTCCATTTGTTCCACATTCTTACCAAAGTTTAGTATTTCCCATCTTTGCACTGTAGCCATTCTGGTGGATGTTAAAAAGCATATAATTGTTATTTAAATTTACATTTCCCTAGTTGCTAAAAAAGGGGAGCACCTTTTCATGTGTTTATTGGCCATTTAGATATTCTATTTAGTGAAATGCCTATTTACAGTGTGCCTATTTTTATACTGGATTGTCTTTTTTTCTTATCGACTTGTAGGGTTTTTATGTATCACCAATACTAGTTTATTGTCAGATACTGTTGCACGTTTTTCTCCCACTCTGAAGTTGGTATCCTTAACGTATTTTTTAATGAATAGTTCTTGATTTTATTATAATTCAATCAAAACTTTTCCTTAGGGTCACTGGTTTTACTGTCCTGTTTATGAAATCCTTGCTCACCTCAATGTCATAAGTAGACTCTCCCGTGTTATATAGAAGCTTCATTGCTTTTCCTTTCACATTGAGATGTATAACCCACCGAGTTGATTTTTGTACATGGTGTGAGGTAGGGAGGCATAATTCATTGTTTCCAGATACATATACAATTGGCCCAGCATAAGTTAACGCTTCCACTGCAGTGTCACCTTTGTCACAAATCTAGTGGCTGTATATACAGGTCTATATCTAGACTTCCTATGCTATGCTATTGTTCTGTTTTTCCAACCACAGACCTGTTGACAGAAAACATCCAGTTTACGAGAAAGCTTATAAGAATTTATTTGAGCCAAACTGAAAATTGCCGCGAAGCAAAATCTCAACGGATTGAGAAAATGCTCCGCAAAATGGCAGTTTGCAGCTTATTTTATACATAAAATCAAAGGAGGAGGGCTACATGAAACCCACTGGTGGTAGATTAAGGGGGTGGGAGAAAGCAAAACGGGGAAATCCCTGGGATTGGATAAGACATAAAATGGAGAGACAGGCACTTCTTTTACACAGGTGGGTGCAGGACAGTTAATAGTCCACATAGAGATGTTAATCATGGAATAAGAATAATAATGAGGGACTCTGAAGTTTCCTGCTCTGGTCTGGAAAAAGGGATTACAGACATTCCAAGGTTGTTATTTTAGGAGCAAAAAGACAATAGACAGGCCAATTTAAGGTGAAGATTGACTTGAAGGAAGCCTCAGGCTAAAGATGTGACTTCCCACCGTGGCCCACCTTAGTTAAGAATTCTTTTATGTTCATGCCATTTTATGTGGTTATTTTCAGTCACCTGAGCTTGTCAGGTTTAATCTGTGGCCCCTTTTCCATTCTCAGACCAATATCAAGCTGTTTCAATTACTATAGTTGTATAATGCCTTTCTACCTGAAAGTCCAACCTCTCCAGATTTGTCATTTTAGCTAAGTACAATAATTATTATTTTGCTGTTAACACTGGTAACAACTAGCATTTACTGAGTGCTTACTTTATCTCAGTTAATACGTGAATCACGTGCTGCTTTGCATTCAGTGCTAGCAGCGATCTGATGAGACAGGAGTCATTGTCCTTTTTTGTTGTTGTAATGAGGAAATTGAGGTCCAGAGGAAGTGTAATTTGATCAAGGTCGCATTGTTACTAAGTAGTGGCACCAAGATTTGCACTGAGGACAACCTCACTGGGGAACCTCTGCTCTTTTATTAACATACGCTGCATACCTGGGATGTGGCCTCAGGTCATTCTTGCTGAATTGGCTGTCTTTTGGGGCCAGAGTCTAATTTTCAGCCCTGCCTCGAGCCAGTATCAGTATATTTTTTTTCTCTCTCCGCATCCTTAAAAAAAGACCCATAGGGAAGGTGAACAACGAAGCATTGGATTAGCTACTGCGTGTCTTTTCAGTGTCAATTTCATACTATTTTTAGGCATGAGAGAGGCTAGAAAAGAATACCCAGTTCTATTATACCAGGCTTCAGGGACTGGGAAGAGCAGAGCAGGTTTCGAGCCTCTGATCCCCTGCCCTGAAATAGCAGGGGCGGTGGCTTCTGTTTTGGGGGAACGCAGCAGCAGTGGGGGGACTTCAGAGTCTTTGCCCTCACTCTCCTCTCTTTTCCTCTCCCACCTACAAAAGGGGCTGGACTTTTAGCATGTTTCCCACACGGGGGCCCAAAGCCCATAACAGAGCCATTAAAGAATACCATGTCTAAAAATAGAAGACGCGAAGGCCATAGGGTAAGATTTTCGGCAAAGGTGTAAATATACATTTGCATCTGAGAATTCATAAATATATTATCCAGCCTGACCCTAGAGCCACACATAGTTCTCATTTCAGTTTCCACGCTGTGGATAGCTAACAAGTTTTTACAACCTCTCTAGCAATTTTCACTAAATGCTTTTGAGTGCCTATGAGTTATCTCCCTTCTTCTTGTAGCTTATAATTTTAAAACAAAGCGTCCTTTATGTCAGGCCAGTGCTTATCTTTGTTTCAGTAAAAATGTTCAGAATTCGCCTGCTGCTTTCCAAATCGGTGACCCTGTAGTCACTTGGAAATGGGTTCACAGTGTCTCTTAGCGTAACGAGGGTCATGGAAAGCACGGAACAGGGCTTTTCAGTATCTGAAAAATTACATTTGTCTTAGAAAATTCCCATGAAAGAGCAGAAATTATGCGCATTTGCCTGTCATTGTCATTCTGTCTTCTGTCAAGCAGTTTTCTGGTGTAATGGTCTGCAGTAGGTGGTGTTAGTAAGTCCAAAGGGTGTAAAAACAACTAACAATTTTCTTATGAAAGAAGAGTAAATACTAGCTTATAAGCCTTTCAAGTGTAACTTTGATGCCTTAACACCTTAAATCAAATGTGTAACCATCCTATCATTCAAGGAAATCATAATTTAGGAAATAAAGTTGAGTGCAGGTACAGTCTCCAAGTTCTGTAATTATTAACGGGCCTTAGGGAGTTGAAAATCCATTATCTGGGGTGTGTGTGTGTGTGTGTGTGTGTGTGTGTGTGTGTTTGTTCTTACAATTTTAGACTTGGTAGGAATTTTACTAGTCCATCTCATTTACAGGTCAGAAACCTGGAACCCAGGGAGCTGAGATGAGCTTCTTAAGGTCACAGGGCAGTACAGAACCAGTTCCCTGTATTCACCTTTTATTGTTTACTCACAGCAGCGCAGTAGGCCTTGTTCTCTGAGACCCCAATGACCATACTCACCTCTTCACAGCATCCAATCAAAAATAGGAAGAAATTGACTCTGAGAGTCAAAGTGCTACATAAATGGACAACTTTTTTATTTTTATTTTTAACAACATATATGCATGGATTATAGCTGCTTTCAACGCTGGCCTATTTATAAATGAAATAAATGTGAGTACATTAATAAGAAGCCTTTTTATCCTCAGCTCTGAGGATACCTTGCTATTCTGGACTTAAAAGACCGTTATGTTGATTCTTTTTTTATGAAGTAGAATCTCATTGTGTTAAGAATAGTGTGCTTAAAAACAATTGGGTTTTTAAAAAAGCCTTACTATTTTTGTCTCATTGAAAGTTTCTCTCTAAATTTCATTTATAAAATCATTGCCTACTAATTCAATATTTTTTTTAATCAATAAGTGCTTTTATTTTTTTAAAAAAACCAATAGTAAGCCTTACCCTCCCTGTTTTGATTTGTCTGTTTGTTGAAACCTCTGAAGCAAGGACCGGGCCATCCCTAGATACTGATGCATGTTCACATTTATCCGTGGGATGGCCTGGGCCAGCGTCCACGTGATATGAGCACCATCATCCTGTTGGCTCTCAACTGCAGTGAGCTTACTTCTTGTAGTCACTGTTCTCACTTAATCCTCACAGCTACCCAGTGAAGTGTATACTGTTGATGCCCCAGTTTACAGATGAGAAGACTGAGGCATTGGCAGATGCAGCGACTTGCCCAGTGACTCAACAGTAGGTGATAGAACTGGGGTTTGAACCCTGGCCATCTGTCTCCCAGCGTCTCCGCCGGCTTTCCACCATCATCAACTTTTGGCGAGCCATTCGGCAATTCTCACTGCTCTCACCTACAAAAGGGAGAGAAAAACAGATCAGATCATCTAGACACGTCCTTCCTGCTCGATAATCCTCAATCCTGAATACCTGCCCGTTGAACCTTTTAGAGGAAAAATGTACTAATATTTAATACTGTACCGTTGCCTTTAATACATGGACACCCTTACACAAGGAGTCATAAATTCCCAAATACATCCAATTCTTGTCATTTATCGTGTAACACATCAAGGAACAGTTTATTTTTTATTTGTTGTTTGCCCATTTCTCCCTGCAAAAGGTGAGTCTTTTAAAGAAGTTTAGGATGATGGCAAGCCAGTGCCTTTGTGTGGAGGTTGCAAATGTGGGCTCTGGTGACAGAATGCAGGGTTCCTGGCCCTGGTTCTGCCAGTTCTTAACACCACTGTTCTTTCATTATCTGGGAGATAGGGATGGTGATAGCACATGTGTTGTTTTTGATTCAGACAGACAACAGCAGCAACAGTGTCTAACTATGTATTCGTATAGTAACAGCTGTTAACTAGACTTACTGTGGTGATCTTATAGCAAGATACATAAATGTCACCCAATAGCCACTGTTTACTAAGCCTATACTATGTGCGAGGCACCTTACCACACACTTGACACACGTAATCTAATTTGATGCTTGCAAACCTTATATGGTCATCTGTTTTACAGATAAGGAAACAGATTCAGGAAGTTTAATTGTCTAAGATTCTATAGCATGCTAGGGGGCATCAGCTTTGGTCTTCGAAAGCAGGCCTGCCTGACCTGTAACCATTTCACTCTCCTACCATCTCATTCCTACTTCTTCCATGGCATCCAATAATTTTGAACACGTGTTATCTTACGCTAACATCTGTGAGCCTGCGTTCCCATATCAGTAATTTCACGTGCCTGGTAAGAGCAGAAAGCCTGAAAACAGTGACTTAAACAAATCGTATGCAAAGAATTCCTTAGGAGAGCAATTCAGGGTGGGTATGGTGACTCTACAGTGTCATCAGGAGCTCCTTTTAACTCTCTACTCTAGGGGGTAGTCCTCATTTTTATTCTGACAAAATGACTGCAAAAGGGCTGTCCTCACTTCTGTGTCGCACACATGAAGTTGAACTGCGAAGGCAGAGGCAAAAGGGACGAGCCAAGGAAGTCTTCCTCCTTTTTAAAGGTCTTTCCCAGAAACTCTGCCCAGCAATTTCCATTTATCTATCACTGGTTGGGATTGGGTCATAATGACCACTCTTAGTTACAAGAGAGGCTGGGAAATGTAGTTTTTTAGGTGGGTACATTGTTGCAATGAACAAAATTGGGGTTCTAGTAACACAGAACCCAACCTATTAGTTTCTTGAAATAAGTCAAATAAATTCATTTGGTGTTACTCGTCCCCAGTGACTGACTATCTGGGGGAAACTCGGTGTGTTGAGAAGCTGAGAATATCTTAAGGGGGACAAAGGAGTTGGTTCAGTAGAAACTGGAGCCAAGGAGACTGTTTCTTGGGTACTTGGGAGAGTTCTCAAGGCAGCAGCTTGGCCTGAGCCAGGGAAAGGTGAGGTAACATCCTGAAGAGGCTTGTAACTCTGGTGATTAGAACCTAACCCCACTTGAATCACAACTGGTGGGGAGAAAGCTCCAAATATACTCTAAGCATTAACAGTGAAAGGTGTGCCACTTGTAAGATTTTATTTCATAAATACCTTCGATGGGTGGAAAAGCAATTCCTTCAGATTTGGGTTGGGAGGAGGGGGTTAATTGCCAAACAGAATGAGGAAGTGAGTGCAACAGAATAACCATGCGCTTTGGAGCCAGGCTGACCTGAGTTTGAATCCCAGCTCTGCCACTCGGAAGCCACGTGACCTTGGATAAATCAGCTAACCTTTCTAATTCTTCTATTTCTAATTTAAAAAGAAGTAAGTTGATGCTATCTTCCCCGTGTGCTGGGTGTAATAACTAATGATAGCGCAGATCCAGGGTCTGACATGTGGCTGGCAGCAGTGGCGTAGCCATTGCAGCGCTGTCACGTGGCCAGGGGTCGCCCGTCGGCAGGCGCTGGCTGTGCACTTACTGAGCCCCATCGGAGTGCAGGTCAAGGTCCTGGTTTCCGTTGAAGGAGTCCTGTAAGATCAAGGAGGGTGAGAGGGGAAATACGTTTTCAAAGCAGCAATCAGAAGGAAAGGCCCTGGGCTGCTGGTGGCAGCTATGGAGGACGCCGGCTGCCGGATCAACTAATCTACAGGTTTCAAACGCTCATTTGGGGCCACCTTATAAAAGCTCATAACAGGAAGTTTAACTTCTTCAAGAGTCACTTTCCTCGCGTATACATTGGGGATAAGCATAATGCCTACCTCCGGGTTTGTTGGGAGAGTGACGCTCGTAGAGCCCATTCTAAGCAGCCGACAAGTGTTTCCTATTATAAGTGCTTACCCTCCCTGCTCACCCAAGCAGGAGCAGGGCTTGTTGGCCTCGGCTTTGTCTGGCTATCTCAGCTCCAGTAATCCCATCAAAACTTGAACTAGGACATGAAGTACAAGTATAATCACACTAGGCCCCCCAAAAAGATACTGTAATAATGTGATTAATGATGAGTTGTTGGATGGCAGTCGTGGTTTAAAGTCCTTCTGTGGACTTGTGAGCTTCATTGACTTCAGTGCTTACGCGAGCTCACGCCCAGAGCAGCAGGGCACACCCCGCCTTCCTGAAATAGCTTTGCATCTCAGGTCAGAGTTTGACTTCCGCCACCTTCCTGCTGGTCACGCAGGCTGGGGATGGGGTGACATATGCTCTTGCCTCTAATTTCTGAGATGTGCACAGGCTTGACCAGGAATTGGGGGGAAACCAAAGAATAACCAGAAACGATACGCTGGCGCCACATTCGTTTCCATCCTCCACCTCGCTCCGTATCCGCTTTGGCCCTTCCAGAGTCCTTTCCTCAGAATCATGTCATTTGATTCCCTCCGAGACCTTAGCTGAAAACGCGATGAGAGTCATTTCCGTTTTCAGTTAGGAAAACCAAGGATCGGAAAGGTGAAGTGACTTGCTCCTGATTGGCATGGGCTGGACTAGAACCCAGGTCTTAGGCCCCCAGATGCACACCCTTCCTCCCTGACTGCCCTCGGCTGCTAGCCTATGCCTTTACCTAGTCTGGAAGAAAACAGCAGCCACCTATTTTCATATCGGGCTGCACCCATCCGGAGCAGAGAACTAAATAAACACGCACCCCTTTGTTGTGGTTTTACATTGTTTCAGGGGTCATGAATTCACTGTATTTATAAAGGATGAATACAGGAGAGGTTTGTGCATAACAGCGGCGGCCCTGCCAGAGAGGAGCATGTCCCCTTGGGTTTGATCAGGGTTCATTAGCCTGCACCAGAGGGCTCCCCATCAGCGGAATCGAGGTTCAGCTGCACGCAGGCACCAGGACTTCCCCCAAGTAGGAAAGTCACTGCTGTAACCCAATCCTACCCTGTGCCTCTCCTCCGCCCCTCCCCACCCCACCCCCCGCCCTACCCCCAGGCTTCTGGATTTGAAATTCTACCATTTGGGGAATTTGTCTTTAAAGAGATTCCAATTAAAATCGGAATTCTTTCATTATACGTAACAGCTTATATTAAAAAAAAAAACAACCAGGGCAGTGTTTTTTTTTGGGGGGGGCTCCCAAAGCCTAGTCCCTCAGGCTCCAGTGTCTTTGTCCAGGCCATGAACAGTGAGAGGCGTTGTGAAGATCAAATGAGATGTATGTAAACGGGCTGTGGAAGTATAAGCTTGACAGAGAGCGGAGAGCAAGGGAGGGGCTGGGCGCTGGTCTGCGAAGCAGGAGAGCTGATGGCCACACCTGGAGCTCAGAGCACTGGGTCTGACCCGAGGAAGCTCTGCAACAGGGGCTCGAAGGCGTCCCGATGGCCTCGTGATGCGGTGCAGGGCTGGACCAGTTGTGGCCTTGGAAGCCATTTGGATTGCTTCAACTTCCAGCCACCTGTGCCTGGGAATGCAAAATAATGATGATTAAGGAGCTCAACTGTCCCGTCCTCAGTGCCTTAAGACGGAAAAGAGCTCCCCTTGAGAAACAGTCAGGATGCTGCGTTCCAAGTTGCAGTTCATTGTGCATTCCGGAAATCTCATTCCCTGCCGGTTATTCTGTTGAGAAAGGGAATATTAAGGGTGACGGAGGTGCTGCGACGGAGGGGGCAGTTTGCATACTTTATAAGGTGGGGCAGGCCGGTACAGAGCTCCTATTCCACACCAGGGCTCCTGGAACACAGCGATAAGAGTCATGTCGTGGGGTGGGTTAGTGCTGACTTCTTTCAGTCAAAACGTGTGTCTAAAGGTAGGCGTGACCATCTGACCTTAAACTTGGATGTTGTACAGGGACCATCCTTAGGTCGCCTTTTCAGAGTGCCTGTTTCCCTCCGTGGCTTGAGCCGAGCACGCCTCCCGTCACCTCTCTGGAGCACCCACGTGTGCCTTTCCTGCCATTTCACTTTTCAAACTTCCTCCCTTCTTTTCCTTCTCTCTCCTCCAGCTAGTGAGACCTGCAATGACTTCCACCCGCTGTTCTTCACCCACGACAGGTCCTTCGAGGAGTTCTTCTGCATCTGTACCCAGCTCCTGAACAAGACCTGGAAGGAGATGAGGGCAACCTCTGAAGACTTCAACAAGGTAATTGGAAGCTGAGGTAGCAGCGTCTTGTGTCCCCGAGCAGCCCCNACTGGTTAGACTGAATATTTCTCTTGTTGCATAAGAATTGTCCAAATTTGAATTCAGAAATACCGTACAAGAGCCCAACCGCAGGCATAATTTCTTTTGAGCTTTCTTGGGCGTCGTCTCCGCTTTGCACGGCCCCTGAGCTGTGTGTGAAAGGCCGTTGGCAGGTCAGGAGAATGAGAATGGCCGTGGTTTTAGGTTGCTTTAAAAACGGAGAAAGATGTGAACGTACGTACGTGTTGGTGATGCCGTCACGTCTCTAGAGTACGCTTGGAGTGGCTTTGCTCCTTTGGCTTACTAAGCTGGGGCCACCAGCAGAGACTTTTGTTGTGAAAAATAATGTCTAGCTGAATTTTTCCTTCAATGGCTTTGCTCTGAGATGCCTTGTTATTGCTAGATCTGTTGGGGGAAATGCCTTCCTCTACCTGGGCAGGGGCTGCCACAGAGAGGAGGAGCTCGGGAAGGCTGCTCGGTCTAGGTCACTTGGTTTCTTTGTGGATTATGGATGTGTTGAGATAATTTGCCCTTTGCTGTGTCAAAAAGAGTTTTTATTACAATGCAAGATCTCTTTCAGGGAGTTGAATAAGTTTATGTGGAACATTTTTTGGTTTACAGAATGCATTTGATTCTTTGAACGGAGGTGTCCTTTGATTTTTAATAAGAACGTGAATTGCATGTTTCTGTTTGTGAGTGAATGTGGAGTAAAGAGTGTTGACCAACTTAGAGGAATCAGAAGCATCGTGTACATTTTTAAGGTAAACAAAATCTTTATCCTTACTTAGATAAAGGCTTTATTAATAATAACATGGCTAATAGTCAGGACAGGTATATATATTTCAGCCTTTAACACTTCAAATTTGCTACTGTACATGGCTCTGGGTATGGTTGGCCCCATCACCCAGGCCCATTGACCAGAACCTAGAGATGTGATGCTTCTAAGAGACTAAAGGTCTGATCTCATGGTCAACCTGTGGGGCCGTCATGGGTTTGTGCTTGGGGCATAGCATCATATCTAAAGTCCAACTCAACTTGATACTCGTGTTGGTCTTTGCTTTCCTGTCACCTTTCCTCTACATTCACATCTCATCCTTTCCACCATATTTCTGCTTTGTGGCATCTTGAACTGATATTTGAGGGGAGAGGGTGAGGCAGAAGAGGGTAAAGGGGGTCAAGTGTATGGTAACCGAAGGAGACTTGGCTTTGGGTGGCAAACACACAATGTGATATATAGGTGATGTATTATAGAATTGTATACTTGAAACCTATATAATTTTATTCAGTCTCACCCCAATAAATTTAATTAAAAAAAGAAAAAAAAAAGAGCAAGAATAGGAGATGACACTCTTGCCCACACCTCACTGAGGTGCTAACCTATCTGTGTCCATCAGCTGACCGGAAAGCTGCACTCTAGGATCTGAGCAGCCATGCCCAAGGACAGGCATGGTTCAGGGAGCCAAGTGGAGGAAAGAAGCCCATTAATTATAACTGCACCCTCCTAAGTGTACTTCACTTGATTATGAGAGACTTTGTAATTAGGGTACAAATCATCCCTGGGAGAGAGACAGAGAAAGAGGCATGCAGACCTTTGTTCAATCAAGCTAAAAAAAAGGTAGAGTTAAGTCAACAATCTTTGAAATTGCTACAGCCACTTTGCCCCTGGATCAGTTCAACCCTGCATGTACTGCAGTGTTGCTGAAAACCATGTAATTGTTAGCTTTTCTGTGTCAGGGACACATATTCCTCCAGTAGGAGACCTCACTGGCTGTTATGCTCTGGCACCACGTATCCACCTGCTTTCTGAGAGGAGTCATTAGCTTCTCCTGAATTACAGAAATCTGAATTTTGTAAATGATAACAATGTAAATATTATTGTTGTTGGTCTATGCACAGATAAGGTGTAGGGAAAACAGTACTGAATTCCTGCAGAGGAATGGCTCAGGGGGATGGGCACTTAGACACTTACATGCTGTAGAACTTACAGTTGATGACATGAAGCCACCAAGAATACACTGTTAGCAAAGGAAACCATGGGTGTCAGCCTGGAGGTGGTGAGCAGGGCTGGAGGAGGGAGCTGAGCAAGGTTCTTGGGTCCCTGTGGTTCATCGTTGGCCATGTGCTCGGGCTGGTGGCAACGATAGCCTGTCTGCATAGGGTAAGGTGACAGCAAGCCCCCCAAGTGTCACTCTCCAACTCTTTGCATAATTAACTTACATGGCTGCAAAACACCTGTCTTCAGCAAGTTCTCAGGGACAGGTTTCAGGTAGTTTCATACTGTGGCCCTGGTGCCATCTTTTTACATTGTACAATCATAGACTTGTGTCTGTTGTCACACATCTGCTGCCATCTAGATTTGGCAGTTTATAGCTGTGGGCAGGCAGTTGGAGGCCTGGGAGGCAGAGGGTCCCACTCCATGTGTCTATCCGTCAAGAGTGGATGTCAGAGGAGAATCAGGGATGGGAAACACCAGAGGTTTACATTTGTACATCAAATATTTTACTTGGTTTGCTTTTTCTTGTTAGTACTATGCATGCCTTACTTTGTAGCCAGAAAAGTCTGTCAGTTATATACTTTTTATCACATGTGTATTAGATTCATAATACTGCTGTTAACAAACTACCACAAACTTTGTGGCTTAAACAATGCAAATGTACCTTATAGTCTCAGAGTTCAGAAGCCCAAACCGGGTCTCCCTGGGCTAAGATCAAGGTGTCAGCAGAGCTGTGTTCCTTTCTGGGGGCTCCAAAGGAGGATCCACTTCCTTACCTTTTCCAGGTTCTAGAAGCTGCCTGCATTCCTTGGCCATGGCCACTTTGTCCATCTTAAAGCCAGCAGCTGCAGGTTCATTCCTTCCCACCTCTTGTCGCGTCACTCGGATCCTCCCTGCTTCAATCTGTCACGTTTAAGCACCCCCGTGATGACATTACCACCCCCCCCAATAATCCCGAATTGTCTTCCCTATTTTAAGGTCAGTGGATTAACAGCCTCAATTCCACCTGCAACCCAAATTCTCCTTTGCCATATAAGGTGCCATACTCACAGACGGTGGGGATTAGAACACGGGCGACAGTGGAGGGGTCACTGTTTCGCCTACCATACTGTGTATTTAATCTGTAGGCATATTTGATGCAGAGGTGTGTGTATCAGTTTAAGTTCATGAGACGTGGGCAGATGAGCTTTTCTGGTGGTGGTTCTTCTGGCTGGTGGACCAGCATAACCCAGTCAGAGCCTCCTGCTAATGGCTGCTCAAACACAGATATAATCATGGCCCTTGCCTTTTATGTCCCTGTTCTGCCTCCACTGACCTTTTAAAAAGAGACGGACCTCTGTGAGGACCTCTGGTTCAGTGTAAATCATGTCTTTCTGATATTTTCCTGCTGCCTATCAGCCACCGCTCTGCTTTGCCAGATAATAAAGTAGAAAACACAGAGCTGAAATGTTAATTAGCTCGCTTTCCTTTTCTTTTTTTTTATTGACTTGGTAGCAAAAGGGATTGAATTCAGGATCAAAGGCAGGGCTGGTGTTGTTACTGGTTAGACTGAATATTTCTCTTGTTGCATAAGAATTGTCCAAATTTGAATTCAGAAATACCGTACAAGAGCCCAACCGCAGGCATAATTTCTTTTGAGCTTTCTTGGGCGTCGTCTCCGGCTCTGGCCACTCTGAATGGAAGCATGGGTGGCGGATTTCATTGTTGACCTGAGACCCGGGGTCGGCCTGGGCTAGCTCATTACCGGAGAAACGGTATCTCTCAATCCAACATTCAATTTTCCCAACAGACAATACTAGATTGCAGCTGACGCGGGCGTCTCTTTGGCAGCTCACCTTCACTGAAACGGGCCTGTTTGGGGCTGTGCGGCTGCTCCCGGGGAGCGTCTGGGAAAGCGGCTCTCTTCCCGCTCCTCCGGACATGGGCAGCGGCAGATGGGATGGTTTCTATTTATAGAACAGAAATAGAATTAGAGAGCGATTAAGCCTTTATGCTGTGACGCGTGCTTTCTTTCAGTTTCTCACTATAGCAGCCTCTGCAGAGTAATCCATTGATTCAGGCCGTTGAGTTTGTATTCCACGGTTTCGCCTTTTATTACTTACTAGTACCTTAGCGCATGCGTTGTTTATTGCTTTGGGCGTTAGAAAAGAGCCGGACTGCAGCTGCACACCTCGGCCCCATAATCATTTCATCGAAGCCCTCGTTTTTTGAGCAGGGGAGGAAAGATGAGGCAAGTGAGGTGGACGTTTCAGGTTACGGGGACCCCGCTGCAAGCTTTTGTTGCTGACGGCTCCACTTTAAAAGTCTAACAAGCATATACAAGTCAAAGTCTCTCTGTGTGTGTAGCGTGTTTCTGAACCCTGCCTGTGCATGAGACTCACTAAGGGTGGGGTGGGAAGGGCTTTCGGAACCCCTCTTGTCCCGGTGCCCAGTGGCACCACATACCAATGAAATCTTTGGGTGGGGCCAAAGCTCTCAATGCAGGTTTTGATTAAGGCAGATTTGATCACTACAGGTGAATTGTGTCCATAGGGTTCCCACTAGCTGACACACATAAGACACATCACCAATGAGTATGAATGCATGCATTGAGGAGATAGTATGTCCATTGGTCTTAAGGTCCAGTTTCTAACCCTGGTTCTGCTTCTCAGGAGTTCTGTGCCTAGAAATAAAAATTAAAAAAAAAGGAGGTGAGGATACCAGGATCGCATGGCCCTCTTTTATGGTGGTGTGATATTATGTTGAAGAAATGTAAAAATGCTTTGAGAAAGTGAAATGAACTACACAGTTGTAAAGCATTCTTTTTATATGTAATAAAATAGATCCTGTCTATGAAAAATGAGTAAATTGTGCTTTTCAAAAGAAGACACTGTTTGGCCATGATGTTAAAAAAAGAAAAAGAAAAAAAGAAAGAAAGCAGAAAAAGTAAAGCTGTCTATGTACCCCAACTTAACTCCCGAACTGAATTAAATGACTCATTTAACTTTGGCAGAAATAGGATTGAAGCAGGACATTTTATGGATTTTGGTGGTGTCTTCCTCCAAACAACCTTTTCACCTTAGTTTTCCATGTGACAAGATTAAAAATCAGCAGGTCCCATGACTCCCATGTACCGAATGGCCTCTGCAGCCGTAGCCTGGTTGCTCAGACCTCCCCTGGATGGGAGAGCCTTCTAGATCCCGTCAAAATATTTGTTCACAGAAGGGGAGTGTTACATTAGGTGCTATCAACATTGGCATTCGAAACCAAGATCAAATGACTTTGCCATGCTTTCAAATCACCAAAATGGAAGAAACTAATGACTTGAAAAATGCAGTCCCTCTAGAGCAAAAGCACTATTTTGAAACTTTACCCAGCAGCCTAATAAGCAAAACGCAACACAATTGACATTAGAATCTCAGGCCTGCAGATGGGAAACCATCCTTTAAAATAGAAGAGTGACAGGGAGAACCCAGGCCCAGCAAACAAAGCCGCAGCTGCCTCTGGCCAGGCTACAAGCTTCATCCCCATCCTTCAGAGGGGAAAATAATCTCAGGAAGATTTGGAGAGCAGGACAGAGGGAGGAAACACCCTGGAAGATTATCCATAGAAAAGAGCCACTAACTAGTCCCATCTACTAGGTTATGGTTTGGTATAGAAAAGGGAATGTTTGAAACCTGGAAGGCAGCTATCGCATGAATAAAAAACAGGAATGTGTTCTCTCCCCAAATTGCCCCTAGCTTACTGACTTTCTGTGCATGCTTTTAAGGGGGCGATTTACATTCAGGAGCCCCCTTCCTAGGCGAGGCCAGCTCAACCTCAGAGTGGTGCAGACTGCGCGCTGTTGGTTAGCTGAGCTGGCCTAGGGAATGAAAGGTGGTCTGTGACTCTCTCCATGAATAAACATGAGTCTCCTCATTTGCATGAGGCAGGTGACTGTAAAATATCTCGGAGCGAGTTGTGAAAGGAGGCTTTGTGCATCCGTGCCCTGGGGGAGCTGGGGAGGGCTCAGCGTTGTTTGTCTTCATTAGGATTCTATCTGGCTCTGCTGTTATTGATCTGAACCGAGCCTGGTGTGGCTAATAAAGTAGGTGTACGTTGTAATTGAAACATTAATATTTAAGCAGAGGAGAAGTCTGTTAAAGGGCCCTAATGTCATACAATGAGGTGATCCGTTTTTCAGCTGTCTGGGCTGTTTATGAGTATTTATTCAACAGGCCTGTCATGTCTCACGAAGGTCTCTAGGTTTGGCACGAAGGAAATCGAAGCTCCTCTAGAAGCAAATGCATCATATAAATAGGTTTATATTTTCCTCAGATGTCTCCCGTTGGAAAGGTAGCACATGGTTTCGTGTGTGTGTGTGTGTGTGTGTGTGTGTGTGTAACTGCGTGCTTTTAAACTGTTCGCTTTAAATAGTGTCAGCACCATCAGCATTTTTCACGGAACTGGCCACCTCTGGCTGGACAGTGATCAGGGCGTGTCTTCTGTGGTCCTCATCAGTATCAGGTATGCTATCTGCGGCAGCATGAAGACTGAGAAAGAGACCAACATCACTCACTTATTTTTTCAAGAGGTATCCTATTCAGCACACCCCAGTGTGTGTACTTTCTCAAAAGAAATGTGTTAATTGCAGGTAACACGTGACTGGCCAAGAGAAAGAGGCCGCTGTGGAGTGGAGTGCTGTTTCTCAAACTCTTGCTTTTTTTTTTTAAGACTTGTTTCCCTAATCACCCTCCCCCTGAAATTTTGATTACATGGATATACTGTTGTCTGTTTATGGAATGTGTGGTTATCTATGCTTTACACATAAAAAGAGTAAGATTTTTTTTTTTGGCTCCTTCAAGAACCAATTTTCACCCCCTGGGAGCACTCCTCGCCCCCTCTCCCCCTTCCCCACAGTGAGAATGCAAGGTGGACAGGGCAGCCCCAAGGCTGAGGGCCAGCAGAAGAGTCTGGTGACAGTCCCATTGTGGCCCCTCACCAGCACTGTGACTGTGAGCATGTCCTTTAGCTGCCAAGCCCCTTCTCATCTGTAAACTGGTAGCATCAATAATAACAACAACAATAAAAACAATGGTATGTCCTAGAGTCACTGTGAGGATTAGGTCCTCAAAAATTGCCTCTGTACATTGCCCATACAAATGGCAGGTGCTAATCTCAACAGATAAACCTAAATTGGCAGTTATTTGCCCTTGGTCTTGCAGTATAATTGAGCTGCTTTCTTTTCCCAAGGTAGTTTGTGCCAATATCTATACATACAGATTTTTCCATACCTCCGTACGGGGATTTATTGAACTTTGTTTTGGCTGCAAAAGGAGATTTTGACCACGGTTGTGACAAATGCCTAAGTGAGGAGGAAGTCGGCTTAGCTGCATCTCAGAGGCAGGGCGCAGCTGCCAGCTGGATGACCTTGTGGAGGGGACTTAGTGCTGTCAGCTTCAGATTCCTTGTCTGTGACATGGCACAGGAGAATGACCATGGCTAGGCAGGCTCTGAGCCCTGGACCGTGTCAGGCAGATAAACTGCTTGGCTCAGCCTGGCCTTGAGCACCAGGTGACACAGGATTCTAAATACCTCTGGAAAGAAAAAGGATACTCATGGCAATGCTGATAGCACACATTTTCAGAAAAGGTAGACAAGCTTCTTCCTCGGATGGACTGATTAACTGAGCGGAACGACCGTCTCGGTGTGCCGGCCTGCTGGATTCGGCTGTACAGGGTCTGCGATTTTTATGGGAAACACTGGGATGACCATAAAACAATCCATTGCCGGGGACTGCCCTGGGGTTGTGCCAGTCACAGCTGTTTAAGCTGTTTAAAATCCTTTCGAAGCGTAAGGACTGGGGTTTAAGTTGGCTGAAAACACTGCTTACATGTTTTGCTTTTTTGACATTCTCTGTACCTGGAACGTTCATAAAAATGATCTTCACCATGGTTTAGTCTCATGAATAATTATGGATAAGCCTGACAACAATACATATACAGCTTGGGAGTTCCTCTGTAATGCAAGGTCTGGCTTGGAGTCCTCATTTCTAAAGTCTTCCTAGAACCAGTGCCTCTTTCTTTACATGTGTAACGTGTTAAATGGAGACTTGCTAATTATGAGAAGAAAAGAACTCATAGGTTCTTCTGCTGGGCAGAAGCAAGAAATACCAGTCCCTTGGTTCATTTGCAGACCATTCCCTAAGCATGAAAATAATGACGAATTTCTAAGTTAACTGCTCTACGTAACTCTGTTCATTGACTTCCGACACTTCTTTCCCTTTTATTATTAACTATACTTTTGGGCGCCGTATCGCTAACTGGCTCCTATGAACTGAATGCCCTGTCCCATCGTGGATCATGGGAGGGGTTCAATAATAGCACATAAACTATGTCGATAGTACGTGCCCAACTCAAAGGACATTGCCTACACCTTAAGTAAGGCACAATGACATTTAGGCACTTTAAACTCAAGGGCAGATAGGAGTCAGAGCTGGATAGCTAAGAAGAGCAGGATTAGATGGGACTCTCTCATGAAACACGAGTCCTCCTTAATATAAAAGAAAATATTTACCTTGTGATTGCAAAGTAAATTATGTTAAAATGGGAACTGAAAATGCACAGGAAGCACAAAGGGATGTTGTTTTGAGTTAAAACAGAAGACACAAGTGCTGTCTGTCATTTGGTGCTCCTTCCTGCCAACTGAGGGTGCCGATATTGGGGTGGGGTGGGGTGGAGGATGGAGGACCATGAGGGGCCCTAGATAAGATGAGATAAGGAGTCAGAATGAGAGCATAGCATCAGAAACCTTTCGCTAACACGCCAATGTAAGAGCCGGGAGAAGTTAGAAGAACCTAAGCAAGCTTTCCCAATGCCCCCTACAAAAATACCAGGTGAAGGGCATCAGGAATTAGAATATATACTTAATTATTTAAGTGTATATAACTCACCTGCTACCTTACACACCTTATTTGGATGTGCAGGTTTCTCAAAACCGTGCTTCTATATCTGATCAACAGTGAATGATGGGTCCACTCTCATTTCACCAAATAAGAGGTAAAACCCTCACCTGCATGACTCGGCACCAGGTGCTGGCCTGCCCACGCCGCCCCCAGGCATGGATCTAAGCCTCTGGGGCACACAGGTGGGAAGCAGGAAGAGGGTATCAGGTAAGGCTAAATGTGACAGCCGTTCCTTACAGGTGGGAAGCAGGAAGAGGGTATCAGGTAAGGCTAAATGTGACAGCCGTCCCTTCAACCTTTTTTGAGGCGATGGTTACAATGAGAAAAATGAACTGAAAACTTGAATTTGAGAGATGAAAACTCCAAGCTGCTAGTTTGTTCTTCTCCTCCCTCTCCCCTTTCTTTTGTTGTTTCTATGTATTTTGTGTGCCATTCTGGTCAAATTTAAATTAATAGCAGGTGCCCAGTGCAACTCCGTGGGAGGAAGTCATTCAGGCAGGTAGTCAACTCAGATATCACTCCCACACTAGGTCAGCCCCTTCCCAGGCAAGTTCTTGAGCCTGCTGCTGTCACTTTTGACAACAGCTCACTCAGATGTGCCTCAGGTACTTCCTTGTCTCTGTCCCTGTGAACACCTGTCCCCTAGAACTTACCACAGTGAACTGCAATTGTCTGTTTAATTGTCGGGCGTCTGAGAGCAGAGCCATGCTTTTTCCGTATTCCTAGGATTTGCTCCGGGTCTGGGATGTAGAAGGGGCTCAAAGTCATGATCCCACAACCATCATACACACAGCATGGCCATATCAGCTTTCTCCGTCTCAATCATAGTGTCACTACCCAACCTACACTTTAAATGCTACCCATTATTGCAATAAGTACTGTGTGGCCACAGCACAGCGGCCCTGTGCCAGGCACTGGGAAGACAGAGGTGCACTAGACAGGTGGCTCCTGCCCTCAGGGTCCTGGCAGCTTAGTGAGTTCCTATTTAGAAGTTGATGCATCAGTCCCTCTTTCTGAAACCAGTCAGTGGCCGAAGGTCCTCTGTAAGGTTCTCTGCCTTCTCATCATTGCCTTGGTTCACATCTTCCTCTTGTCGCACCCCAATGACGGCTGGTTGCATTTCTTCGCTGCTCCGTGGGGTGGCGTATCACTGTATCCTTGCCATGACCTCATGAAGGATGAAGCGTATTTCTCCTGCCCTTTAGCTTTTGACTTGGCCGAGTGATTTGCTTGGGCCAGTGAGACATTCATGGATGGGAAGTGAGCAGAGACCTGACTATCGCTTGTGTGGTTTGGTTGGGCTCTTGCACGTCTGCCTCCATCATGAGATAAAGTACATCTGCTGGGTAGTCACTGCCCCTTCAGCGTAGGTCCCAGAATGAGGCATATGGAGTAGTGTCCCCAGTCAGCCCACAAAATTGCAGCTTAAAATAGCCACCTTGGCTGACCTATAGACCCGGGAATAAGAGAGGAACTTCTCGGCTACTGGGATTATTTGTTACACAGCATTAGTGTGGCAATAGCTGACTAAGACACCAACTATTGCAGTAAATTATCTCTCAGCCTTGAAATCTTCCCTTTTTCTAAATGTCCTTCAACAGAGATCTGACTGTATTATTCTTGCTTTTGTGTCCATTGCTTGCCTCATGAAGTTTCATGGCCTTAGCGAGATGTTTGGATTCCTCTTTACTTAGCCTGATGTACTTTTACTGCCTCACCTACACATCTTTGCGCTCTCCTGCCATAAGCTCTACACATCCCTCATTACTTCCTCCTCTGCCTGTTGAAATTCTGCTTTAGGATTTTGCACAATTGCTACCTCAGAAAGATGGTTGCCATCTTCCTTTCATAAAAAATAAAGTTCTGTACCTCTGCTACCATAGCATGGAAAATATCTTCTAGCTGTATAGTAGTTTATTT
>NW_017731594.1:976729-986927 GCF_001890085.2 Hipposideros armiger
AGAGGGAATTCTTTGACCTCAACACCTCATGTTATCAATTCAGGCTAAGTTTGTTCAACTTCCTTGAAAGAAAAGTGTGGGTTTGAGCCAGGTGTGCTAGCTAGGCAGTGTTCTGCATCTTCAGCCTGAAGTTGATTGGTGCTAAGATCAAAAGCCCTCGGAGGCCCCATTTGAGGGGGACTCATTTACTGGGAAGAAGTTCTGAACAGATGTGACATCCTTGAAAAAAAATGAGCCAGATGGCAGCCAGAGCTGGCCCTACACCTGGACTGCTTGTAAAATGGGCTTTGGAAAGGGAGGTTTCAAGAGTGCCTTCCAGTGCACCCTCTTCTTTCTCAGGCTGGGGATTGCAAGAGTGGGAGGAGGAAGGAATGGGATGAAACATGAGATCAGTCACTGAGATGTTTTCAGAAATAGCCTCATCTCAGAACTTAACCCATGATGTTGGGTAGAATGACAGAAGTACTCAGAGGGCTCTTGTACCTTCCCCAAGTGTAAAGGTTTGCAAAAAGATTTTGCATTCTTGGCTAAGATACCAGAGATGTCTAGAGATATGGGATTCCTGGTGTTGTATTAATAGATCTGACCCTAAGGAGTTCGCAGTGTTGGGGATACCTCTGGAAAGAGATAGTTATGAAAGACTGTGACATGTGCAATAGCAAAAGCCCAAACCTTGAACAGAAATAATTCAAAGGAGGAAATTACACAGAGACTTTCCTTCGGAGGGCCTTAATGTATGAATAGACCCTCACCAGGTGAGCAAAAGAGCTTACTGGGAAAAGACATGAAACACAATGAACGCAAGAAGAGAAAACTTAGTAGGAGGTGGAGCTTTATTACTTTCAAGATACCAAGGCTGTGTTCTTGGGTCCCCAAGACTTGGGGAAAAAAAAAAAAAAAGAAAGAAAGAAAATGTGAATTTTCTAAACATCAGTTGAACGAATACAGGCCAGTTTCTTACTTCCCAAGTGGACTTCTTTGATGAAATATAGTTGTTCAGTGTATGTGCAGAACAGCTAATATGTCCAACAGACAATAGATTTGCAAAATAAGCAAGAGCACTTGCTCCTGCTTGAACATATGGGATTATTTGAAATACTTGCTTCCCAGTTGTCATGCTTGTCACTGTGTTGAGAGAGTTAGTTGTAGGTGTTGCATTTTGGACATCATTTTTCATGATCGCCTTGGGTTGACTTGGAAGAGGAGCACTTTTTGCATGTAAATGAATCAGTTACTGTCCTTTGGGGCCAATTTTTATTTATATTTTCAAATTAAGAGCCCCCTGCAATACTGGCTTAAAGATACAGGCAAGTACTGAGCAATAAAATTATATTTTTGTCTGAACTTAATTGCTGCAGCAATTAGGTTGCAAAGCTCATTCTTTGCGAGAGTTGGGAATAACCTGTCAATAGCATTTGCCTAGGGGCTCGTGGTTCATATTTCAAAGCTTCCTTTAATTGGAAGTAGAATAGAGAACAGCTGGAAGCGACCTGGCTCTTACAAGCGGACGGTGTTGGAGGGCTGAGTTGAACAACAGGCTTGTCCTGTGGTGGGAATGCTGGTTCTTCATGAGCCAGCGTACTCGGAGCTGGTTTTCCCAAAGAGCCTCTGGGTGGTTGCTGATATTCATTGGGACTCTAGACACATGGTTGTGATATGACTGGCTTCTAACAAAGTCAACTTCTTTACCAAGGGGTAGACTAAAACTAACAGGGTTTAAACAGAACTCATCCCAGAATTCCATGGAGTGACCCCGTTGGTCCTGTGGGTGTCCTCACCTAGGGATTCCATATCGGGCTCTGTACAGACCTCTTGGACCCCCTTCCAAGCCCTCAAACTCCTTCTGCTTCGCCTAGCCCCTTCCACGTCCTCCTGGGAACTGAATGCTTGAATCTCTAGCACCTTCCTGTGCCTCCCCCCCTCGCCTGGGTCAGCTGCATCTACTTATCTTCTTGACCTCCATGGCTTCTCTCCTGCTCAGCGAACCGTCCACTCTTCCCCCCATGCCTGGATTACCCTGTTGTGTTGGCAGTGTAATCCCTGTTATAACAGGAGTCTGGAACACATGGGCTATCTATGAATCTGTGAGCAGAGAGGGCAGAGGCAGTCAGCGCATGAAATGTTAACCATTTTCTAAAATATAGATGTACTCTCTGCCAATGGCAATGAAATTGGACCTCCCACTGGGAATATCAGAATCTATTTTTTTTCCCCCTCACAAGGTAGAATTATTTGCATATGAAATGGATGTGTGTTTCAGAATTAGGAGAGGTTTACTTATGCATCATATCTGAAAACCAAGAAAATGTGATGATAGCCCAGAAGCGTCCCTTTTTTTACTGGTAAAGAATCTGTTCCCCACTTTGCATCATGGAAGACTATCCTCCCATTGGCCCAGCAGTGTTTTGCACCCCTGTTGCCAGCGGACATGCTTGGCAGGGCAAAGATGAGGATTTTGGCATTTTCATCTTTCCTTTTGGCGTGATTTTTCATCAGCCTGCAATTCTGGAATGCATCCCCATGGTATATTTGGAAAATTCAAGCTGGCAAGATGATAAACTTTCAGAATTTCACCAACTATTCCCTTTGAAGGCTCTCAGAGTTATAAGTGATGCATCATATCAGGCCTTGCTCTTCTGTCTCCATGTTCTTCGTAGGTCAGCGCCTTCCATCTGGCCAAGTCCATCACGCCCCAAGGACTTCCAAACCTTGACTCTCTAACCCTAAGAATGCAAATGATGGTCACCTGCCAGAGGTCGGTGCTCTCTAAGAAGGAAGAAGAAACGCATGAGTTGGAGAGCTGTTTATAGATGAGCTTGCATTTTGTCAACCTGATTTTATTTGTGTGCATAGGTTTTGCTTACATTCTAGGCATTTTTAAGGGAAATATAAAAATAGCAAAGACCAGGGAAATAAACTTCATAAATATGAGTTATAAAATATTACTTAGCCTTAGGATGCTATCAGAACAATCTCACCTGCTCCAGACTCCTTGCTTATGGGAGCTCCGAGGCCCAGGTGTAGGATGCTGCTTGTGGTGCTTCTCAAACAGAAGCTGAGTTTGAATCCTGAGATTACCATTCACTGGATGGTGACTGTAGACATACTGCTTAATGCCATGGGTCTTAGTTTTACCTTTTGGAAAATGGGCATTTTTATGATATTGACCCACTATAAGCACTGTATATCTCATCTTCCACAGATGGCAACACTATGTTACACAGAGCTTAGCATCCTGGGACCTGAAGATAAAATGACATGATACTAGGCTTTGTAAGTTTTGCTTATGATCCTCTTATTAGGAGGGTGAGGAAAAGAGAAGCCGCTGTCTGTAAATAGGGAATTTTCAATGTACTATTATAATGATTATTCTCTCCAAAGTCTGAAACATATCTACCTTGGGAATAAAAAGATATGTCAACGTTAACGTGACCATATTTAGTTGAGGTTTTGCATGTGTTTGGTTTTAAAATGCACCATGTAAAAAATCAGAGATAACTAGAGAAATAGCTCTCCAGTGTGCCTTGAATAAAATAAATCATTGGACTGAGCCAATAGTAATTACACTTTTGACCCATTAGGGCAGAGCTCCTACTTCTGACCTCACACCCTTGGGAGATAGGGTTTGGTCCGGTCTGCACTGGGCCTTTTTCTGATAGACAGACAGAAGTGAAGTCAGTGTGCATGTGTGCACTCGTCCTGGAACATAAGGGTGGGATAACAGCATGCCTTAAGAAGGCTAACACGTAACTGGAGATAAGCCTCCTGCAAGACGCACCCTACTTGTTCAGAATTTTCTTGAAGCTAATGATGTCCCTCTTAAGAATGAATCAACTAAAAAGAAGCAGGGTACAATGAAACAGAAACGGGGCCATGTGATGAGCTAAGGGTGTCATTAAGATCACATTCGTTGTCAACAGTGAACATGCATCCTGATAAAAGGGATGCCCAGATTGTGTAAGTAATCTGTCTGGGACCAGGAGTTGGAAAATGGAAGGATTTGCTATCAGTGCCACCTCTCTATAACCCAGTAAGTGGAATCCCCTTCAGCCCATTTAAAATGCTCACTGTAAATGGTCTCATTTTAGTTAAGACCTGTAGGTAGATGAAGGAGAATTTAGACAGCTAGTTCTGCAACCATCATCAGAGTTCCTGGTCCAAAAATACATATCACCAAACAGAATTCATTTTTGATTTGTGAATTTATTTAAAAAGTATTACAAAGGTATATAGGTATGTGAATTACATCAGATTTGGTAATAGTATATTTAATAAATCATGTTTATGGAAAGGAATAGAATTTAATTAGCTCGAATCTGCCCCTAAGAAAATGCAGGATAAATGGTCCCAGCAGTGCCTACGTAGAGCAGAGCAGAGAGCACAGGCTGCAATGTGGGGATGAAATGGAGAGAAATTCCTTCTGATTTTTATTCAGTGCCCAGCGTGATTGTTTTTCCTTGAATTTTCCAGGTATTTGATGCTGAGATTCCCCTCTCCTGTCTGTGGACAGCACATAATACATCTGAATGTGTTTAGAAGCTTGAGATACACTGCCGATAAAACATTTTGAGCCTGTGGAGTGCAAGTCCATTAGATGTATGCTTCATACCAGTTCTTGGGGGCTTGACAAACAGTAATTCGAATATCAAGCCAATAAAATCTTGGTTTTTCTTTTTTTTTTTTTTTTTGAGGTTCATCAGTAGCTCCCTAAGCCTGTATATATATGCTCTTTTCATTGCACAGTCTAAAAAGGAAAGACTATCCAATAATGGCCAATTTAACTAGCCCAGTCTGTGATCTCAATAACAAAACCACTAGGTAAGATTCCTCGGGAAAATTCCTTGGAAGATTCTCCAAAGACTCTGTAGCTATTTTGTATAACGTGACCCCTCTGGACATGTAGATGAAACTGCTTATTTTTCAGAACTAGAACTGTGACTAGTTGGGTGAACCAAAGAGCTTGCTTGTCAGCTTTTGAATAAATGGGGGCTGGTGGGGGGGTGGTGTCAGACTGAAGGCCAAAGAAATTCTCTGCCTACCTTGCAATCTTGTCTTAAAATGAATTTTCCAGGGAAAAAAATCACCTGAAGAAGATTTATGACATTTCATAGTGTCCACAATAATACATAACCTACATATCTTATTGTTGGCAGGTCTGACAGCATCTCTAACTACTTGGTGACTCTGGTGTTTAGGACCCTGCGTAGTCTTTCTTCATGTGCATAGCTAGTGAGCGGTAAGCTATGCTCTGGTGTCACCCTCAACTCGAGAATTTGCACTCATTCAAAGGAAGGTGACCTTGTTCTGATGTAGATGGGTCCTAGGGGAATGGCATAGAGTAGTGAGACCTCCCCATTCTTTAAAAAAAAAAAAAGCCCTTCTTTATTTTATGCATTAAAGGTTAATTTAGGGCTGGCCTTCTTTTCTTTTATGCACACATCTCTTAGTGATTCTCAAACTGTAGTGTGTATAGGAATGCCCTGGAGAGCTTGGGGAAATGTTCCTGGACTCTACTTCCTGAGATTCTGGTTGAGGAGAGATGCAGTAGGACCTCAGAAATCTGCATTTCAATGAGAACTGCAAATGATTCTGATACAGGTGGTCTCTGTCAATCACACTTAGAGAAACGGGGGCTGGAATCTCTTGGTTCAAATCCCAGCTCTGCCACATTTTATCTTGATAGCCTTGGCCAAGCTAATTAACCTTATGCCTCAGTTTCCTCATTCTAGCTGATAAGGATAATAATAATGCCTCACAGGGTTATTGTGAGGATTAAATTGATTAACCCAAAGTGCTTATATTGCTACATGGACTGTTAATTGCTCAGTAAGTGTTAGCTGGATCAGTCCAACAAGTGTATGGGTGCCTTGAAATAGATTGTTTCAATCAGATGGATATCCTGTTCATATATTGTTGAGGTCAGCTGAGGGATATGTTGAGTTATGTTGGGGAAGGCGGGTGGTGGGTCAATGGCTGGCTTGTCACTGCTTGTAGAATAACCACCAAACTCCTTAACGCAGTCTCTAGGACCCTGCAGGTCTAGCCTCTGCTTTCTCTCTAAGCTTGTCTCACGCTCTTTTTAATCATTCTCACTGTCATCAGCCACACTGCCCTCTTGAAAATTTTCAAAGATGCCACTCTCCTAGCATATGGCCTTTGCATGTATCACCTCTTATGCCTCAGACACCATTCTCCTCGCTTTCATTTCGCTCACTTTCATCCTTCCTTCAGACTGTAGCTCAAATGTCCCTTCTTCCAAGATAGTTTTCCTCACCTCATTAAGTCTTTTTGCTATTTGTGCTCATAGCACATAGTAGCTGTCCCTCAGACCCGTTTATCAGTTATACTTGAATATGTTTGTCTCCTCTACCAGAGTCGATGTGCTGTAAAGCAGAAACCGTGTTCAATTGTTTTGTCTCTAGCACAGTGTTTGGCATATAAACGCTCAATACATATTTGTGACTAACAAATGATTCAATTTTGGTTGAAGGAAGACCTGGTTGGAGTGACCTGTGTCTCCATAAAAACAGTGGTGATTTGGACATTCTCAGGGTGAAAGGGCAAAGGGTATGGGTCCAAGAGATGGAGTGGAGTAGGCAGGAGAGGTTGCAGATGTTCCAGAAATATGGTAGAGAAACCCTGACATACCCATGGCCCTGGTGGGAGGAGACAGTCTGGACAGAGCTGAGAAAGATTGCTAGTGTTGCATTTGGATGCCTGAGAGGCAGGATTTGGGGGAGAATTTCTTCCCAAGCTCAAAATGGCACCAAGAGACAAAATGGAAAACNGTCTCTCTTTTTGTGAAATATGGAACTTAATATCATTGTCGTGAGAGTTCAATGAGCCAATATTAGGCTGATCCCATGATGTGGCCGATATTTGATCACTTCTGAATGTTGAAACTAAACATTGTTGAGGCTCTATCCTAGTATCTGTAAAGCACTCGGGCCATTTCCATGAGGGAGAGGACCAGGAGGATGACGTAATGCTCCAGATGAGGTGTGGGAGGCATGGATGTCACCACTTTGGGCGGTTCTCCTACTTCTGCACTCACCACTCCTCTCTTTAGAGCCTGGTGGCGCCTGGGGCGGGTTCCCCCTTGGCTTTGCTTTCTTTCGCTTCTCATCTGCTCAGTTATCCCTTCTAATCCTTGCATTATCAATCTCGTCCTCTTGGGTGCTATCTTCTCACCAGCCTGTAAATGTACTCAAATCTCCTGCATTTTAAAAAGCAAGTGAATACCTGCTTCTCAATCCTCTCTCCACCCTGCTGGAAGCCAGATTCCCTAAAATGGCCGCCTGCACTTACCACCCCTTCTCTTCACTTTCTAGTCACTTATTAATCAATCTATTGTGACGCGTCGTCTGCCCTTGCTGAAAATATAACTAAGCAGAAGACGAGAACTATGACTCTTAAAAGCACAACATTATATTGTCAATACTTGAAAATCTCTTTAGCCTCAAAAGCCACTGATTTTGACAGTCAAGAAGGACCTCAGATGGGCATTTTAAAATCTCCATTTCATTTGCCTTCTTTGCAGCACTGGACCGTGCTGGCCACTCTCTTCTTAAAGATTATGTGACCGTGACTTTGGAAGGGAACACACGCGCGTGCACACACACACACACACACACACACACACATACACACACACATGCACACAATGTCTACATGATACACTATGTATAGTAAAGGAATAAATAAAATACTTATCACTGTTCCAGTTACTTGTGATATTTTTAGAAAGAAAAATCAAAAGGTAACTAAGAATACAGCTAAGCTCAACAAGGGAGCTAGGAGTCTAAAGTGCACTCATATATATTTTGAATACTTGAAAACCTCTTTAGCCATAAAAGACAGGATTTCAAAGAGGCAAGTGGAGATTGAGAGGAATTGTTGAGTTGTTCTAATTTAAGAATAGATACAAGTCACATCGTTATGAATCTCTGCTCTGATGAAACAGACATCACAAAAATTATAAACATAAATCTTTCATTCCTCACACCTTTATGCTTATTGACATCCTTCTTCCTCTGCACTCAGTTTCTTCTCTTCAGCCTAAAAAGCTGCCCAAATCTCTCCTATCCTTAAAAATGGTTTTTCACCCCTTGTTCCTCTTTCGAGTTCTTACTCAATCTCTCTCCTTCTTTGCTCTGCCAAGCTTTTGCAGGAGAGGTGCATCTCCACTTGCCCCCCTTCACTCGCTGAGGTCTGACGTTCACCCACATCCACGTACTGAAATTGCTTTAATCAGGTCAGCAGTCACCCCCTGCGTGTCAAGTCCGACGGCCTCTTCCCAGTGCTCAACGCGAGCCATCACTCTGACACGTTGGCTCATGTCCACACCTGTGCTTCCTGGGATCCTGTCCAATCCCTGACTCTCAAGGCACTGCCACCACCTCTCACTGACCCCTTAAGCTTAGGCATCCCCCAAGGACATCTTCTTGTTTTGCTTTTACCACCTCCTTCATTCTACCCACCGTCTCTCATCTTCAACCATCCTTGAACTCCAGGAGCGGCGTGACAATCCACCTCGTCTCTTAGACTTGGCACTTTGGAGGGATCCCTGGCTTCCTCACCTCTTCTCCTAACAGGCCCCCAGATCCCATGAATCCACTTGTGCATGAGGTGGGGTCATGTGGCTTTTATTGCCAGGACCCTGCTTCCTGCCACCATCTCTCTTGTGTAGACTGTGTTTGCAGTTTGGTTGTCCTTCCAGGATGTTGGCATGTGCTCCTGCCGAGAGACCAGAGGCTGAGAGGCTGGACACACATTCCCATCCCAAACCAGGCTGAGCCTGGGAGACCCAGCCTCCTGGTGTCTGAGGCTGCTCACCTCCCCCGCCCTGTAACCATCCCCTGGCTTCTATGGGAAGACCTGGAGGGGAAGAGTTGTCATCCTCCGTGACATGCAAGGGCGCCTTGCTGCCGTGTTGCTGGCAGAGACCTTGACATTTCAGTAGAATTTAAAGAAATTTTGAGGGGAACAAAGTTTCTCTTGGGAAATTCGCCAACAATTGTTGACTTCATTTATAAAGCCACACACTACAATGTGGCTATTTAAAAGCAAAAGCATTCNTCTACCTGGTCAATATGCTGAATTAATTTACATCGTTCTAATATGGGCTGGTCACTGTTTGTTCCTGGAGACCCTATGTACTAAATAGTCTGCAGATCTATAGAATAAAGACATTTCTTGCCCCAAATGCCAACAGATCTTATTGAGAAACACTTCTAGACCCTTCAGTCCAAATCTCTTCTTCAGGTGTCAAGACTCAGAGGGAGTAACAAAATGATTTTGCCATTCATTTCTTAATAAAAATGACAGTAATGATTTTTGCATCTATGTAGCTTTACATAAGGTGAATGAAAACACATTGAACAATTGCAAAATAAACTGAATCTCTCTTTTCTGAGGAACATGGTTGGAGCCTCAAGTTAAAAAACTATATCACTGTTTCGTTTTTTCATCTTCGCTCATTTCTCACCTCTCTGCTTAACCCACATACCCTGGCCGTGGGGGGTGGAGCGGGGACTGTGTTGTGTCTCACCAATAGTGTTGTTTCCAGGCCAGTGGGGGAAATGATGTCAGTAATGGCCCTTATCCTTTCACAGGATGCCTGCTGAGGGACCTTCCAGTGCAGAGGACAAAAGGCCTTCTGGCAGCCCATCCCATTTAGGTGGCTGCCTTGTCCCCAAGCACACCCCAGGAGCACATGCCTGTGTAGCAGGCATGTTGAATAATAAATGTGAACCCATGCAGTTCACAAAAAATCATCTTTTGCATTTTACCTTTACCTCCCAAAGTTCTCTTAATTTGGAAAAATAAAAAAAGTTGCATTCCTCAAGAGTCTCATAAGAGTAGGAAGATGTGAGTCTTGCCCCAGTGACGGTGTGTTTTAAATGCGGGAGCAGTCGTCAACCCCCTGGAACTCCCCTAGTGCCGATTTCCCTATTTCTCTTTCACATATCCGTCTGCGTGGCTTGGCTGGATCCGAGGGGTATGGCATATGGCTTTTTGCCGCCTGAACTGCCACTGAAGTAAATGTCACTGGCGTAGAATGTCAGATTTCCATTTTGTGAATCATAGGGCATGGAATTGTGTCCGAAAGCTCCCAGGCCGCTCGCTATGTGTTCTTCCAGCAGAGGCAGAAAAGGGTAAGAGCCCTGCCTCAGAGGCACCGTTCTTAATAAAATGC
>NW_017731594.1:988484-999193 GCF_001890085.2 Hipposideros armiger
AAAGAACGGGTCTCTGCCCTCGCAAGCCTGGCCTGTGTCATTAATAGCTGGTGGGCACCGGACTTGCAGAGACGGTTAGAAAAGAGAAGGTTCGCCTTGAGATTCATGACAATGGGACAGAGAATAATTCTTTTTGCTCTGACTTAAGTCAGAATCATAGCCTTCTTTGACGCTTGCTGTTTTCAGCCAATCCCAATAGAACGAAGGGCTTCCCACAGACCCACGAGTGACCTCACCACCATCTGATCCCTGTCCTGGGTCTGACCAGGCCATGCTGCCATTCATTGCTCAGTGGCGGCCCCTGCTGTTAAAAAGAAAGATAGCAGCACACCCAGAGTTGGTGATATTAACTCTGGTCATGCAAACAGGAGAATCTGGGGCAAGCAGGGGAATTTGGGGCAAGCAGGGGAGGAGCGGAAGCTCCTGTAAATGGACTGAGGAGATTCCCAGGGAAATCCGCACCGTTCCGAGTGCCTCGGTGAGGTGCTCGTGTAGAGAAGAAACTGGGCCTACATACTTTTGTGCTTAAAAATCTTCCACAAACTCCCTGGTTTAATTACTCCATTCCAAAGGTTTGCTAGGAACCACCACCGTGCCCTCTGAGAAATGTCATTGCAAACTTTTACTTGGAGGCTTTCCGGGCTGCCAGATGACAAATATTTTAAAAGGCACGCCACTTATTTTTTGGTGAACTTACAGTAAGGTTTAGTTAGGGGTGGAGGCACTGGAGGGGCGGTTTACTTACATCCTGAGCAAGAATCGATTGGCGGCGTATGGACCCTCCCGTGGGAACCCTGCTGGGATGCAAGCTTGCATGTGAGCATGCCCCGTGTGCGTGTGCTGTGTGTGTACACAGTGAGGCGGTGACGTGATATTTTTGGACAAAAACTGTATGTGAAGAGAAGGAGGGAGAAAGCAACTCACAATCAAATAGAAGTGGGGAGAGGGGGGAAGACGAGATTGCAGTTGATTATGGGTCTGGCAGCAGATGTTCTACACAAATCCAACTCACTGCAGCCAGTCTGTTTCCGTGGCAACAGAATCAGTAATTATTGAGCCTGGGCGCTCCCCGCTCCTTTCTCCCAACAAGGTGGAGGCTGATAAATTTGAACTATCGCCAGCCCATCACCAGCTTTCTTTTTTTCTTCCTCTTTTTCTTTTTTTTCCTTTTTTAGTTCTTTATTAAGAAAAGTGAGGATATTGAGGCATACCAGGAAGAGGAGGTATATGTTTATTGGTGAACGAGTGCTGGGCACAAACGTTGAAATGAAGTTATATTTTTCTCTTGTGATACTATCAGAGAAAAGCTCTTCCTAGAAAAACCGATGATCTCGGAAGATGCTAAATAAATGAGCAGGAGTTTCCCTGAAATGGAAGCTCCTTTTCATTGGCTGATCTGCCTGCGGTGCCTGCCAATCGGAGCACCCCTGGGCTCTCCAGCTCCATAAACATAAGCAAAGCTACATGCTTATTCTTCTGGACTTGAAGTGTAGACCATTCAAAGGTGTGCGGCGGGTCTCCATTCACATGGCTCAACTGGAAACCGATTTCATGAACACGCTTCCTCAGGAACCATCTGGTATCCCAGCACATTGTTCTTCTGGGGGACGGCTCTAAGTCATTTGGTGGTGACAGCGGCTTAGAAGCAGGATTTGTAGTTGGGAAAGATGGACTTACGGGAGCTTGGTGAGTAAACCTCCGTCTTCCACATCTGTCCGTTGGTATGAGCAGCCTGAGCTCAAATGTAGCTCTGTCCTATTGTCTGCTGAGGAAACTATGAATTGGAGCAGACACATGGGAGAGCCGGCATTCCAAGGGTCCTGAGCTGTGTGAGCTTCTGTATCTCAAAGGCTGCATGAGCTGCTCGGGTACGATTGGATTTGCCGGACTGTGCATTTTACTAGGACATTGGTTTGTCTAGTTGTGATTACTGTGAGGCATGGAGTTTTGCTGTATCTCCCCAGGTACTTATCCATTTCCAAAGAAGATGCTTTAAAACTAAATGATTAAGAGTCAACCCTGTGCATTGCTGGGAAGAGAAAGAAAGGCGCTGGCACACAGCCGAGCCGTGAGCTGCTCCATTGTGGTGCTGGCATTTGCATTGTGAGGAGAGATGTTATTACAATGGTCTGTCACACGCTTCTTCAGACCCCCAGCCGCAGGAGGAAGCGTCTCTTCTGTGTGCGCTGCTGTTCTCAGCTCAGGGAGTGTGCCGCCTGGCTAGGTCGTGTCCCTTCCTTCTCTCACGGAACCCGTCTCCAAATTGAAATATGCTCTCTGTCTTTAAAAAAAAAAATGAATTGCAAAGATGAGTTGAAGTGCATTCAGAGAGATCATAGCTATCAAAAATCATGCTTTGAAATGACTCTGTTTTTGCATCCTTTTAAACCTCTGAAAACCAGAGAGCGTTTGCAAAGTTATATTCAAGGGTTGGCTCTTGGCCAGGGAAGGGATGCTCTGAGCTATCGCTCTGCTCTCGGGGGTTTAATTTTCTGACACTGGTGATGAAATTTTCAATTTTGTTGAGTGGAAGCAGGAAGAATAAGAAAGCAGGGTTATAAACTGGCGATGGAGAGGTCACGTGTGGAAGCAGGAACTCTGTGCCTTGAGGGACCCTTCTAGCTGCAAAGTTAAAAATATCTGTGGCAAGACAGAACTCGAGCACAGTGTGGGATTCCAGGGGAATGACAGTCCTTCCAAATGCGGAGATTTGATTTGGGTGCAGGGAGCGGGGGCTGAACCCGGAGCGCCCATCTCTGCCTGAGAACCTCGCCCCAGCATCCCCGTATGCCCATTCCGAGGCTTAACCACTGCGAGCTTTTTGTTTTTGTTTTTTTAACGTGATTTCCTATCTTATGTGCCAGGATGACTAACAGCACACTTGATGTCTCCTATTTACAGCCCACTTGGGTTCCGATAGCAGAGAGAAGCAAAGAGAAAAAAGCACTATTGTCTGGTTTATAAATAAATGCATGTGAAATAGTGGTACAGGGAAATCTAACTGGCTTGTCCTTTTGAAACAATGTCCTTTTGACAGGAGAGAGTGTTGTGGGTCTTCACAGGGCTGCTCTAGACTAGAATTTGCTGTGTCCTAAGCAGGACCTGTGATGGATGGGTAATGAAACAGATTGTAGGGAAGGTATTGCCCAGAGAAGACTTAAAAGCACGGCAAGGGTCGGTGGGTGCCTGGGAGAAACCGTCTACTCTTGTGACCAGCGAAGAAGTGGGGCTGATGCCACAGGAGGAAGTGCAGCATTTCCTAATGGGGGGTGGGGGAGTGGGGGGGGACAGTGCACAGCATAGAGGGGACCTGGCCACTTGGCCAGGTCAGTGACCCATTTGTTAGCTGAAGGCCTCTAGAAATGCCAATTGTCCCCTGATCCCAAGGCCTCAAGGTGGTGTGCTAAACTGAGCGTTCCACCAGACTGCAGGCAAGTGTGTACATGTGAACTCTCCCTCCTGTGTCTCACCCCTCAGCACACTTAGGTACATGCACAGTTCTGAGGAAGTCTTGTGTCTCGTGGATGTACCTTAAGTGGCAGTCGTCTAATTAGAATGATCCTCCACTCCTTTCTCGTCTCTTATCTCCCCCCGGTAGTGAAGTGCTCGCACCTGTTGGCCAGAATGAGAGAAAAAACAGCCTTTTATAGAAGCAGTAAAAATGTAAAAAAAAAAAAAATTAAGAGTAATTATGAACCTTTTTTTGGATGATGGAAGTCTAAGAATTTGAAAGCTATGAAATTCTCCCCTGGGCCTGAGAAAATACATGTGTGCCTAATCACATAACACTGGGATGACAGCTCACTTCAGGGTCAAGGAGGATCTCTCTGCTGAGACAGTAGCCAAGCGTTCATTGGGCCCTCAAGTTCATTTCCTTAATTGCCGGTGGGTTCCCTGGACTCTGCTGCGGCCCCATCTCAGTGAAATGTGGCTGTTGCTTAGCTCCTGAATGAGTCCCTGGGCATTCTCACTTCAGGCTCGAATTAAGAAGTCTTGGAAGTAGTCCTAGAACACGGTGATTTTGTCCCTCCTGAGCTTGGAGAGGCGGTAAACTAGAGCTATGGGACTTGAAAATGTTCTTTCAGGTAACGGCACCCTCGTTCTGTCCAGTCCTGAGGGAGAAGGCTTCTTCACCCCCCCCCCGCCCCCCGGCATCTGTAGGATGTGGGGCATGTTAGAAAGATAAACGTAAAGATCAAGAAAAATGAATTCCCTTAGATTTTCAAGCAACCAGCGGAGTCCCCCACTATAAGTCAAGTGAATGTAAATCATTTGAATCTAGTTCCTGAAAGTCAGCACTGAAAGTTAGAAGGACCGAATTCCTCAGTTCTCCCAACAATCGGAATCGTCAGTCACAACAGGAATAGCTAACCTGCCTTGAACATCTACTGTGTACCAGGCCCCTTTCAATACATTTAGGAGCTGTCATAACTCACTGATTGTTTGCAGCAGCCCCAACAGGACAATTTTTATACCTATTTTCTAGATGAGAAAATTGAGTCACCAAAATATGCAGGAATGTGCCCATGTTTATCCAGCTAGGAACTGTCAAGTGCTTGGTGTTTCCACACGTGTTGATTTACTCGTGCGCTGCATCCGTGGATGACAGGAGCGTGAGTCTCGGGGGAAGGAGGCCTCCTCAGCTCGCAGTCTGTCTGGTGGAGTCAGGCCACACAGAGATGAATCAAAACAGTCATCGCAATAAGTCCAGTTACAAAGGCATTTTGGGGTAGTTTGGTGAATTGTTAATAATGCCACTTAGGAAAAGAAGTCTGATCTAAGTAAAAGCTTGTCACCAAAATACCCCACTTGTTCCCCCTTGTGAGACTGTGTGACATGCCACCTCATTCTGCAGAGTGTTTCCGTGGCTGGTATGAACTGAGTCAGTGTCTATATGACACCAGCGCCTCCTGGGCCATCTGTGAGAGTTCCACGGCTGCCCTTTGCTTGCATTCGCCTGGGATTATTTGCAGTTGCCATAGCGATGGTGAGGGTCCTGCAGGGCCAAGAACAACAGGGCAGCCGGTCCGGGGATGCGAGTGACCCACCATGGCGGTGAGAATCACCAGGGCTGCCCTGCTCTCTGCAGACCTTGTGAACAGGAGTGACGGGCCCAGCTCATAAAAAGATTCCAGGTAGTGACAGTGAACATCCAGTAATGGAGTGGCTGAAGATTCTCAGAAGATCAGGCCTGAAAATCATCGAGTGAGGTGGTTTTCAAACCGTGCCCCTCCGAGTTGCGGTAACGTGGACCAGAGAGCAGGGGACATGGGAGTTCTCCCCTCCTGCTTCACCTGAGCATCTCCCTTTCTGTCTGTTTCACAAACTGGTGTCCCCCCTGAAGACTTGTTAAGGAAAAATGAAAGAGAAGGGGTTATGCTGCCAAAAGGGAAAACTACCAATCGCCTCAAAAGTTCCAGTTCGACATCATAAAGAAATAGAAGACCAGCACCTAAAGAAAGATCACATAGCTAGGGAAGGGAATCTGTAAGGGTCTTAGTATCAGGTTTTAAAAACATGGGCTCTTTGCTACGCATGCCTACCATTACCCACTTTCTACTATGACAGTAGGTATGGGTATGTGTAAAGGACAATTTTAATAACTATTCAAAGAATACGGTCCTACAGGAGCAATATGGCAGATCTCTTTCTAGAACAGCACCGTCTAGAAATATAATGCAAGTTATGTACATGATCTCAACTTTTTAGTAGTTACATTAAAAATGTTAAAAAAAGAAACAGATTTGTGAATTTTGGTAATATATATTATTTAACCCAGTATGTCCTAAACATTATCATCTCAATTCTCAACTCCAAAATTATCAACAAAATATTTACATTCAGTATTTCATCTTAAGTCTTCGAAACCTGACGTTATTTTACACTTATAGCACAACTCACTTTGGATACTGGATTTTCACAGGAAATCTGTATTTAGGTGTCATAAAATTCATTGTTAAAAAAAGGTAGATTCATGTATGCAGATCATTCCAAACACACTTAAAAGTTTTCTGGTAACTGAAGTGAGTATCCATTTTTAAAATTTAAATTAGCTAAAATTAAATGAAATTTAAACCCCAATTGCACAGTCATGCTGGCCACGTGTTTCAAGGTTGCCGCAGCCACACGTGGTCAGTGGCTGCCCTACTGGATAGTGTAGCACTGGGCACTCAGTGAATGCTCCTCACACACAAGGCCAGTTACTCCTGTCACTTCATCATCATGCCATGGCACCTGCATCTCTTTTACCTCCGTGAGGTTCCTGGAAGACTTGTTCTGGTAAGAGAGAAAGAAACCAAACGTCAGTGTTCAGAAATGTGTGCCTTTCCTTTAGCCATTGTGCATAGCAAACACAACATGAAGGGCAATCTTGGGTTCTCCATTACGGTTTGGCATGCTGGGATGAAAAGATGTGACTTTCCTGTAGCAGAAAGTCAGTACTCACCATCTGTGTTGAGCCCCCAGCTGTCTTGGTCCTGCCATTCACTTTGGGGCCACCGCCCTCAACAGAGTACATTCGGGGAACATGATCTGAATAACAAGTTAAGAAAACCATAATTGAGAAAGTAACTCTGCTACAAACAGATAATTCTTTTGAAGACAAGTATAAATTGAAGCCAAGGGATGATTTAATTGCTGTCATCTTATTCAATTCTGCAAAGTTTGTTTAGCTAGAAAATATTGACTAAGTAGTACTTCCAGTTAATTTGGTCTTAAAAGTTTTACCTTCCACATGAGATATCATCCTATTTATCTACTCTCCCAAAGTTTTTTTTTTTAAAGGATAACCAACCATGAAAATGTAATCAGTCTCTTCAATAACTAGATTAAAATCATGCTGCAAAGTCTTCTTAGAGGTATCCAGTCCCAGCCTCCTAAAGAAGTCCTAACACTGATGATTTCAGCCAAATCTACTAGTGGGAAGATAAAGCTAAGTATAAGCTGGGTCCGCCAAAGCCTTCTGTTAATAAAGAGCTCTTTTAGAAATTCCATAAAACTTTGAGAAAGGAGAAACAAAAATACCTAGTTCAATACCATCCCTGATAACAGGTATGGCTTCTGGTCCAACTCTACCCATGTCTAGCATCTTGGACAGAGTTCCCAAGGAGAATGCCTAGTAACAAGCATTCAACAATGTTTGTAGGATTAAGTTGGGTGGGTCCTTCAAACTTCTTTCCTAATCTTGCAACTTCTTTCTTTCCATGGCATGACTCAATCTTTTTAGAGGCAACACTGGGAGACCAAATGGATGCATCCATAGTGACTTTGTCAGCCTGCTGATGTTTGGCCAAGCCAAGGACTTCTAGCCCATCACGAGTGAGAAGAAGTGCTGTGGGATTCCAGGGAGTGCAGAGATGCTGGGAAATAGCTGTATATTCTATAAGTAAAGTGATCACTGCAATAATTGTCTTTGCATTATTAGCACAGGACTTTGAAGCCCACAAATATGGTAGCTTCTTTCAAGCCCTCTGCGAGAATCTAGAAATCCAGGACTCGCAAAGTATTTGTGTAGACGGCAGAGCAGTCATCTGTAATCTAAGGCCTTGGGTTGTTATCTCCAGTTTAGCAGCTAAATTTTGCAAGTCACTGAACCTTTATGCTCCTCAGCATCTTTACATGGGTAAAGAGGAGTTTGCACTTGGTGACTTGCAAGGTCATACATGTGTCACACTTCTAAACAATCTGTCCTCTAGGGTCCATGCTCCATGGATCCTAACAGTCTTTTCCCTCTGTCCCCACATAGAGCCTGGGTATCCTTCTTAACACAGCACCAAGTCAGCCGCTACCAAGCTGTCAGAACTGGCTCACAGCTGAACCTGATTGTTCATCCCTTTCCTCAGTCCTTCCCTCAGCTCTGTGCCTTGTGCAAGGCTTTGAAAAGGAACATATGGGGAATTAGCATCAGTATGCAGGGTTTTGGGGATAAGGGAATGAAAGTTCTTTACTTACCCTCTGGCTCAGCTGCTCCATGGAGGTGTTGCCATCTGACAAGGAGGGCTGCATCCTAGCACTTTGGGAGCTCACTTTTCTTTTCCTTTGAGCTATAAGTGATGAGAGACCTGTCGAGGAGAGCAGATCCCTGGCATCATTCCCAGACCTGAAACATAATGAAATAAAGTTTCGTCCTGACTTGGTAGGAGTTATAGCTGAACATTTGAGATAGCATCTGGGCCAGTTCTAACATTCACTTGCCTGGCTGGAATGAAGTGCATATCAGCTAATGGAACTCAGGCCTTCAGACTGGCAGCACACTGAGTGTATGAGTCCTTGGCTTGGGACAAATTATTTCTGACTAGAGCCACCAGCCCACAGGTCCCAGCAGATGAGATGGAGCCCACTCATGTCTCATGGGCCAGCAATGTGAAATTGGCATTCAGAAACTATCATATACAAAGAGTGATATCAAAGCAGGAACTGGCCCAAAAGCCACCAACACTGGTATTGCCCCTAGACCTAGATTACCTAATGTTAAGGGTTCAGGTCAGGCTTGGACTCTGGGGATGTTATCCTTCCAGCTTTAGAGAGCAGTGGGGGTCCAGGGCCAACAGCCCCTATTCTAGATTCCGTGAGCCGGATTCAAACGTCCCTGCAAAGCAGACCCAAGAACTTTCGCAGCAACCACCTTATGGGCCATCCCTCTGTCCTCCGTAAAATTTCCCGAGAATTAGGTAGGTCACTGCTTCTCCTCTGTAAACCTTAGTTTCCTCATCTGGGAAAATGGAAGTCATGGTGCATTTCTCACAGGGCTGCTAATGAATGAAAAACCCCTGCTGGCACTGGATGCCACCTAGGGAGAAAAGAGCCCTGTATCTAAAACCAACAGCCTGGGCTGAAGTCCCAGCTTAGCCACTAGTAAGATTGAGGTCTTGGCATATTACCTCTTCAATCTTAGTATTTTTTCCCTCATGGGTAAAATATAGATAATATCTACTCCATCTGACATGTAGAAATGTTTAGAGAACAAATGAATGAACATCTTCATGTGCTTTGTGGATTGTAACATAAGGTATTACTATTATGGTTGGAAATCTAATCTCTCCGAACAACTCGGCCTCGTCTATTGAGGAGGAATAATTGGAAACATGTTTCTGGAGCCAGAATAGCAGAGGCTCCAGGATGGTGATGTATTCTTTCCTGATTTTGGAAGCCAGTCAAGATCAAACACTGTTGTGCTTCTAGGCAGATGCCTTGCAGCTTTCAGGAAGGCTGTGACCTGCCATAAATATTTGGTCTCTGCAGATGGCCCATAAATCTTCCTGGGTAGCCAAGCCTTAGCCATTCTGCCCCAACTTGATCTTTCTTCTTCTTTTCTTTGGAAAACGTGCATAGTTTTGATTCCTCCATATGCAGATTCCCAGCCACTTCTTGGTAGCTTTCTTCCTTGCCTCTGTCCCCTAAACCATGCTCTTCACGTCCTGAATTATGTATTTCATCAAGAGAGGAGAGGGGTTGATTTCTTCCTTTATTACATCTGGTTACCCACTTACTATAAACCCCTTGCATCCTGGATCTTAGAGAAACCTGAGTTCTGGGATGGCAAATAGATTCTATCTGGTACACTAGTGGTGGCTGTCTAAGGGCTCTACATCTGGTCTCAGTGGGCTCATGGGCAAGGAGGGAAGGGTAGCAACATGTAGTTACCTTATTACAGACGAAGAGAGGCTCGGAGAAATTAATTGACTTGCGACTGTGTCTCTGCTAACGAGGGACAACATTCACAGTTCCATGCTCTCTCAATTTATTCAACAGGCAATATTTGCTGAATGCCTACTGTGTATCAGCTGTAGACCTTCATATGATCTATGAGCAGAGATAATCTATGACCATCTAGGATTAACCTGCATGGAGGTTTATTTCTCATGCAATCCTTAGCCTGGAAGTTGGAATCACCCAGAATACCGAAGCTACAATAAAAAAAAATTTCCAACCAGACACAGTTATTTATATAATAGTCACTAATTTATTTGTGTGTTCTCTTCTGAATTCATTTTCATGCCCATTATAGAAAGAATAAATACCCACTTTTAAAAATTGGGCTTTTGTACGAGTTCTTTGAAAACAACTTGAAAGTAATTGCTGAAAACAAATTGGCCAATAACTGCCTTGCTTTCCACCTTCCTTCTCCTCAGCCTGCTTCTTTATATAGCTCCACTGGCACAGCGTCGAAAATGAACACCGAAGAAAAACTGAGCCATAGAAACAAACTCAAGAGTTGTGCACGATTCTAGTTTTGCAGAGCAACCCACAAGATGAAACCTAGATGAACCAAAAATGTTCCACTTTTACCCAAAGTTTGAGAACTGTTGGAATTGTCAAAGGAAAAAGATCTCATAACTGTGGTGATCGAGGACTGCTGCAATCCCATGTCATCTGGGTAGATGTATAAATAGCAGTGGATAGGACAATCTCTTGACTCTAAATTTGAACATGATAGTAACTATACAGTGATCACACCAACTGTGTGTGGCAGTCTGCCCCTCTCCCACCCCTGGTATAATTGTCCTTCATGAGCTCACACCCAGTCACTTACTTCAAGGCCAGAGCAATGTCAGAAACACTTGCATGGTGGATGTAAAAATTAGTCCAATTATATGCTAGGCACTTTACATTTACACAGGTCTTTTTAATGGAATGTCCCAAGCATTTATTTATTTATTTTTTAAGTTTTAGTGTAGCTATCATTTTAAAGTTACCACATGCAGTGATCC
>NW_017731594.1:999912-1035459 GCF_001890085.2 Hipposideros armiger
AGAAGTAGGAGAGTATGATTACCAGTTGACTTTTAAACATAAAATTCTGTTATGATAAAATTCTGTATGAGTAGAATCCAGATGGAGGCGGGAAAATGGGAAGTAGAATCGGAATTGTGGGAATTTAGTTCCAGGACAGGAGTCTGCAAACAATAACCCATAGGCCAAATCCAACCCACTGCCTCTTCCTGTAAATAAAATTCAACTGGAATTTGTAGACATGCCCATTTGTCTACGTGTCGTCTGTGACGGCTTTCCTTCTACAACGGCATTGTTGAGTAGCTGTGACAGAGACATCTTGTAAGTCCTAAAATAGTATTTGTCCTTTCCTTAAAAAGTCTGCTGGCCAGAAGTGATGATGTAAAATTTCCAACTATTCAAGGAGAGTTTATGCATGTGTTTTCACATGAGTAAGTATAGGTATCGAATCACTATTGTGTGTATATCCAAAGATACATTGAAAAGTAATGTAACAGTTTTCTTTTAAAAACATTAATATTGTAATACACTGAAAATTATATTCTTTGCAACTATTTCAGCTTCAATGATAGATTTCAACCGCCAACTTAAAAATGTCTGAGGGGGGTATATGGATTAAAAAACAAAACAAAAACAAGCAGTTAAGAGACCAGTGCCCTAGAAGACAGGGTTGGGGTTGTGGCTTTCCATAGTTCAAGGTCATCTTGTGGAGGTTCCTTCCCTTGAGAGTGTTTCAGCAGAGCAGTTGAGATAAAAAACACTGGAGCCAGAGCTCTTGGGTTGAAATCTTATTAGCTGTGTGACCTTGGGGCCTGAATGGCCTCACTTGTTAAACAGAAGAATAATAGTACCTGCCTTGTTCATTTATTGTGAAGATCGACTGAGTTAAAAACACATAAAACTCCTAATGTGTGGTGCATAGTAAATGCTCACCAATGAAAACCCAGTGTATTATTGGGGGACCAAAAGGAACGACCTCTGCCTAAGATCACCCCAGGCCCTTGAGTCGCCTAGCAAATACTACCCACATGCTCCCTTATAATTCTGGAAGTTTTATTTATGAAATGACCAGATAAATGTTTTAAGGGTGATTTTTAAAAAATCTGATTGTCTTTTTTTTCTTTTTATCCTGTCTTAGAAAGTCTAATATTTGAGAATAGCAGTCATGCCTTATTAATCCTTAAAAAACAGCATCCAGTCGGGTACCAGTTGGCAGTTAGATTTCATCAGTCACTCGAGATTATGGATGAAGTCACTGATCTTTTTACCCTTCGAGCTAATTAGCCTTTGGACAAATACAGCTAGTCACAGAAGCCAAGCACAGCTGACCAAACACATTTCAAAGGATAAATTCGGTGGGTAAAGAACGCCAAGCTTGGATCTCTCTGTAATATTGCTTTCCTGAGTCCCTGGAATCGCAGTGATTTTTTCCTTCCCAACTAGAGTTGGAAATGAGGTGTTTACAGCCCTTTAAAGCAATAGGAAAAATGTGACTAATTAAACCAGCTCTCTCCTCCCTTTCCAGCCCCCACCCCCATTTAAAATGATTTCTTCTGTTCTCAAATAACTTGCCCAGCTTGACTTTAAATGACTTAAGCATATCCTTTGGGACCCTTGTTTAACAGACAAGGGAGGCTTCCCTAGATTCCCAGCTGAAATGTAATTTTTCTCAATTTAATTTAATTATTACTACCTGTCAAGACTTCCTCACACCTCCACATAGCACCTACAGCAGTTCATGCCTCACCTGGGCTCAAAGGCCTGTTAAGTACTTGTAGGTAACTATTACAACCTCTTAGACAGTGTTTGGTAAAACGCAGGATTTTTAGACCTTTCGTTCTTTGCTAAAGAAGACCTTTCTGGGCTGTCCTTTTCAAGCTCTCTTCACTTGAAATTATTGTCACAAGTAATAGCATAGACACAATCCCATCAGTGAGTCCTCGGTACCTGTAGGGGGACCCTCTCCCTGGGACATGGCCATCCCCTTGGTAGTGGCGGCTGGAGTGGTGTGCACATCCTGGTGTCCAGCGCTACTGGGCAGGCTCTTGGCCTCTCCCCTGAATGCTCCTGGCACAAGCAGCCTTACACTGTGCACCCATGATCTGAGTGACTTCTGCTTCTTCCTCATCCCGCAGGCTGGTGCTCTGGGGAAGGGGGTCCAGATTGAATGGCCAGCCTTGGCATTGTGAAAACACATTACTCGGTCCCTCAGGCTTTGGTTTTGGCTCTTGCATTCGGGAAAACAGGAAACTGTTTAGCTCACCTTTCAGAAGAGTAGTGAAAGTGTGGACATTTTGCATTGTCATCAATTTTCATGGATCCGACAAAACATTTATGAAGTGAATGCTAAGTATATAAGCACTGTGCTTGGTAAATGGGAGCGATCCAACAAGAATGCAGTCTAGACTTTTCTCTCAGGAATCTTAGAAAACAGTGAAAAGCTGACAAGATAGTGAACCATACTGAGCAGTATTATCTAGTTAGTAACAGAATCGTAAGCCTCACGTGGACTAAGTCCTCGGCCACCACTCTGGACATGTGCAAAAATAACCCACGGTGAAGAGTGCTGAGCCTCATACTGGCACAGGCTTCTCCAAACCAAGTTATCATGCCAGATACCCACGTGGCGTCTGTTTAAAGGAGGTCTGATAATAAGGGTTTATTACACAGAATAAAGTCTGTATTTCACAGGGAAAATGACAAAGAAGGTGGTAGGATGATATGTGGCATATGATCCCTGGAGAGAGAGAGAGAGAGAGAGAGAGAGAGAGAGAGAGCACTTTAGGTGTATGAATGTATTTGTGTACGAAAAGTATATATGTCCGAAACGTCTGGAGAATGAATAAAATATGACAATGACAAGAATGGGTACTACTGAAGAATAAGACTGGGGAACCCAGCAGAGGACTTTTATTTTTAAAACGATATTCTTCTGTACACATTTTTACTGTAAGGATTACTGTAAATTAAAATATTTATTTTAATCTAATCATTAAAGTGAATTCTTGAAAAATATAAATCTTGATAAAATAGTAATAAAATTAAGACCCCTTACAATATTATCCATATAGGAAAGCATGCTTACTCTTGAGTTTATTAGAGAACTATAAGTAGAATTTGTTGTGGAAATATTTAAAGCAGTGATTTTCACCTTGTAGTGCACATTATAATCACCTGTTGAGTTCATTAAAAATTGAGAGACCTAGCCCCAGGATCACCCCAATTTTATAAATCAGAATCGCAAGTGAGGCTTAATTAAGTGTGTTTAATAACAACAGATATACACCCCACCAAAAATATACTCAGGTGATTCTGCTGTGCACCAAATTAAAGCATAGAAGTAGAGAGGAAATGAAAAATGACATGAACCACCCATTGTGGCCATAAAAATACTAGGTTAAACTTCCTGTGAAAAGACAAAATTCTTACATTGGATTGAAACACAACATGCAATTATGTTCTACTCACAAAACAAATCACCTATGTAATTGACGGAAAATAAGTTTAAAGGAAAAATACAGCACACAAATGGGAAGAAAAGAAAATAGGAATGGCAATATGGACACCAAAGAAGAAATGAAGCCAACAGCTTTAAATGGGAGAAAGAATCATTTCATAGATAAAACATTCAAACTAAAATAGACATAGAATAGACATATTCTAGAATCTTTATTCACAGCATATCAATATCATCTAGAGAAAAAGAAAAAACACTAGAAATACATGAAGAAATGGACAGAAATATAGCTGAGATAACATATCATTGCATTATTACTATATTCTACTTCGAATATAATATTTAAAATATTTTAATATAATTAATGTCAACCAATAGATGCAAATTAAATAGGCACCTTACACTGAACGTTTGCCTTCTTTTCAAGAATCCAGGCAACTTATTTAAAAAATGTGTCACTTCCATTACCAAAAGTCCTTCATAAATTCTGAAAGTAACAGGCTTCTAAATGACTGTTGAATCCAAGAGGAAATCAAAGCTATTAATAAAGGCTATTTAGAAAATGATGACAGTGAAATCATGCCGTGACAAAACTTACAAGATACAGCCAAAACCCTCCTCAAATGGTATATCTATAGCACTAAAAAAATCATTATTTTTATAGCAAGAATGAAAATAAATGACCTAAGGATTTAACTCAAGTGAGAAAATGACAACAAAAGAACAAAAAGGCAAAAAGAAAGATATAATAAAAAATAATAAACTAAAAAATAGAGAAATAGTAGAATCAATTTGTGAATCCAAGAATTATTAAGTAACTGATAATCATGGACAATTTTATCAAAGAAAATATAGAGGAAATATGAATTAAATTTGTAATTGAAAATATGAAAACAGGCATGAAGATGACTAAAACATTGTTAATGAATTTTATAGGCAGCAATATGCTAATATACTAGATAAAGTTCAGTGCACAGTTAGCTTTATATACATAAAACTTAGTTATTTCTATGCATAAAACAAATATATATATATTTTAAAAATGTGTCACTATATGCAGCAAAATATATAAATACTAGCAAAGTAAAATCTTAATTTGTTGGTTGAGATATATATTTATACAGTCTTCCTGAAATTGGCAATATGTATCAAGAACTTATAAATTTCTATGGTCCTTGACCCTCTTATTCCAAATCAAGTAATTTATCATAGGGAAATCAGAAATGTGGAAAAATAGTTTTCGATAGGGGACAGAGTTTAGGAAGACAAATGTCATGTGAATGTGCAAATATTAATGCTTGTGGGGGGGAAATGTAAAAGACAGAATGATTTCAGCTAAATAAAACCCATGTAATTATGAACTGAAATCATTCTAGAAGACTACACCATATTGTTAACTCTCATTATTTGAGTGTAGGGATTGCAAGTGATCTTTATCTTCTTCCATGTATTTTTGTGTATCTTCCAAATACTCTTCAATTGAAGTGCAATCTTTTGTAATTAGGCAATAAAACTACTAAAGTAAAAGGGTACATTTTAATACAAAATACTGGAAAAATATTTAAAAGAAAAAGCACCATACAAAAAGCATGTGTACATAACATATCAAGACCGAGGAAGCTACAAAACCCTAATATTCACTGGGTAGTTTGTTTGTTTGTTTGTTTTTTAGCTGAGCCATCCTGCCACCTGTTGGCAGCTCAGCGGCTGCTCAGCTCAGGCCGGGACTCGAACCTGTTGCTCAGAGCTCACACTCTTAAGCGAGCTCTTAACCAACTGAGCCACTCAGCCGGCCCCTACTGGGTAGTTTGTATACTTTTTATTTCCTTAAAGTGGGTACGGATGGGAGGTGGAAGAAGGTACTAACTAGCTAAGACATGCTCGCTTTCCGGAACCCGAGATCTTTGGTATCCGACTGCTTTCATCGTGGGCCTTTTATCATTAATCCCTAGGAAGTCAGCTGTTCATTGCTAGATACCGGAATCCCTACCAAAAGCACCTCTTACCTACCCAGGAACACTGGCCTCTTTTCCTCCTTTTGTCTCTCTATCCTTGCTTTCTGTGCGTCTGAGCTTCAGGAAGCAATCAGCACCCTCCCTTCCTTTACCGGAAGCACAGTTTGGCTAATACTCCCCCTAGTGGCCATTTCACAAATCTCCTAAAGTGACTTACCCAGGAGCCTGGGCTGAAACCTGAGGACCAGCCCAGGTTAAATGAGTCCCTTGTTAATGACACACACATATTGCTGGGCTCCACCTCAGAAATATGTATTTTATTCCTTTTTAAACAAGTAAGACAGGTGATTAAAATACTCAAGTGTGGGCTCTACTGACCTAGATTACATACATATTCCTGACTGACTGTTGTAGGAAAGAAATTTTTGTAAACTCGCTGAGTATTAATTTCCGAAAAGAACAGGGGCCAGAGGTGCTTGTCTTAATTTCCCACAGTGAACAGTTGTGAGAATGCTAGCTGCTCCTTTAATTCCTTGCGCTATCTGCACATATTCGAGTGTAGTTAGGTAACGTTATTAACCGTCGTTACCCCAAGCAAATTTAATTTTAAACAGTGAGTTATACCTGGGCACTGTTGCTTCATTATTCTCCACACCTTTGTCTTCTCTCTCCAGTTTCTAGATAGTCAGCCCATGTGGAAGAGCCTTCTGATTTAATCAGCATGCTGCTTAACGTGTTTTCCAGATGGTTAATGGGCCTCTTAAATAAAACTGGCCCTAATGCGAACTGGTGTTTCTATTCTTGTCCCTTTTGTAGAGTAATTTGTTTCATGGCCCAAGTTTCTTTTCATTATTTCTCTGTAGCCTTTGGTGATCCTTTTTCTCCACTCCTTTGTTCAAAGCTGCCCAAGAGCACATTAATTCAGCTCCGTGATGTTAATCATGCAGGAGGAGAAAGGAGGCTGTTCATAGTAATACCAACCCATTACCCAAGTTGCGTATCATTTACATGGACAGCTTTAGAGACTAGGTTTGCCATCAGAATTCGTTGAGAGAAGGAAAGAGCCTCACCACACCCTGCAGGTTTCTCTCGCTGCTCCTGCTTCAGGAAGGAGAGTCCTTGTCACATGAAAGAGAATTATTTAAGGAGCAGTGTATATGGACCGAGTTTTCAGGGGTCCCACATGGAAAACCCAAGGTCTTAATATTCAGGGCTACACAAGGGACCCCAAATATCAATAAGCTTCGAGCCGACCCATAGGTTTCGGTCGGATTTCCATGTCAGAAATGGCTTCCAAGGTGTACACAGTTAGGTCATATAAAAGTGACATGAAAACTCACGTTGGCGGAACGCCACCGTGCGTGACTCCTGCGATAATGAACGGCCGAAGGTTGGCAAGATCATGTAAGATTTGAACGGGGTCGCATTCTGGAAGGAAGACAGCCAGAGGTCCTGAGAATTAACGGAGGAGGAAGCTGCAGGAAAACTGACCACATACTTGCCTCTTTTCCATCCGATTGCCTGGCTGAGATGGTTTGGCAGCGTTTAAAAATAAATGAACTGCACTTGTTTTTTCTTCAGAGCTTTGCTTTGAAAGCACTCTATATATAAAGAAAAGAAATGGAATACTTCCACAGTCAGTATGGGGGATCAAGTCATGAACATGTAAGCAGCCTGTCCAGCAGTGTATATTTATCAGTCCACACACCTTGTGTGAGGACACAGGCTTGGTTCCAATTAAGGCCATGGCATACAGGCCAGTGGGATACTTCAAAGAGATGCTAATGATCTGCCAGGGCAATGCGGAGGAAACTATGTTTCAAATGGGTTTGAGCAGCGTTTGAACCTTTCCGCTATTATCTTTACACGGTAACATACAGTGATAGGGATTAGGTTTTTTATAACAGCTTGATTCTAATTTTCAGTTCTAAGTAGAGACAGGATTCTTTTGCGGGAATATCATTTATGTAGATCATGGCTTTTCACATTTTACTTTAGCCCCAGAACACTTATTTTAAACAGAGTGGACCCCCTACATCTAAAACCCATGAAAGCGTGGCTCTGTGATGGAAAAAAGGTTGGGCAGCTCAGAGGTCCCCCTACTGAGTTTTTATTTCAGTGCTTCCCTCAGAGCAGAGCTTGAAACAGTTCTTGGAGAAAGCACAAGTTTACTTCTCTGTAATCCTGGCTGGGGGGGTGGGGGGAAGGGTACCTTTAATCATTCATTCATTTATTTATTTATTCATTCGTTCCTGCTTTGATGGGACACATATTTACTTGGTGCCTGTTCTAAACCAGGCCCTCTTCTGTGCCTGGGGATGCAGCAGTAAGGAGAAACGACCAAGAGCCTGCTTCTCTGGGACACAATGAGGGGATAGCCAGGCAGCCAGGAGGGGGTCTGTGCTATGAAGAAATGCAGAAGGATGGGCCAAGAGAGGGCTGCTAGCAAGACGACCACCACAGGGAGGACGGTCAGGCAAGGCCTCTCTAAGACACTTGGATGCTGAGGAACAGTGGCCACATCCAGAGCTTGGGAAAGAGCGTTTCAGGCAAAGAAAGGTTCTGAAGTCCCCGAGGCAGGAGGATGGGAGCCCATGGGGCGGGCAGGCAGAGGTCAGAGGTCAGCGAGCCTGTTTACAGCGCGTCTAGTAAGCCATGATGGAAATCCACCCTGTGTTTCATGTTTTATTTTCAATTCGCTTTTAATCATGGCTTAGTCATTTGTTACCAAACTACGTACGCTTAAGCTCTTTATATTTTTATTCCATTGATTTTGCAAATGGCTTTGAGATAACTCACATATGTGATGTGTAAACATAGGTCCATTCAAATAACAGCTCGAGACCAGGCAGAGGGAGAATGAAGTAATACACAGTGGGACTGAGAACTAAAAATATATAGATCTGTGTTCCCTCAGAGCCAGGGAAACAAAACGAAGAACGAAAATGATGGGTTATAGAATTCAGATTCGTTTAAAAGGAATGGTTGTGTTCTTAATGGAAGAAAATTCTAAAATAAATTCTAAACATAATGTATTCCATTGGGCCTTATACAAAAAACAACAGTCTTTCTCCTTATGAATACTGAATGCCTAATATATGCAAAGTATTGACTGTTTAGGGAACACAAACTTTCATCAGGCATAAATCCTGCCTTCCAGAGGCTTGCAGTTTAATAGAGTGTATAACAAATGTACACAGATATTTATACTGTAAGGCAGGATATATATATGATTAGTTTTCAGATTATGTAGAAATGGCCTTTCATGGAACTTCCTGTCGCTCACAGGCTGAGCATTAAAGCATGACTTTAGATGTATTTCAGGGTTGGAGAAGGACTTCGAGTACCCCGTTAGGTTCATAGCTTTTCCGTAATCCAAGGATTTAGCACCCAGGAGCCAGGAGCGAGGCAGGAAGGCAGGGCCTTTAAGGCGTCTTCCTCTGCTCTCATGTCTCACGCGCAGGAACCGGTCCTCGTTTAGTTCCAAGATGATTGCCAGGAGCCTGGGCGACAAGTGTTCTGCTTGGCTCATTTGGGGGGGGGGGGGTATGTGCTTTGGATATCAGATGTGTAGATGACAAATAGACATTGCTATGCAAACTGAGTAAATTTTTCTGTTAAAATATATGCGTAATAATCGAACTAATTCACGTTTCTGGGTGAAAATAGGAAAACAAAATGTAGTCATCACAAAAGGAAAAATGCCTATAATCCGTTCATCCAAAGAAAAGCGCTGTTGATATTCTGGGCTATGTCCTCTCAGACATGTTTCTATGTATGTGCACAGGGAGAGGGTCACAGCATCTAAACTGTTCCTCAATCCCCTTTTCTTGCCTCTTTAAACATCTACACATGCAGCTCTGGGGTGTCATTAGTAATTGCTACATGGCACTTTAGTGTAAAATTGTATTATAATTTATTTAACCAATTTTCTAGAGTTGTTACAGATTGTTCCTGATTTTTCACTATTAGAATTTCACTATTCGTTCTGGGACAAACATTCTTTAAAATACACCTTTCACGCTTTTTCAATTTTCTGTTAATTCTTTTCCAGACGTAGAAGGAACAGGGATTTTCAGTAACTATCCTAGTTCTGAGTAACACACGTACCCAAAGCTTTTGCTTGAGACCTTTGCTCATTGACTAACTGCAGGCAATGCTCAGCTATCTTTCTACGGGGTGAGGGTCGGGGGTGGGAGCTCCAAAGCAGTAAATAGTTCCTGAATTTTAGATTCTCGTTTGTTTTTCCTTTCTTCCCAGCCCAACCCCATTAATTCCCAGAAATCAGTGACCCACACCAAGCATGGACAGCGTTTTCGTTTCCTTCTGCATGGATAGCATTTGCGTTTCCTTCTGTTTACTCAACACCTACCAGACCCAGATAGTCACCAAGTTCTTTAAGGCCTATGTCCTAAAAAATGTCCTGCATCTCTGTGCTGCCTTCCTCCTGCTTAGCTCATCTGGTCCTGATCTCTAACCCTGGGTCCCCATAGAACTCCCTAAATGATCTCTTCTTGGGTTTGGCTCACCCTGTAATCCATCCTCCATAGGAGTATACCATTTTAATTTAAGCTGCCTCAAGGTTTGTAATGGCGCCATACTGCTTTCTAGATAAACTTCAAGCCCTGCACCATGGCGTACAGGCCTCTTTTCTGGATCGAGTCACCTGGGTTGAGTCCTGAGAGCCCATATGCGTTGACCTTTCCGTGGCCTCTGCAAGCAGCTGGGCCCTTCACAAGTCTCAGGATGGGCAGTTAGGAAATGCTGGTCTGCGTGGAACCCACTCGAGAGAGGAGGCCAGCTACGGCTGGAAACCTCCAGCCACAGCTTAAAATTATCCACCGCAATATGATTATTTTAGGAAAAATTTCAAAAGCATCTGCCAAGGAGCAGCAGGTTGGCAAGGATGGATTAGAAAATCGTTTCCATTTAGGAAGCCTAATTTAATTAAGTGGCGCCATTTTTAAGCTATGAAAGCTTTTCCTGCTGAGTCAGGATGTTTTGGTTTTTGGCTAATACAGACCAGGTAGTTGAAATTAGAGACTGGCTCCAGAGACTGCCCGATGCTTGGCTGTGACAAAGTTTGAATATCAAGTATTGTGGGGGACAAAGGGGAGAGAGGGTATATTGTTTAAATCTTCTAAAGTACTATGTTAACCCTTTTTTTTTTTTTTTCAAGAAAGACATTTAAATTTTAGGTTCCTAGAAAAGTAGACTCAAAGAGCTTGAGGTGGGAGTGAACTTAATGTGTCTCTCACACAGCAAGGCAGTCAGTGTGTCTGGGGGGCAGTGACCAAGGAGGACAGTGGTAGGGGACTGGCTCAGAGAGCTAGCAAGGGCCGGGTGCGGCAAGGTCGTGGAGGCCCTGGTGAGGACTTGGCTTTTGTTTTGAGAGAGACAGGGAACCCTTGGAGGGCTGTGAGCACAGGAGTGACATGATCAGACAGGTTTAAAGGACTACTGCGACCTCAGGGGAGTCAGTGTGGAATGAGGCAGATTAGGAGGCTGTTGCTACAGATCAAACAAGGGTGAGTGATGGCTCAGACTATAGGGGAAGGGCTGGAGATGATAAGGATAGGAGATCCTATCCTAGGAATAGGAGATACTAGCTGGATATGATAGATTGGGTGTGGGGGTGGGAGAGAATGGGTGAAGTCAGGAATGACTCTGAGTTTTGATGGCATCATTTATGGGGATGAGGAACACTGGAGAAGGACAGATTGAGATTGAGGTGAAAGAAGAGGAAGAAAGTGGAGGCTGGGCCTGTTGCATTCGAGATGCCTGATGGACATCCAAGTGCAGAGGTGGGGGGACCAGATGCATAGGAGTCCAAGGATGAGGTCAGGACTAGAGATACAATTTGGGAGTCGCCTGCACATAGATGGGACTAGATCAGACCATCTGGGAGGGAGTGGAGATAGAGAAGACATCCAAGGACCATACCCAGGGCACGGCAAGCAGTCAGAGATCATGAAGATGACTAAGGAGAAGATACTGGGAGGTAGGAAGTGCACAAAAGTTACAATGCCAAGAGAAGAAAGACTGTTTTAGGAAGAGGCAGTAATCATCTGTTCAAATGCTATTGTAAAATAAAGATTGTAAATTATCTGTAGGATTGAGCCTATGGAGGTCATAGGTGCCTGTGATTAGAGCAACTTTAGCTCTAATTCACTGCCTGATTAGAGAAGTCCTCTTGTGATTGGTTTTCATTTCTTAGTGAAATGAGAATCAAAGTTATCTGGTAAAAACTGAGGAGGAAGAGGCAGGACCCTGGAGGTTGGTGAATAGAAGAGACGCTTTGATGAGTGAATCAACTAGGGAAATGCAGCAGAATTGCAGAACAGAATTAAGAAATCACTTGTTAGTTAAGGTCATAGATTTAAAATGAGACAGATAGCAGCATTGTGTGCTCTGTTCCAGCCGCTCTCAGCTGTTTGGGTGGGTGCAGGCAGACAGTAGGATTTTAGGAATGTTGGTAGTTTGCTAGGCAAGTGCAGTGGAGGCAAGAGGGTCTGGGGGTTTGGGAGTTAGTATAAGGGAGTGATTATAATTGTAATGGAATAGAAGTTAGGTAAAGATGAGAGCAAAGACATGAATGGGATGATTAACAAGGAAAAGCCACAGTAGGTTCAAAGAATTTTTAGAATGGAGATATGAGATCACAGTTGTAAACTTGAGAATTTGGGGACGTTTCTGTATCAGCAATGTCAATGTTTAGGATACAGTCACAGCAAAGGGGAGGCTTAGGGAAGGGTAATAGACAAGACCATTGGATGGAGGAGGCCATGGAACTGAGAAGCTAGACATCAGGATCCAGACAGATGGATCATCTGTGAAGATACTGAAATTATTAAGAATGATAACAAAAGAAAAAGAAGGGAAGAAAACTCTTCAATAAATGGTGGGCATAACCAGCAGGAGAGTAAATAACATGTGGAGGGAATGTGGGCAGTACAGTCTGGTGGTAGGCCCCTCAAGGAGCTGGGTGGGGCTAGGGAGTAGAAAGAACCATGGTCTGGAAGCTGCAACCAAGAGCAGGAAGGACAAACTACCCAATCTCCAAGATCAGTAGTTCGAAAGGGTCGGAGGAAAAACTTGAGAAGGCCACAAGAGAAAGAGACTCCTAGAAAGTCAGCCAGATTTCCGTCAGGGCAAGAAAGAGAAACAAATACCTTGAGAAGATACAGGATGATGACAGACTCCGAGTTTTAGAGGGCACATTGAGAAGCTTTGGAGATGGAAGGCGGGGTGGCCAGGGCAGGAGACTCAGTACTAAAGGTAGCTACTCCTCTGGCCTGGTCCCTTTGCTGATTCTTGTGATGAGGTGGAAAGGATTAGAGGAGGGAGAGTGGAAATTGCACCAGAAGCGCTGGGGCACTCTGAGGACTCCTTGGAGGCCAAGGACAGTGGTCTGGCAGGGGCTAGGAATTTAACCTTCCTCCTGTCAAGGGCAACCTCAAGGCTTCCAGAAACCATAATCCTTCAAGTGTCCATTACCTTCTCTAGATTGGGAAATAATCATCCAGTAATCGGGGTCTTTGCCCAAATCTATTTAATAATTACTAGGTTGGGTCAATGCTTCAACAAATACTGTTTTCATGGAGAGCACTTCCAATTTACACTGGAAAAGAGCTGGTGCCACCCTCTCCACAGAAACAAGACTGATAGCACTTACACAATAGCTTTGGCGATCTCATGAGGAGATCACAGTTGGTGGCAAATCAACAACGTTACCATGGAATTTAACTTGGAAATGACATTTTTCTTTGCTCACCGCTAGACACTTTGGATTTGGGGAACTCAGACCATCAGAGAGGTGGTTAATGTGTAAGGGCAATGGGAACTTGCTTCGGTGAATGATTTCTTGCCATTTTTTTCCCTGCACCTATTAGACCATTCATTATTTACCTATTATGAGTTCAGCTTTCTTGCTTTTCCCATTTTAAAGTAGTCACTGAAAAATTGCCCAACTGACGATTTTTATGTAGGTAAAACATTTTTGATGATAGCCTTTCCAACAATTGTTATAAAGCTTTGTCACTATAGCCTGTCACAAGATGGCCTCACTTGGTATCTTAAAGACTAATTAGTTTTTTTATACACCTGGCATTTTTGAGCTGTAGAATAAAACTTGTTGGGTAAAGTAACCTTTTTCCTATATACAATCTGGATTTCAGAATTGTCCTTTACAAACACATAGCACATTGATTGATCTGAAGGCATTTGAGTCTAAAATTACTTCTTGGACGTAGAAGAGAACAGGGCTTGCTCTGAGAGTTTCCGATGATTAATTTCTTTTAAAAAGAAGACAAACTCAGAATTTGAAGAGAATTACAGATTTTTGTTCTTACTGTTCCTGAATCAAAATGTCTATAGCCTTAAGGACAGTGTAGACAAGGGAAGGTTTTTAGAAAGGGAACAAATACTGAGATCGATAAATTTGAATCAGGCTCCTATGTATACATCAGGCACTGACTAAGAGGTTGAGATATAAAATTGAGAAACAGATCTTGTCTCAAGCATTGAATGGTCTAACAATGGAGACAGACACGTATACCAGTAACCCTGTTCATTTCCATTAGAGTTGTGTCAGGGATGTGGGAATGGTTTATCCTCTTAGGGGAAGGAAAGAGACTCAGTAGGACATGGAGGGGGGAAGGGAACTGGGAACCTAGGAAGAACTGAAGCTATTTGAATTGGACATTTGGAGGATGATTAAGAATTTGCCATACAATGTGAGTAGCAGGTGGCTGGGGTCATCAGAGAGAAAGTTCAAAGAGGAGGTAAGAGCCTGAACAATAGATTGGAGACATCGAGTGGCCTTTGGGACCCTGGGGAAGCGGCAAGGGACAAAAGGAAGTCCAGTGGTGAACTGGGTTCTTACATGTGTCAAGAATTTGATTGAGATTTCTGGCACCCTACTTTTGACAGGTTTAGGAAGAATAACAATATATATACATGTTTCCAAGACATGATGGAGAACACTCATTTTTATTTGTTACTTAGAAACATTCAGGAATCAAATTATTGTACTGAAATAATGTGGAATTGGACAGGTCTTCCTTGATGAGTCTAAATCATTCATCCGGTGATGTTTTCATAAAGGAAGGCTTTACACCCGCTCAGTGTGTTGTTTCTTCTGGTATATTTACTTGGGAATTTGTTCTTAAAAATGGAATCTCTATCTTTTGGTGAATGAGGGCTAAGGGGCAAAGCAATGAGGGTTAACAGAGATCAGATGATGTAGAGAAAGAAGCAGAGGATTTGATCCAAGAGAGGAGGGTTTATTTCCTAGTACGAGCAGTAGGACCTGTGAGACTCTAGACTAAAGTCACTCGACATCCTGCACTTCATTCCTTCTACTGCGTAGGGAAACCAATGAATGAGTCTTTTCAGACGTGAGGTAGCACATGTGAGGTAACGTGAAAGCCCTTCCGTGCGCGGTAACGCAAGAAAGATACGAGAGCTGACAGTCATACTCACCTCTCAGTCGGAAGCTTTGTTAAAGTCCCAGGGTCATACATTGTCGGATGAACTTAGAGAATGATTCTTAAACATTGGGGCCCAGAAACATTTCTCACCTGGTGTGCTTGTAAGCATGTTGAAGCTTGGGAGCTCCCTGGACATTTTCTGATGCAGTAGGAGTGAGTAGAGACAGGGTTTAGGAATCTGCTTTTTTAATGAATACCCCATGTGATTCCAAAGGTGATCCAAGGAGACCGTTTTTAGGGAAACCGTCCCGAAAGATCTTAAAAGATATTTGCATCCAGCAGAATCGGGCTGGAATGCCTGTTGGTGAAACCTCAGGTTCTTGCTTTCCGAGGAAGAGTGCCCACGCCCCTCCTTGCTGAGCTTCTGATGATCCAGTTTCCCAGGCACCACAGCGCAAGTTTGCCTCGCTCTCTGGAGCCAAATCAAGGAAGGCACTCTCCTTTGTGAAGGCCTGTGGTTGTGTTTGGGGTGGAAGGTGGAAGACCGGGTTACCCAGCCGGCTGCTGAGCACAGGCTCTGCCCCTGGGCTGCCGCGGCTCCTCCCAGTGTGCTAACCAACCCTTCACTGGCAGCAGTGTCCCTGGCCAGGGTCAGTCTAACTGGCTTCCAGAGGCGCTACTCCTTCCCCGTCTGTCCGCCAGCCCTGCCCCCAAGGGCGTCGGCCATCAATGGAAGGTGTTTTAAGCATTTGGCCTGAACCCTCATTCTGATATAGTCTTTCTCTGAACTCCAGCAATCCTCTTACTTCTTTTTTTTTTTTTAAGGTTGTATTTTATTCTATTTATTTTTTATTTTTTCTATTTTTTCACTTTCATGCTTTGTTTTTTTATTTATTTTGTTTTTTTATTATTGGTTTCAGGTGTACAAAACAATGCAATAGTTATCCTTTTCACCCCTCACAAAGTGACAACCCCCTCTCCCCCACCCACTGGCCCCCCAACCCTGATATCATACATATCTATTACAATACCATTGATTCCATTCCCATACTATACTCCACGTCCTGTGACTATATATGTGTTAAATTATAGTTGACTTCTGAGTTTCCGTTTCTCAACCGGAAATGTGGAGGACACACCTAGCTGGCAGCACTGCTATGGAGATGAAGTGAGATACTGCTCAGTGCTGTGCATGAGTCTGCTGCACTCGTGCTCACAGAAACGTGTGTGTTTACAGTCTTCTGAGCAAAGCAATTTCTGTGGAAAGACTGCCTAGGAATCCCAGCAAAGTTCCAAGTTTTAGGCACCGCATTGAAGGCGGGAAACACAATTTTTACTACAAGTCTATCAGCTTCCGAACAAAAATGGTAATTTTGGATTGAAACATTTAATTCTCCGCTTTCCAGAATTTCCCTTGAGGTGACCATACACACACACACACACACACACTCTCTCTCTCTCTCTCTCTCTCTCTCTCTCTCTCTCTCTCTCTGCACAAACGGCACCAGGCCTCGAGCAAGGAAAAGTTCCATCTAGTCATTCATTCAGCAGTATGCAAACACATACACCCATGAGATGCCAGGCTCTCAATGGGCCCTTTCTATACAGGCTAAAATTGGAAATAACCTACATGTTCAGGAGAAACGTTGACTAAGTAGAAAACTGTGTTTTCTTTAAAAGATGATGATGCATTAGCATAGTAATTTACACAGAAAAAATGTGTCTAAAAACAAGGCTTAAATGTGTTTTTAAAAAAGGTTTAAAAACAATATGTACAGTATTATACTAAAACTATTCTTACAAAAACTTCTAGAAAGATATGCAACAAAATTTTTAACAGCATGTTTTTTGTTCATTTGTTTTTGTAGATGGTAAGGTTAGGGATCCTTTTTTGAAAAATATTGCTGACCTATTCTTTCTAACTTACCGTAATTAAATTGAATTTAACCTACTTGTGTAATAAACAAATATATCTATCAGATTGTAACAGTCGGAGCTTCCAGACCTATCTGCAAACCTAAAAAAAATCTCTGCGTAGATAATTTCGGGCTTTTGTGTGATGCCCATCTTTATGTAAAGAGAACATTATTTTCCCTCATATGGCACCCTGACCTCATTATATTGCAATGTCATGAGAGTCCTGCCATCTTCCTGTGAGTTCCCTAAGCAATGCTTTGGGGGTAACAGATTTGTCTCTGGCTCTCCTGTGCCTTCTGTATTTCCCTCCCCCTCTATTCACATGCCAGTCGAATTTCTCTTACATAAGTAGACCTCTCTTGAGACACTCATAGAATAGAATGTGTTGGGTCTTTTTTTATTTTAAGAGCACCATTACAATCCCCACTTTCCCTCCATTCATTTTCATAACTGAGTCTAAGAGTGATTGCTTTTTCTATGAACCTTGCTGGACAGTGGTGTCCCAGGCCCTTTCCGACCTCCCTTTACCTGGAGCCTGGAAGGTGAGAGTGACTACGGAGGTGCTGTCTTATTAATCAAACGTTTGCTCTGCACTGGGCATTAATCACATAAGCCCGCACAGCTGGATAAGATTCATCAGTGTCATCTTTCACTGCTCTCGTCTGCCCATCCTGCTCGCTCTCTGTGGCATTCATTAAAATGCCTCTGATGCTTCAGGACACGGCTTCATCTCTCTCCCTCACCTCCCGTGGCCAGGTGCTGTGTTGGACTCCCAGGGGACAGGGCAAGAGCACTAAGAGGTTACCAAGCAGAACATTTAATTAAAAGACCTCTGATGGCCTCTTTGGCTGATTGCCTTTCAACTCTGCCAGAATCTTCTGTGGAGCTTCTTCTCAGGATCCATGACCTATACTGAGCCAGGTGACGGCCCCTGGGAGTGGAGATGGGCCTCAGCATGGGACTGAGCATCTATATGCTGTGGGTTTGCCAAGGTGACACACCTGCTCACCAGCCACTTCCCCTCACCCAAGGACATCCCGCTGTGCCCAGACCCTCTTCCCTGGTTCCCGGCCAGCCCCTTCTCCAACCCACTTCCTCACCTCTGTTAGAGGTCTCTGAATTCAGAGTCCCTTGCTCTGGCCTTTAAATCCCCTTTTATTTAGTCGTTCTTTCAAGAAATTATTTATTGGCACATAGCACACACCAGCTATGTGCCAGGTCCTGTGCCAGCCACTGGGGAAATAATACTGAGCCAAAGAGACATGGCTGTGCCCCATGGAGTTTACCTTCTGGCAGGGGAGAGAAGCCAAAGGAAAACAAAAGAGTAAACAAGGCACAGTGGTCTCAAGCGTAAGAAGTGCGGTGAAGTGAACGAGAAAGGGGCAGAGACAGAATCTACTAGGTGCGGCCAACTTATTTTGAATCGTGTGGTCAGAGAAAGCTGTGGTTCCAGACCAGCGCCATCGGCGAATCTGTTAGAAACGCAGATTCTCGAACCCTCTCCGGGACCTCTGATCAGAGACTCTAGGGCGGCCCAGTCTGCATTTCACAAGCCCTCCGGGTAATTCTGACGCCCACTCGTGCTTGAGAACCACCCATTCCGGCTGCAGCTACGTGATGTGAAGGAGGGGCAGGATGTGAAAGTGTGCGGGAAAGGACATTCCAGGCGGAGGGAAAAAGACCCAAGACAGGAAAGAGCTTGGCTTGTTAAGGGAAGTGAAACCAAGACGGCTTTGGCCACAGCAAAGTGACGGGGGGAGTGGCAGAAGATGGTGGTGTTGACGAGGGCAGGACCAAGTCCTGCCAGTTCTTGTAGACTAAGGTGACAGGTTCGCACTTCAGTTAAGTGAGAGACGGTTGACACATTTTAAGCAATACCAGGCACTGATCCGAATTACTTTTAAGATGGTCTCCATTGCTGAGCCCAGAATAGATTAGAGCATCTTAAGAGTGGAAATGGGGAGACCAGAGAGGGGGCTGATGAACCGGTCCTAGCAGTAGATGGTGGTGGCCTGCACTAAGGTGTTGGCAGTAAAGATGGAAGTGATTCCAAGATTACTTCAAAAGTACTTGCTGGTGGTCTGGGTGTGGGTGGGGAGTGGTTATAGAGTGGGAATGTGTCACGGTTGACTCTCCCATTCTGCCTTGAGTTACCGGGTGGATGGAAGTGTCATTTACTGCTCTGGAGAGGCAATAAGGTAGGCATACCTTCTTGGCCTTCACCTCAGACACTCCCTAATTTTTCTGGGCAGATGTCTCACAGTAAACAGCTTCAGAGACACTACCCTCAGCTTAATTCGTGGGCTACATCCTCAGTTCAGCCCAGACCCCTGAGAGAGGAGCCACTGGACTCATCCCCATAAGGGCTCTGTCCTTCTAGAACAGTGTCTCATGTGCATGCAGGTTTGAGGAATACCAAAATGGCCGTGTCCGGATGTAGAGCAGCGTTCCTGCTGGGCAAGGATTGAGTCAGTCCCCAGCCTTGCTTAAAGGTGCCTCCCTCTTATGTTCACCTTAGGAAGGAGAAAAGAAATAGAGAGGAGAGAGATAGCTTGCCTGGAGCCATGAAGCATAGACAGCCCTAGAATCCAGTGGGGCATGAACCAAAAGACGGAAGCAGAAGAGAGGAGAGACCAGAGGCCAGGGAGGGGATTGGAGAAACCTGTGGCTCAGTAGCGAATGACCCTTTGCCCCGTCCCCCACCGCGAAGAGTGAATCATAGGTGGGGATAGGAAGGAAAACACGGTTTTAAACTCTTCACATCTTCTGCAGAGAAGGTGGGCTGGTTACATAAAAAGCCGCTTGTGGGCTGCTCAATTTCTGAGTCTTGCTCATGAGTCTAAAGGAAACATTACCTCCTCTCTCACATGGGTGAGTAATGAACATGTCAGTCACCGCAGCCAATCAGAAGTCAATCACCTCCGATTGTACATGTGCCGCCGTCTTGTTTGTGCCTTGTGCACAGTACTTTGTCCCTCATTTACTGTGTCTGTTTGGAGTTAGCGGAATCTTCTAGATTTAAACCCTGAAAAATGTGGTGAGATAGACAGTGGGGGATGGAAAGGAGCATGGGAAGACTAGAAAGCTTGGGAATTCTGACCGAAAGAGCTGTGACCTCGGAAGTCGAGGAGCTAGTTGATCCAGTGGAATCGGCTTAGCCAGGAGGTCTCTGGGAATTTGCTATGGAAAGATGTTTACATTGTCTGTGTGATTGACATGTTTACATTGTCTGTGTGATTGACATATTTACATTGTCTGTGCGATTGACATTTGAGACCAGTGGTTCTCAAATAGGTGGAGGGATTTACCCAGGGGCATTTGGTAATGTCTAGAGACTTTTGTCACCGCTGGGGGCAGGGGGATGGGGTGCTCCTGAAATCTGGCAGGTAAAGGCAAAGCTTGCTGCTAAACATTTTACAATGCACACAGGACAACCTCTACAACACAGAATCATCTGAACCAAAATATGAATAGTGCTGAGGCTGAGAAACCCTGGGATAGACCATGTGAGGTGGACAGAATAAGAAAGGATGGCCTGATTGATGCCTGCCACCCCACTCCCAACCTTACTATGGCTATCTTCCTTTGGAAGGCATGGTGCAACATACACATAAGTATACACACACACAGAGGTTGTTGCAGAAAATGCCATTCTGGTTTTGGCCAGGGTGGCTTTGAAGCTTTATCCACAAAGAAGTGATGGAAAGAATTCCACTTTCTTGTCCTGACAGCCCTTAATCTTCACAGCATAGCAGGAGGGCCCAGTGGCCGCTTAGACAACACAGGCACTTTCCCTGTCACCATTAATATCACTCAGCATCCTACATACAGAGAGGGAGTGTAGCCCCCAGAGCTACCCCAAGCCTCTCATCCTGGTGATGGAAATTTCCATTATTGACAGGGAAACAGCGGGCTAATGGCACAGATGAATTGTAAATTTTGACAGCCCCAACAGGTAAATATTGGCTTTGCACAAACAAGTTTCTATAAATAACCTCTCTGCTGTAGAAACTCCACAGATGGCAGCAGGGCGGTGCCCAGGCGTTGATTTTTCCCAGGGTGCTCGGCGCAGAAAAGCACAGCTGTCAGCTTTGCTGTTCTCCTTGCATGCTCAGGCTGCCTCTGCTATGCCTGCAGCCTGGTCCCATCCCATGCTTCTGTGGCAGGCAGAGGTGGGGACAGGTGATCAGTCATTTCCATAATCTGCCTCCAGTACCTTTCATTCTATCTAGGAGTCCAAAGGGGTTTCTTAAAAATGCCACTTCTTCAGGTTTTGCAGACCAAGTGGGAATTTGTCAGATAGCGGATTTGTCAGCCCCTAATAATTAAAGCTGGTCCTATTGAAAAGAAAAGCAGGTGAAGGGATACAGGTAGTCACCGTGGATTGCATGTCATGTGGCTTCATGGCTAATGATAGTGCTTTCAAGGGCTCTGGGCAGACGTGGGCTGTTTGATGTGGGCACATCATGGATGCTGACCTGAAGGGAATGTGTGGGCGGGGAGCCATTCTCACCAACAAGTCTTCTTGCTGGAGAAACTTGCCCAGCAGCTGTCTCACCCCACCCGGGGAGCCAACGGGAATGGAGTGAGCCACCACTGGGAAAATACGCCAGCATTCTTATTTCTCAAACGTCGGGCTAAGAGCCCGAAACTGGAATAATGCTGATTGAAGTGACAGCATTCTATAGGATCGTTCTAGGGATGCCCAGAAAGCTTAGCGCCAAATTGAATACTCCATCATTGTGCCTGGGCTCTGGTTTGGGGTATGACTATACTTCTCTCCATCTCTGCTGTTTATTTTCTGCTTCTCCTCATTTCTGTGGGCTCATTTATTTAGTGTGTTTTATATTGTACGCCCCTTCAAACCCTTCTGGAAGTAGACAAGGTATAAATCACATAAGGTGAGTCAAATGATTCTAGAAGGTTCCTAAGATATAATAGCCATAGTAACCAAAAAAAAATTTTTTTTTCTTCAACAAAGTCTTTGAGAAAACAAATAATGATAGACTATGCAATTAGACAAGTTGTAGTAGAAAATTAGGAGGGACAGTATTGTGGCAGATTGCAGTGGGAAATCACATGTGAATAAGGAAGTAGCGCTGGCATCCCAGCCAAGGCAGAGATGTCTGTGGTAGCCTTGTCCCAAAAGAGGAGAGCAAAGCTGACACGAATCAGCAGTCATTAGACAGCATGTCACAGAGGTTTGCTGTGCTCTGGGCTCACAGACTGAATACGGGATGTTTGTTCCTGCTCCTAGGCAACTAGTCACCGTTAGCACAGTCTCCTTTGCTTTTTAGGTGGGTTCACCTTCCAGTTATAACTCCACGTTCAGAAGTACTAGCTTAGTAGGGTTTGGGGCCTTCACCTTTTTCTCCCAAGCCTTGTCTCCATGCATGAAGGTCTAAATTTTCAATAAGGGCTGTGAACGCCTCACAGTGTGGGCTGGGTCCAGTGCCCTCTCCTTACCCAGCACTCTGTACTGCGCCTGGCATCCAGCAGGCGACAGATCAATGTTTGTGGAGTGGAGTTGACTCCGTGAGCTCCAGTTATCAAGGAGTTTAATTTCCAGTTGGAGGAATAAATCAGAAAATTCTTCATGGGTAAAAGCACAGCTTGATGGTCAATAGTACAGCCAAGCAAGATGCTCGGCCTAGGAAATAAAGAGTCACCTCCCACTGAACCTGTCAGGACACATTGGACAGGAGGCCCCAGCGGTTTAGCCGGAAGTGCCTGAGCTTTGTAACCAGACAGACATCACTTTGAATTGTGCATCCTTCCTGTGAACTGGTGGGCTCTGGGCAAGTCTTTGAGTCTCCTTGAACCTCAGTTTCTGTAGAAAATAATAACTGATTTCTCAGGATTGTGACATCCAACTGTAAGGTCGCCGTTGCGAGCAGGAACCCTGGGGCCACCTAGCCAGGTTCACATCCCTGCTCTGCCATTTGCTACCTGAGTGGTCTGCGGCAAATTCCTTAAGCTTTCGGTGCCTAAGCATCCTTGGATTTTAAAGGGGAAGAGTTGCTGTGAGGAATAATATTAATTTATGTAAAGTGCGTAGAACAGCATGGTATATAAGAGTGTTCAATGCATGCTTATGACAACATCAGGTGGCAGTGAGGAGAGGTGCCTTACCTGGGATGTTCTCTTTCTCCATTTCACTCTCTCACCCTCCCTGTGCTTTCCTGAACAATTTCTTGATCATTTTATTAATTGCGGAACCATCCACATTATTGCAGTCTTCATAAAGGGTTGCACAGTCATTGTCTAGTACAGACGGCCTTACAAAGAGGGGACCTGTGCCAGCTTCCACACAAAGCCAGGCAAAAAAGCCTTCAGGGCTCCTGGAGAGAGAGTGGCGAGTTTCGTTATGCAGAGCTGTAATTAATGTTTTTTTTTGTTGTTGTTATGAAAACACGTTCTTTAATTTTTTTTAAAAAGGTGCAAGTGTTCTAAAAACCAACGTAATACACACGTTTATCCAGTGAGGTGTGAGTGAACTATCAAAAGGCATATAATACATTTCACTTATTCAAGGTGTTGATCTATGCTTCATTCATTCATTAATTCATTCATTTATTAATTCATTCAAACCCTCTTATATAGTGATTGTACATTGGGTCCTATACAGACGCTAGGAATAGAAATAGGAACAGGACTTTGTCCCCCCTAAACTCCAATCATTTTGGCAATGTCAGTTAATGAAATTTGGTGATACAAACAATTGGACAAAAGTCTCTTGATGAGTAATAATCCAGAATACCAACAGGGCGATTATAGACAAGGGGAAGGTGATTAGCCTTGTGTTAGGACTAGTGCAATACCTTACCTGAGGCAGAGTGTAGCAAAGGATGTGAGAAAGGGAAGACTGCATTTATATCAACACCAATGTTACTTTAAATTTTTTTGTTAAGAATTAGAGAAAAAGTAGTGTTGGCAGTCCCAGAACTATGTAACCAAACTGAATAATTGATTTACCTAAAAGCCAGTGGCTTCTACAGCCATCATCTCATCAATAGAAATTTGGTTGTATACAATGGAAGGACCTTGGTGAATTTGCTTCATCCTCATTTGCATGTCCATCACCTTCTAACCGGGTGGCCCGTGGTGTCCCTATTGTTCAAATGAAGAAACTGGAGCTCAGAGAGAATAGGGGTAGCACTCATAGGGAGCACCACTGAGATGAGAATCCAGGTGCCACAGGTGGCAGCAGTCCTTGTCACAGTGCCGGGGCCCGCTGTGCCAGGCTGCTGCTACGTGGTCTGAAGGTGGCTGGTTGCTCCTGATGATTATCCCTGCAAGACAACTCGGGAGCCTCTCAGCGGCACGCTGTACCAGCTGCCTTTTATCTCTGACTCCGCGGTCATCTTCTCCCTTCTTTACTGGGAGCATCTGATTAGTTAGTTAATGACTCTTGGGCTTCCTCTACTGTGTGTTCCTTTTCTCAGCAAGTGTTCATCATATGTGTAGATTTTTTTCATGGCACATAAAAAATGTCCTGGCTGGGGCGGTGAATCTCCTAATTAGCATGCAATGCCATGGATGGTCTCATGCTGTCATTCCTTTAAGCTAAAACACAGTGAACCCCCCATCAAAGTAAGCGCTTCCTTTAAGAGGAATAAATCATGCCATTTATCCAGACTCACTCCTTCACAGTGTTGACATCTATGGTTTTCATGGAGCTCAGACAATCTTTTATCTACAGGAAAGAAAATGTCCTCCCCGTATCTCTCCTGATAGCCTCACCCCATGTCGTAAGCTTCCTCAGACAGTGCTGGCACAGCCCATCTCCTGAGACTAAAAAAAACACCGCTTCTGAGTCTTAGCACCGTTCCAGGACTGTCAGTTGTAATTACTTCATGTTTCTATTTCAAGGGCTGTTGACTGATGCTTTGGCAAAATCATTTTGTTTTTTTCCAGATATAGCTGAGGGGTCCCAGAGATCACATGCAGCCACACTTCCTGGCGGAAGAGGAAGGGTTTTCTAGATGTGGTGGGCGCGGGGGGACTACTTAGCGGGTCAGGGTTGGGTGCGGCTCAGGGACCTCTGTTATTATCTGGTCAGTGTCCCCCAGCTTTTGACTCCCTGTGTGGAGACCTGGCCTAACAGGGGAGTGCTTTGGACTGTCACACCATAAAAAAATAAAAAAAATTCTATCTCTGAATTTCTATTGATGAGATGATTACCATATAAGCCACTAGCTTTTAGGTAAATGGCAGGCCACTGTCTTTTCCTCTACCGCCAAAATGTTTGCTCCCTGAAATCACCCAACACTAAACTAAGGTGCTCCTAACTTTCTAGCACTATTGTGACTCCAAAGCAATGGAAATGGAGTGACCAGAAGACATAGGAAACAGAATTTAAGTCCTGACACCCCAGCTGTGCAATCTTCATCCGTTGCTTCATTTCCCTGAGCGCCAGCTTGCTCACCTGTGAAAAGGGGACGATGAGGCCAGCCTCGCAAGGTGTCGCGGAAGACCATGTACGGCTGTGGTGGAGGATGAATGCAGTGTGTTCCAAATGGGGAAGATGCGTCAGATTCTCAGGGGGTGCGTGTTTGGTCATCGCCCCAGGAGTGGTCATAAGGCGGAAGGCACCGGCCTTCCTTCCTAGGTTTCCAGCTTGCCTGAATGAGTTTGGGTTTCACAAGCCATTCTAACGACCCTCTGGCAATGCTGTGCCAATTGCTCAGGGCAAAGTAAACTGGAAAATCAGTAGGGATTATGCAAGGAGATAAAAAGTCTTTCCTGACCAAGTATGTTTGCGATATCCTAAGCTTAGCGAGTTGAGTAGATTTAGCTTGTATATGCTGATGTATGTAGTGAACCTCCAAAGGGGGATGTAAGCAATGAAGTGCCTCAGAAGTTTACATCACAGGATTCTTTCCTCTTCCTCCCACTTCCTTTCTTTCCTCTATCCCACCCCGCATATTGTGGAACTAGTAAAACCCAAGCCCACTCTGAAAAATGCGGATTCAAGGAATTCTGAAGAGACTACCTCATCTCTTTAGACCTATTCTAGTAGAAAGGCATGGCATCATAGATAATGTCAAATACCAAACACTGCAGAGCACAAATACAGGACTTCTGAATATACCATAGAGTATGTGAAAGAGATTGGAGCAGTGGGCTTTTTTCCTACATGGAGTTTGTTTAGCTGATAGTTCAGAAATCAATTTATTTTTGTTAGAACCAACATGAAAAAGAGTAATGGGATTTACCCCAAGAAAGGACTATATAATTGGAAACTAACTCAGAATTTGGTTCACACTGGTTGGGGATATTTCATAAAGCACACAGCTAAGTGCCAGTGTCACTTCCTTCACGAAGCTGCTCTAAATCCCCCAGCTAGATGGTGCCTTTCTCCTGACCTCTTGTCACGATTCACCTGTGCCTGGCTTATGCATTTATAATTTACCTATTCACACAAGAGCTACATGGTTTATCTCCCGTGCTGGTGAAGAAACCCCTCTTGTGAGAGCCTCTTAGAACCTCACAAGGCAAAGCACAGAGCTTCCACGTGCTAGACACTCAGATGATTGGTGAGTTTCTTGCATTTCCCTAAGATTATTTATTTAGTATTGTTATAATCAACTAGTTATTAATTAGCTAGTATTTCTTCAACATCTACTATGTGCTAAGCACTGTGCATTAATTATTTCTTTTAATATTTACAACAAAACTCTGAGGTAGATACCTGTTACTCTCAGTTTACAAATAAACAGAGACTTTAAAAAATTGTCAATAACTTGCCCAGTATCAGAACCAGTGTTCTAAACTGTGGGTGTCTCTTAGCCGAGCCTGTGCTTCAGATCATTACATCACCCTCTCACGGGCTAGAGAAAGACAAACACACTCAGAATCCAGAACAGCCTCAGAGGTGTCCTTGTGGTTCCCTATTCTCCTTGCGTACCACTGTGGAGATAATCACCCCCAGGCTTGCAGAAGACTTGCAGACCACCAGCCAGTTGTTTTTTCTCCAACATTCTGAGTATGGAAGGCTCTCCTTGGCTATTCTGCCTGAGGTTGCCTTCACCACGTTTGCCCTGCTGTGGTTAAGTTGGGCACATTGCAAATTTAGGCAGTATTCTCCGTAAGTCAGTCCCTCCGGCGAGAGCAACCTCAGAGCTGGGAAATGGTCATCTATTTGCTCTCCACTTGCCCACTTCCTGTGGGGTTAGGAAGACGCCAACAACATAGACCACTCCAGATTCTTCGCATGCACAAAGTCTGATGATTCTCAGCCTATTTCTACCTGTGGAGTCAGAAAGTCAAACCAACCAGTAATTATCCAGCACATGTCACTGTAAGCGAGTGGCACTGTGAACTCATTCACACTCATTTTGATTCATCTTGGTTGTTTTTGCTAGGGGCATACAGTATGGTGAAGAATGGAGTGGGGATTGAGTTCTTGCCCTGTATCAGATGCCAGTCTCTGCATGCCGTGGGCCAGTGGCTGGCTCCATCTCAGCTAAAAACAGGAGGATGGGCTATGGCATCCTTTGCTCCCTCATTCTCAGCTTGTCTTTCTTAGAGTGGGTGCAGCTCTGCAGGGACTAGGTTCCTCTGCAGTCGGACTGGGGGCGGGGACCCTTGTATGAATGTGGCACAGTCCAGAACCACTGCAGTGTCACTGACATGCTTTATTTACCACTTCATCTCTGAAAATGGCCAGAAAACACAGTTTTTGGTAAATGAATGGAATCTGAATAGTGATCCAAGTTGGAGTGTGTTTACACTTTGTAGACTTCTGCTTGCAGAAGGTTGAAACAGGCAGACGCTGCAGGGAAAGCCATTCTCAGAGTCCCTGCCTGATGGGGTTAAACCCTGGAGCAGGCCTCAGACCTCTGTCTCTGATAGTGACCAAGCCTTTGACCTAAATACGACATGGCCAGGAAATCAACCAAGTCCTTTTGGAGACATCTGCAAAATGTATAGTTATATCCACAGAAGATGATTTATGGGTCCTTTGCCATTTTTTAAATAGTTTTACAAATTATTCAGGTAAACACATACTTCCTTTTTTCAAAATTGCAAATACCTGAGGTGTTTTGAATCAATAGAATTTTTAAAAAATGAGCATCACTGAACAAAGCACACAAACACTCCCTCCCTTGTGGAGCTTACATTCTAGGTGGCCATTGGTGACAACTAAGGTAAAACACCAGCATTTGCCCGTCCAAGAACAGAGCATCCCAAATGAAGCAAGTGCAATAAGCGTCCTCTTATCCCACGTAGCTGGAGCTGGCCGCTAACTCGTTGATTAAAAAAAGACCATGAAAATGGTTATGCTTAATCATAACATGATATATGTGTGCCTTAAATATTTTATTTTAACTTAAAACATATGAAATTTTTAAGTTTGATGATTGGAATCTTTAATTGCCATTCTTAGATAAACCACACCTGAAAGCCATCTTCTGCACTTTCCAGCTTCAGTTTCCTTAAAGTGGAATGAGATCTTGAAGGCGTTTAGAAAGCAATCAAAGTACAGAGCCTTCCAGGCTTCTGTGGTTGACCCACCCTCATCTGGTTCGACAGAGGGTTTGATTTAGTTTTAGCCCCTTTCTTTTAAGCCAGGCTTCCAAAGCATGCAACTTAGAGCATTTTCTTTTTGCATCCACAGTTGGTCAGTGTATATCCTAGGCCACCAAATTACGTAATTATACGACCAAGTGTAACGGGCAGAATGAGGCTTGGAAACAGACCCCACAGTCTCATCTGGTGGAGAAGCACAGGGGCAAACCGGCAACTAAACTGTTCGCTTGGAGCGTCAGCCTGGGCACCAGTCACTCGATTTTACAGAAAAGGTGGAGAATGTTTCTTAATCTGGCAAGTCAGTGATGCTGCAGTCATTTGAGAGAACTCCTACTGTACTCCTAAATGTGATCATACGTGCCCATTATTTGCATCCCGTAGAATAGTGTTGCAAAGCCTGAGTGCTATAGAGCCCTGGCAGTGCTGGGAAGTGGTGGGCGGGGGCTCAGGGGTCACTAGAGAGAGTCGGCAGCAGGTCTGACTTTCCCCACCTTCCTTCACCTACAGGAGATGCACTTTTATCTGTTTTAGATACCTGACTGTTGCATATTTCTAAAGAAAAGACTTAGAGAATGGTTGTGTCTTTAAATAAGGCATATCGGGGTGCTTTTGGAGAGGAAATTTTAGACTTGTAGCAGCCTGGCATAAATTACCATAGACAGGGGACCTGATAATATTTCTAAATCTTTTGAAAGACTGGTGATTTAGAATGCCTGGTTTCCACCAATTCTTTTTCCATTCAGTGTTTCTGAATAGGCACTGTATTCATTTCCTAGGGCTGCTGTAATAAAGTACCACAAACCTGGTGGCTTCAAACAGTAGAAATTTATTATTTCATAGTCATGGAGCCGAAAAGTCCAAAATCAAAGTGTTGACAGGTATATTCTCCTCCTGAAACCTATGCAGAAACCCTTCTTTTTCTCTTTCTAACGTCTGGAGGTTTGCTGGTGACCCCTGGCATTCCAGACTTGCAGTTACACAACTCTGGGTACTCTGCCTTTGTCATCACGTGACACTCTCCCTGTGCGCCTGTGTCTTCACATGGCTGTCTTCTCATGAGAAAGAAAACCAGTCACATCGGATTAGGGGCCTGCGCCCTCCTGCAGCATGACCTCATCTTAACTAATTACATCTGCAGTGACCTTTTTTCCAAGTAGGCGCGGATTCTGAGGTTTGGGCTTCAGGACTTCGACCTATTTTGAGGGGAAAACACAAATCAACCGATAACAGGCACTGAGGATTTTCTGGATGTAGTTCTTCTCCCTGCCTCCAGCACCATCAATTCCTAGAGACTGCCAATGAATAAAACAAAGCCTCTCAACATTTATAATGTCAGAGATGTCCTTGTGCTTGAATAAAACTGAAATAGATCCTCTGGGAGAATCCCTTAATTGAGGCAAGGCAGTGTTGCCAAGAAAAGACGCTACAGTAAAAGGAACTATCATGTTTTGAGTGCTCACTCTGTACTTAGTCCTATGCAACGCGGAGCACATTCCTTCTTTTATTTTTTATTTGCCTCCCCCCAGATTCTAACAGGTATCATTATTATTTTATGTCCTTCAGTTTCCAAGTGACCAAAAGCATGCAATTGTTAGTTATCTTCAACAAAAAGAAACTGTATTGGCTCACATAACTAGAAGCTAGAAAGAATGCAGACTTCGGGGCTGGCTTAACCCGGGGCTGCAGCTCCATTTCTCTGCAATTCCCTGGGCTCTGCTTTCCTCTGCGTAGCAGTTTAGCAGTGGAGGTTGCACACCACAGCACCCTGTGGAAGAGAGAGGGGTCGCTTAGGGGCAGGATCCCAGAAGGAACAAGAACATTCCTAGAAGCACCCAGCCAACCCGCTGCCTGTCTCCTTGGCTTGAACTTGAGCACACACCTGGTTCTGAACCAAATACTATTAAAAAAAAAGGGGGGGGGATTATATTCAGATCAATCAGATCTGTATCTGGGAGGAGGGGGTGTTGGCATTCACTGGGGCTCAAGGAGTGCCTGGAGCTTCAACAGATACTTGAATAAAATGAGGGTTCTCTCAGGAGGGAGGAGGCAATCATTCGGTGAGCCACCAGGGACACCTACCTCAGCAGGCCCAGTATACAGACGAAATAACTAAGGTTAGGGAAACGAATGACTTCTTTCCACAGTCCCGCGGCTCGTGAGCGTAGGCTAACGTTCAACACCCAGTGTCTGTGGCTTTCTCATGTATCTTGCTGCCACCAGTTCTCCTACTGGAGTGGCTAAGTGCTCCCTGTGCTTTTTGGAGTCATTGCATAGTCTCAGACACTCGGTCTTCACACCCTTGACCATGCACCTTCTAAGAGGTGTGTCTCCTCATAGTGTGCTACGTCTCTGTGAGTGAAAACTGCTGTTGAGGGGTTGAAGGTTGAGAGAGAATTCTGGGAGTGCTAGTGCTGGGAGGATGGATTCCCCACCTGGATAGACGGCCTCAGTAGAACCCCTGAATTGCTAGCTTCCCTTTTGTGCTTTCATGTGCTCTGATCAAGGTATCAGGTAGACTGCCTCACTAGTAAGGATATTAAAATATAGAGAGAGGGGGGCGGAAGGGGGAGAGGAGAAGCGGGAGAGGGGGGTACTATTTCCAAGTTTGCAATTAGGCCACTTGGGTACTTTTTTAGGAGAGAAAAGGCTTTACCTGAATAACCTCCCAGGAGAAACTTGCCGTGGCGGAGACCACGGTGGTCTGCATTATGGTTGAGTAGTCACAGGAAATCTGGAGTTGGAAGGACTAAAGCTTTCCTGCCTGCCAGGTGTCTCACTCGAGTGATGAGAAATGAGGAGCGAGTGTCTTCAGCTCAGGCTTTGGGGCCGGCCTGAGTCTTTGGCTCTAAACCTTAGTGGAACTATCTCTACGAGTTTCCTTTCTGCGGTCTCTGGCCCTTGGCTATTTGAAGTGGAGAATTGGAAAATCCAAAAGTTTTTCAGACGTTTCCTCTTGTGAGCATCTGTATTGTCGAGGAGAAGAGAATTTGCCCATTATTAACCTTCATGCTGATTATTTCTTTTTTCATCTTCTAATCATCAAAAGCACATGTTTTCATTTCCATTTCAATCATTTCAATTACTCGCATCCAAAGCAGAAACAATCCCAACATTATTAACTTTTATAATACCCCAAAGCAAGCAGCTCTTAGCGTACCTAGCCATGCCTGAAGTCTCTTTTCCCTTGGAAAGCACTGCCAGCAGGGTTGGTCTCACAGTGTGTGCAGGGAGAGGGGAACAGCCTGCATGCTATAAGCGGGTGCCCTGCCCCCTGCAGAGTTTGTAAATACAAATGTCTACCCCTCAGTTCTGAGCCAGTGTTTCAGCAGCCCTGGGCCCTATTGTCTTGGTTGGGGGAAGGGCTGAATTAAATATGCACATAAGTCTGATGTGCAGGACCCCAGGAATGTGACTTGCATCTGAGGTGTCCTCAGTTCTCCACATTCCTGCCCTTTGCTATGTTGGCCCTATCTCTGCAAGGCCTTCCTCTCTCTTCCTGGTGCTACAGGAAGTGAGACCTGCCCTCAGCCCAGCCCCTTGGCTTCACTCCCGCCGGCTCTGTCCATCCCTCATATCCACCCAACGCCCGTGGGATCCTGCCAGGAGAACTAGATTAGCAAATGTCAAACATTTCCACAGCCAAACTGTTTCTGAGGGGGGGGAAAAAAAAAGGTTAAGGAGAAGCTCAATAAATACTAGAGATAAAAGCAAAAGCAGAACTAGTCTCACTCAAATGGGACGGGCAACCTTGAAGTCCTACCCCTTGCCCTTGGCCACTAAGATGAATCCCTCCATCTCTTCTGAACACGGTGTAAAAATCATAGACCTGAAACCATGAGACCGCTGGTCTGGCTGGGACTCTCACCTGCCTGCGTTGTGCTTGTCAGCCCCCTGCCTTCTCTGCCTAGCAGTTGGAGACCCCCAACCTCCCCCAAGTATTTCACGTGTCTGGAGGAGTCCCATGGGAGTACCCGTCTTCCTCCCCTGCTGTTCTCACCCATTGCCCTGGTTTGGGCTCTCTGTCCCCTCCCAAGGGCTTGTGTTGACCACCCGTCTCACTGAAGCTCACCCCAGCACAGAGACTATATCACACAGAGCTTTTAAGGTCTGTGGGTCGACAAGCTTGGGTTGCTATTGCTCATATCATTGTGATGTCACTACTAATTTATCACCTTGGAGGGCTGGTGAAGGCTGCAGTTCATCTCCCCACACCCAAGTTCCAAGAGAAGAGCCTAGACGTACAGCATTCCTTGTTCTTCCACTAGGACGTGACGTGGTCTTCCTAGAAGAAGCTGACTAGTCGTTCCTCGCTGGGGTGTCCTGGACCAAATAGATTAGTGTCCTCTAAAACACTATAGTTGAACTCTGCTCCTGGAAAGTTTTAGCTACAGAAAGTCTGCGGCATTATAAGTAGTCGTATTAAAAATAATAAATAAATAAATAAATAAATAAATAAATAAGTAGTCGTATTTAAGCGAGCTTGGAATACAGTCATTTTCAGCCTGCAGCCTGGACTTCTGAAGTCTTCTCCAATTAGGATGAGTGGCATGCGAGGTACTTTCTGGCTCCACATGGTCTGAGCTGCTTTGAGGCAGAGGTTAACTAGGCCAGTGGACACTTTGATGTGCTCCTGTCACTGTAGGGCCTCTCTGGGTTGCTGTAAAGAACAAGCAGAACTGATTTTTCTGTCTTCTCAGGGCCAATTCAAACAAAACCCCTGAGCCCTGGCTGGAGCACCCGCCCTAGGAAGGCTTTTCTCTGTCCACTGCGGCACCCAGGAGGGACCCTGAGGCGGGAAGCAGGCCTTTCCCACTCATCTGCTGAGTCAACACATTTACAGAGCTTTTTCTGTGCCAGGCACCGAGCTTGGTGCTGGGCATTCAGAGATGAATGCACACGGGAGAGGGTTTGTCAAGTTGACTCAGGAGGCTGTAGAGCTATGGTGAAACTTCATCTTAGAAATAGCCAAGAGACCACTGGGTGTTTAAGTCAGAAAAAAGAATGCAATCCGTTCTCATCTTTGCCTTCTCTCTGCTCTCTGGATCCTCTTTCTTCAGCTAATAGAAACACTTACCCGATAGAACCTTCAGCTTTGTTTCACTCAGTATCCTTAGCACTCTGCTTTTTCTCCCTTACCTCTGCAAGAGGAAGCACAGTCAACCCTTTTCTAAACGACAAAGAGTTTCAATTAGCGGGGCTTGAACTAGTGACAGTTTTCTTCCATGCCTTTCAAGATTTCCAGTTAAAAGCAGAAAGACTCCTCAATCCTAATCCACTTTGCCCTCTTCCATCCAGGAATCTGGAAATGACAGAAGGACATTAGGCAAATTCCTGTCTTTTAGCACTTACCACCCAATCCTTGAACTGGTTTTCATTTGTCTCCCAGTTAATCAGAGATCCCCTTGAGGAAGGTAAAGAAGGAAACCAATACTTACCATGAAGGATACTGAGCCAAGAACTGTATGGAACCCTCTCCATGTGTGGGCAGGGGCCATGTTTTATTAACTGTGTCTAATAGTGCCTTGCCTGCTTCTTAACACACCCACAATAAAGGTATTATGAATGAATGAACGAACAAATGAATGAATGTTTACCCTCTAAAGAGCAGGTCATCTTATATCTCAGCATATGTTTGCCACCTGGCCCCAGGTAATAACATCTGGTTACATGAAAAAATACCTTATATTATATAGAAACTTCTGATTTTCATTTACCTTCTTAAAGAGAGAGACATATACCCAAAAGTCCCTAGCACATAAAATTTATTCGATTACTATTTGATACATGTAGACAGTCATTAAAAGAATTCTGTGAGGTAGGTAGTACCATTTTCCTTTTCAGGGAGGTAATTTTATGTCTGTCCAAGGTCACGTAGCTCAAGTTTTAGATTTGTGTTCATTGGTTACATGTACTGAGGACCTACTATGTGTCAGGCATGCCATGGGTGCTGTCCACATGTTTGTCATTTAATCTTATGACAGCTCTGCAGGGTTTATATTAGTGTTATGATTAATTATGAGACTGAGGCCTTGAGAAAATAAATTAATTCTCTTTAAGGCCACAAGCTCATACATGATTGCTCATTACACCTCAAGCAGCTAGTGCTAGTCCTGGGACATTGATCCTCTGGGATGAATCCCAAAAAGCAGCCTTACATGTTCTAAGGGAAATACTTTTCTTTCCAAATATGCATCCATCTTTCTCACTAGATGATGGTGTTCAATAGTGTGACGGAAGCCAAATTTTCATTCTCATTCAAATTCTGCATTGGTTAGGATTAAAATGCATCAACTACCAAATCGATATTCATGGATCAAGTACAACAGGAAAGCCAGAAGCTCATTTCCATTCTGACCCCTTTCAATGACCAATAATATGATCAAGATGGAGACAGAGACACTAAGAGTGCCTGTGTTCTCACCACACAGGTGAGTGTGTGAAGAGGTCCACTGAATCTCTGCATGCCCTCATGCAGAAGGAGAGGCAGCATGCCTTTCCCACCCTGGAGAACACGCTCTGGCCTCTTTTTGCACTTGCCTGATTGCAAACTAGCTGAAATTGCAAATCCGACATGGTTGGAATGATAGACTTTCTCACTGAGTCAAGTTTATTTTAAAAACTCAGTGAGGTGTTTCTAAAAACACAACATTAAAAAATCAAGTACCTGAGCATGCTCTGTAAGAAGTGATTTTATCTTATCTTATCTTAGGGGGTATTGCAATTATGGCTTACTTTTATTGGGAGCAGTGCCCCCAGAGCATAGGCGTGAGTAACGGAGCATAGCGTGTAGTTTGGGAGGCTTCTCAGTAAGTGCAACACAGTGAATTAAAGGCATAAGTAATTTTAATGACAGTATAAGAGAACTGAACCTTCAAAGGCTAGGAAATTTTAGCTTTAACTTGGGGGGATTGCACAGAGGCAGGTTTTTAACTCTTTTCATCTTAAAAAGGCACATTGTAAAATATTACAGTATATGCATGTTGAATAAAAGTCACTGAATCTGTAATATGGAAGCAAAATAGAGCTTTTGAATTTCCTTACATTGGTCTGCTATTGCTATTACTAATGAAACTGCCTTGGGCCCGAAATAGCCCACTTAGAATTTCTAGACACATCTGGGGCCATGGCTACTCCCTGGTCAATAGCAGCTGGCCCGTGGGGTGGGGAATCTTGTACACCAGAGCAGTCAGTTCAGTTGCAATACAGAGAGAGACAGAGAGAGACAGAGAGAGAGAGAGAGAGAGAGAGAGAGAGAGAGAGAGAGAGAGAGAGA
>NW_017731594.1:1035484-1037771 GCF_001890085.2 Hipposideros armiger
AGAGAGAGAGAGAGAGAGAGAGAGAGAGAGAGAGAGAGATCTCATGGCTGCTCCCAGGCTAACATTTCTCACCGCTCCTTGCTTTGGGTTGACCAGTTCTCCTCATAGCAGACGTGCTACCCAATGAACAATGTAATCCCCAAACACAATTTCGGCCTTGTGGAGAAGTATTATTTCATTAGGCCACTTGGGCCTTACGGCACAGCAGACTATTCATCCTCTCAGCTACTCCCAAAGGGATGGGCAGAGCTGATGAGCCTCCTTACTTCCACTTTGGGACTAACTCATTGACCAGACAAGCACTGGCCCATATCCAGGGGATTCACTGGGAAGGGGTGTTTTTCAAGTGACTTTGAAAGCCAGAACAGTAGATTTGGCTCTCCTAGATTTTAATATTAAGTATTTCAGTAATCCTTGCCAGCTACTTTTACATTATTCTGCCACAGTGACTTTAAGACTTACCCTCTTTTCAATTCATCAGCTGATTAAGCCTTTCATTGTTCATTCATTCACATATTTACTGAATGCCAAACAGTTAGAGTTGGACCACACTGAACATGGGGCTGGAGGATTTCAGGGTGCTTCATAAAAGTTTGGCGGGTAATGCTGAGGGTCATGGTATATTTATTTGCTCATTAAGAAATAGCTATATGACACATTTAGTTTTTATTTTTTTAATTTTTGTTTAATTTATTGGGGTGACATTGGTTAATTAAATTATATAAGTTTCAAGTGTACATTTCTATAATACATCGTCTGTATATTGCATTGTGTGTTCACCACTCAGAATCAGTTCTCCTTCCATCATCATGTTTTTTACCCCATTTCCCCTCTTCTACCACCCCTTGTCCACCTTTACGCTCTGGTAACCACTGTTGTCTATGTCTATGAGTTTTTCTTTCTTTCTTTCTTTGTCTAATTCATTTGTTGCTTTCAGTTTTGTATCCCACATATGAACAAAGTCATATGGTCCTCAACTTTGTCTGAATTATTTAGCTAAGCATGATAATCTCAAGATCCACTCATGTTGTTACAAATGGCAGTATTTCATATTTTCTTATGGCCAAGTAATATTCCATCGTGTATATGTACCACATCTTCTTTATGCAATCATCTATCAAAGGACACTTTGGTTGTTTTCATGCCTTGGCCACTGTGAATAATGCTGCAATGAACATAGGAGTACATATATCTTTATGGACAAATGTTTTCAGATTTTGTGGGTAGAGACCCAAAAGAGGGATGGCTGGGCTGTATGGTAATTTTATTCTTAATTTTTTAAGGAGCCGCCATACTGTTTTCCATATGGCTGCACCAATTTACATTCCCACCAGTAGCGTATGAGGGTTTCTTTTTCTCCACAGCCCATCCAACACTTGTTATTACTTGTCTTATTGATAATAACCATTCTAACTGGTATGAAGTGGTATCTCATGGTGGGTTTGATTTGCATTTCCCTAATAGCTAATGACATTGAGCATTTGTTCATGTAGATGTTGGCCATTTGCATGTCTTCCTGGGAGAAGTGTCTGTTCAGGTCCTCTGCCCATTGTTTAATTGGATTGTTTATTTTTTTGTTGTTGAGTTGTATGAGTTCTTTATGTATCTTGGATATTAGCCTATTATCAGAGATGTTTCCAAATATCTTCTTCCATTCGATTGGTTGCCTCTTTGTTTTATTCATGGTTGAATTCCAACCTGGAGTGATAAATTTCCCAACTAAGGCCTTCCTATGTATTTGTCTTCCTTCTGAAAACTCATGTATGTGAGGCAGGAAGCACAATAGAAGGAGTGAGCCTAAGGGATTAATAGGATATGGCAGCACCAGCTGTTTCATCCACATAGGAGAGAGGGCAGAGCTCAGTAGTATGGCTGCCTCTGGACATTGGGAAAAGTCCGGCAGGAGTCCACATCTCAGTCTGCAGCTGTCCACACTGAAGCTGTCCTGGAAGGCAGCAGAAAAGAACATGGGCTTTGGTGTCTCCGTTATCTTCTGTTTGGTTCCCAGTCTGCTGCTGACTAGCCGTGTGACCTCGAGTAAAGCTCTTAACCTCTCCCCAATGCTCTTTCTTGCTAAGGTGGAGATAGCATCGCCACTGCTAGGGCAGGTACAGCGCTTAGCTCAGTGGGTAGCCAGACAAAACTGTCCATGAACGATGGTTGTAAATGGCTGGTGTGGCTCTGCTGCCACTGCTTTCATCACTCCTGTCCTTCTAGCCCCCTGTCCACATCCGTGCATGGGCACAAGCGCGCACACACACACCACACACACACACACACACACACA
>NW_017731594.1:1037836-1101152 GCF_001890085.2 Hipposideros armiger
TGTGTGTATCAGATGTAGAGAATGTATACATTGGTACGTTCTTGCCATTCAGAAAAGCTCTCTGTAACGTTCAGTCTAATAGAAAAAGGCCCCTACTTTCTCTGCAGGGGTTTTCTGATCCCATGGGGTCTCTCCAAACAGCCCTGCATTTTAGACTACAGTTGATATTTACAATCAGGACTAGGACTGGCCGGGGGGAGGGTGGCTGGCCAACTCTTTAGAAGCAAGTATATTTAACCAGGCAGTGGGGACCAAGCAGGGCCTGAAATAGATGCCGACATTATCTTTTAGTTGCAGCGTATCACTGCCTGTGTTGCTTTTCTAGTCAGTACTCCCTGGATGGGGGTAAAATTAGACAGCAAAATATACCATTCTTATCAGAGACTCAACTCTTCAAATATGGAATGCTGTTTGTGCGTCGCTGTTGCTGTTGTAATTGCCTTCTGCATGTGATTACAGATGGTTCCTTTTACTGGTGACACAGTGATTTGCTTAGAGTCCTACCGATTGGATGGTGAAGGGTAAGCATTGCTGTCAAAGCCCTGAAGTTTGCAGCAGGGGAGGTAGGAGATTCAGAATGTCTTAAAATAATCCTATTCTTGCATAGACGTGCAGGTGTCAAGAGACAGCCAGCTTTCTGTTCTCTGGGGCACAAGGAAGACACATTTATGAATCCCGGAGTTAATCCTGAAGACTCACTTGAACCAAAGGAGCTTCTCTTCTTAGTTAACAAGTGACAAAAAAAATGAAACCTCTGAATCTTCTTTTCCCTCATTCACCTTTGGAGATTTTCAGAGATTTACCAACAGCCAGGGAAAATGATAAAGCACTAAGCGATGAAGTTTGGGTTTGTGAATAATCAGAGGTTGATTGGTGTGACTTATTCGGGTTGAATTCAAGTCTGGCTTCCCAGAACTGAGAGCCTGGTCACCTATTTTGTGTGATTTGAACCCCAAAATCTCACCCCCTTGAGCCTATAATAGTAGTTAAAATGACAGTCATTAAGAATAACCAATTTCTCTAAATATGTAAATAGCCCCTGGGCTTCTGTCAGTCACTCATATTCTAGTATGAACTAGTTCCTTCAAGTTTGATTTCTAGAGTCACACTAGTTGCATGGGCTTTGCAAAAAGCAAAACAATTTGTACTGTCTTCCAAAAGTGGGGCTAGGTGTAGTACCAGAGTGGGGAGTTCTCCGTCTGGGGCTACTGGTGTACTATAAGCTTTCAATTCTGCTACTCCAGCCTCAGGCTCGCTGGAATCCTGCTCCACAATGAGATGGAACAGACTGCACATAAAGGAGAGAAGCCGATCACTGCGTTACGCTGGGGAAGGACAGGCCACTCATAAACATGGGCTTCATTCATTCACTAAGCATTTCATTCACTGCCCTGTGTCTGATGCTGTGTTTGGGTCCTCTGGTCCTGGAAGTAAGAAAAGGCATCTCGATTCTTTACTCACAATACTCCACCCTCTCCCCCAAAATTGCAAAATCATATCTTGATGATATACTCATGTATGAGAAAGTTTGTACTCAGCTCACCCTAAGTTGCAGAACTAAAAAGTGGTCAATTTAGGACTTGGATTGAGCCCTGCCTGACACCAGGGTCCCTGCGTGTCCCCGTACCCCACTCTGCATCTCTCTGGCAGCTGGGTAACCACTCCAAAATCCCCAACTGCAGCTGTCTGTCAGGAGACACAGCTGGTGATTTGATATGTTGAAATAAATGTTGCTCCTTGTGGGCCCCTCTCACAGATGAAAAATAGAAATTGATTTAAAGAAAAAAGAAAAAAGGCAACAGCACAGTTGCCCCAGGTGTGAACACTTGGAGCCATATTCCAAAGATTCCACATCCATTAGCATGACCCATAGTCCTGCTGCTCTCCCATTGGCTGGCCCATGGATTTTTGTTGCCAAAGGTGGCGAGGGCCTGGACACACTATTTGACAGCTTCATCTGACAAGAGTCATTCAAATCTTTTAAATTGGAAGCAAAAATCCCCTCTGAGTGCAGTGAGCGCAGCAATTGCCATGGTGTTAGGGAGCTAAAGAGAGCAGGGAATCAAAGAGGAACAAGTAGTGTCAACCACTCGTCTGCCATTTTCCCAGTCCTGATCCCCCCGTTTCTTGGTTTGATCAAAAACAGAGTGTGCCTTTTACACTTTTCTAGACACTCCCTGCAACAAGAATGGCAGAGCGAGTCCTGGGAATCAGTAGATTAATTAGGACCTCTGCGTGGCTCTTCAACAGCGAGAGGCGTAAAGAAGCCACACTGTCGACAATTAATGATGACTTTCTCGGGGAAAGGTTAGCACGGCTCCCTCCTTGGTGTTAGTTTGAGATTAGCCCAGGAAGACTCTAGAACTTTGCTAGCATAAACAAGGATCCCTGTATGTGGAATTGTTGCTGAGCAGCAAATTCTAAAGGATACCCCATGGACTCCATGTTCAAGATTTCGTAAGCGGGTATAACATGCAGAACGTATCCTGTGGTTCATCAAGTTGACAAACACGAGATTAAACAAAGAATCCTGAAATTGCTAGTTGTTAATTGATAAATCTTCAGTATATCCTTTGCATTTTTCCCCGGTGTTTCAACTCATTGCCAAGGAGCATCTCTTGGGGCAGTATTAGCGTGGTGACTAAAGAACTGGGGGCCAGACGGTCTGGGTTCAAATCCCTACTCTGTCACTCAGTAGACACTAGAAGTGCAGTCCTAAGCAAGTTTCCTCATCTGTAAAATGGGGATCATAATAGTATCTACCTCCTAGAGTTTTTGAAACAAATGAATTAAACCATATAAAGCATTTAGAACTGTGCCTAGTACATGGTAAATGCTCTGTAAGCAGTGATGCAATTGTTCCTATAATTTTTAAAACTAAAAGGCTGGGCATCTCTTAAAATGGTGCTAAGGCCCTACAGACAGCTCCATGGGAACCAACCTCTTTGGGGCTAATTGTGTGTTGTTTGCTTCAAAATAAGTTACAAGGATTATTTTTCTCTAGCATGTGTGGAATCAGGACACATTAATTTAAAAAGCTGAAATGATCAATTGCGGAATTCCGGCATTAGATCTATAGAAAAGTATAAATCATGAGAGTCAAATAGGAATTTGAGCCTAATAGTTTGGGAGCATAGAAGGCCAGGCCTCTGGACTTGAGCAATTAGTGTCTGAAATGAAAGCACCAAGAGCAGATCATATGATCCCTACTTGCCCCTCCGTTTCCTGGTAGCACGCATGGATGCGAGGAGGACAAGGCACTGAATACGGGCTTTCCTCTCCATCCCCTCCACCCTCACTCCAAGGGAAGAAGGAGAGGGGAGGTTTCAGTACAATTCTGAATGAATCCCAAAGTGAAAAACGGCTAAGACCTGAGATTTCAACCATGGTCTGAGTGAGTCAGTTCCCCTTGGGCGTCTAGGGGCCTATGCAAAGGGCTCAATGCCCTTACCCCGGGCCACACTAAGACAAAAGAAAAACTGTCCACGTGGGTTTAACAATTCACGGGCACTCTTCATTGACCCAGGAGTCCAGCGAGACCTGGGCCCTAACCTCATCACTAACTCAATGGGTGACCTTGAGTGAGTCATCCCAGATAAAGGAGGGAGCAGGCCTGGGTCTTAGCCCTGCCCTCCTCTGCAACGGTCGGCCACAGTTCTGAGAACACTCAATTGTGCTGAGACTTCCACAGCAGCGTAGGAATCAGGACGGAGCCTTGGTCACAAATTCAGAGTTCTTCGCTCCCTCCACCCCCTTGCCTTGAGCAGCTGGGATCTTCCTTATGTAACACGGTCAGAAAAAGGGAGGCAGAAGGGTAAAAATATTACCTGCAGCTGTAGCCAAGCCAGCACCGCACTGGGCTCTGGGCGTGGGAGAATGAAGATGGAGGGGACTCGGAGGGAAATGGGCAAGAACAGAGCACACGTAAAATCGAGATTGATTCCTCTGGGCCGGGCCGTTCATCTGTATTCCGTCCTCTGTGCGGCTGCTGGGTCTGCTGTTGGAAACCAGGCCGTGGGGGTGGGGCTGCAGAGGAGATGCATCCATCACCATTGCTGAGAGTGTTTAATTTTCCAGAGACTGTCATTAAACAAATTTCGACCGCAGCCTGGCAGCTGGCACAGACGTTTTTTGGAAGGAAATGACGACAAGGTGATTTGTCTGAGGGAATAGCCAGGCTGGGCTCTCGATTCTTAACAGCACACGGACCTTTTGCCTTTCAAAAAATTGCTTGTTTGAAAATTCATTTTCCAGCCTATCTTTGCAATCAGAGTCAGAGGTACCTGGGGTAGCGTCAAAAGAAAAGGTGCCAACACTTGCTGGGCTCTGAGGCCCAGAGCTGGGGCCTGGGAACATGGAAATGAATAGGGGGCAATATAGGAACCTAATGCTAGGCACTGGATGATGGAGTGGGACGGATTCTGGGCATCGGGAAAGATGCTTTTCCTGGAAGTTTCTGCCCATTACCTGCTGGGAATAGAATCCTGTTATCAATTAAGGTGTTATCTTTTGCTGCTGCAGCAGCAGCTGGCCTGGAAAGGCCAGGCCAGGCACAGGGACAATCAGAGAGGCCAGAGCTATCTTTAGACTGCAGGGTTCCTCTGCTCAGCCCTTGGAAATGTTCAGGCCCCGAGAAAGTCACGAAAAAAATGATCGCTCTGTCTGTTCCTTGAAGTATAAAAATGGTTTTATTTTTAGACATTACGTTCTTTTTTTTTTTTTAATCTACTGGCAGTTGCCTTCAGATGCAGCCATGAAAAGTAGAATAGTGCAGCCAGAACTTTGTAAGTACAGAACTTTGTAAGGTCTCCAGGATTTCTCAGCCTCAGACTAGTGGCACTGGGGGCTGGATCCTTCTTTGTTGTGGGGTCAGCTGTGCATTGTAAGACGTGTAGCTGCATCCCTGGCCTCTGCCCACTAGATGCCAGCAGCACCCCCCACCTCCAGTGGAGATAACCAAACATGACCAAATGTTCCCCCAGGGTGTGGGGGGGTGGGGGTGGGAAGGGTGGGCAGAATTGTCCCAAGTTGAGATAGCTGCTCAGAAAATGCAACCTCTCCCATGGACCCTGCATTATGTTTGTCTTCATTCGTCAGCTCCTTTCCCCAGACCACTGGTGTCCCTCTGCCCACTTTCCTTCCAGTTGTCCCCTGCCACCCTGTCCCCGTGGGGGCACACTGTTCCTCCGCCAGCTCTGTGATCTCCTCCATCAGATGAAGTGCACGCTTTCCTCCTCCCATCCCCCCCACCATGCAGTAAGTTTAATGCACACTGCTCTTGACATGAAATGTTTGCATTGTATTTACCGAATATATGTTCTTTGAGTAAAAAATTTCCAAATGTGCGGCTTCAGCAGGAGAAAACACATTTCCACTCAGGGTTTCCATTTGGTTTTGTTTATCTGTGTTTTTTAAGGCAGTGCCAAGAGGACACATTCATCCCGAGATCTCTGTGATAATGTGTTTTTGTACAGTGTTAGGTTTCTTTTCTACCTTCCCAGTAAATACTTAGGACCCCAGAATGGCAGCAGGGAGAGGCGCTCTGCCAGTGGGAGGGCCGTTGTTTCAAAGCACCTCATAAAAGGCGGTGGTGATGTGATGCGTACTGAGTGGGCGTGGCCTCCATCCCACGGACTTGCAAGCTTCTTGCACTCAGATCCGAAGAAGAAAAAGAGGCATTCCTCCTAGGAAACGCAAGCTAAGCCGTGAAGTCAAGGCCAGGGCTGTCGGGCCACAGTCTCAGAAATGAATGTTTAATAAGGTCTACGTTTAGAATTTGGAAATGGAGTGGGATTCGAATGGGCAGTATGTAGAAGAGTGATAGTCTGAATACACAGCTCGGACGGCCATCTTGCTCCTTCTTTATAGCCCGTTGCTGGTCTTTCTGGGAGGAGTCCAGCCCTCCCTCTGTGCAGCTCCCTCCCTATGTGTTCCAGCTATTCAACACTATTTGCAGTGTTCCAAACGCCAGGCTATTTCCTGCCTTTGCCTGGAATGTCTCTCCTGTATTCCCTTGTACCTGGGAAATTCCTACTCATCACTCTTGACCTCACTCAAGCATCTTATCTTTGGGGCTGCCTCTCTACCTACTAACCTGTGGTGTATTATGGTTCTTCTCATGATATGTTAAAATAATTTATGTTCGTTTCTGAAGGTCCAACACTTGGTACAAAGTAGACACTCCCGGGATGCAATTGAATGATCAATGTATGAGCCCAGTCCCATAGAAGTAATTTAGGATTTGCCATTCTTGAAAAGAGTTTTTTGTTTTGGGGGGATTTTTTGTTTGTTTGTTTTTAAATGCATTCACTGAAGTTTTAAATTTTAGAAGGTGCCTTGAAAGGTCCAAGCTCTCCACCCAACCTCTTCTGCTTTGGAAATTTTAGCCAATTCTAAGCCCATTGCACAGGCCGTCTGCTGCTACATATCTGTCACACAAAGGTAGTTTGTTTTGAATCACAATTTCTCCACCTCGTGTGGTTTTCAATTGTCACGGCATCCTTGGAACTATTTTCCCTGAACTGAAATTGAGTTTGCTCTTTGCCTTTATTCTCCCACCTAAAGATATAATATTGACATACAAGGTTTTCCTGAAAGAGATGAGCCAAATTTCAAAAGAAATTTTACTCAGTTGTTAGATTACCAAACCTATCCGCCCTATACATTGTGTTCTGTCCTATCCCTTTGACTAATTTCTCTTTCTTCTTATTAATTAATTGGTGAGCAACCTAATGTTTCCACTGCCTGAGAAACGTGCTCCTGCAGTCATGTGCAGGGGACAAGGACAGCCTGCTGGGGGGAGAGACAGCTTGTAGCAAAGTCCAGACAGACGCACAGAGGAGGGACTCAGCTGTGAAAGTGAAGTCCTTGGATGCCTGTGCTGAGCCCGTATTGATTCCAGGCTCTTGTCATGCACCCTCCCTGGCCACTTTAATTGTGATCATCCTTATTCATCATCACCCTTAAGAAAGGCAGGGGACATGATGAGCAGCTCTGTGCACATTTTCCGTAGGAAATATGTCATTAGGATGAAGTCTTAAGCTAACACTCAGCCATTTCTTAAAGCTATCATAAAAGACGAATGTGAAATGGAGGTTTTCAGGCCTCGATTCCTGCTGGCAGCTGAGTGTGCCGTCCACCGTGGGAGGACGTACTGTTGCCTGGAACTCAGCCACCGTCTCCCCTTGACACCCGCCTGGCAGAAGCAAGTTAATTGTTAAGTCGTATTCATTTATAAGATGGAGGTTCTCATATTTTACTCTGTCTTCTTTGTTTCCCATCTTTTCCCCTGCTCTGCCAAGTCATGTTTGGGAAGATTTCTTGATTTTCAGAAGGAAAAGATCTAGAACCTAAGAATAAAACTAATTATAATGACAAATTGACCAAAATGAGGAAAATGACAAATAATCTGTAGGCTGCAATTTTCCCAAAAGCCAGGAATAAATAAAAAGTCTCTTAAAGTGCCTGGTGGAGGAGGCTAATAAAATAACTCAATTATCTGGTGTTTTTTTTTTTTCCTTCAGTCTGTGATATCTGACTTTAAAAGGGAAAAAAAAGATGTAGAAATTTTTAAGGGTAAAAGGAAAATAACAAATAGAAGTGTATGAGCTTCTCTGAATTTAAGGGTTGAGAGGAAATGCATTCATAGTCAAATAGCTAATGAAGCTGTAAATTTGCTTTTAAGAATAGCATCACTCAATTTAGCCCCCTCTTTTTTATGTGACATTGCTTCACTTGACCACCTACTTATTGTTATTGGAACTGTTAACTATCTTACTGTAAATAGATACTGTACTTGGCTTCCCTGAAATTTGCCTCATTACCGCAGGGGAACAGAAGAAAACAACAAGGAACATATAGAACGCTAAGTGTTTGATGGAGAACGGGGAACGTCCCATAAGGAAGGGAAGGAGAGCTGGAGAGCATCAACTAGGCGTAGGCACTGAGGTCCTACCACCCTTTGGAATGATTTGGCCTTACCTGGACACTTTCTAAGAAGACAGGTGTGATCCTGCCTCTAGAGGACTTTCTCAGGAGACATACTGCCTTGAAAGATAAATGGCTGCCGTAATTACGGGGGGGGGTTTGCAGTGAATCTGCGATGGTTTGAATGCTATGTCCCCCACCCCCCAAATAAGTGTGTTGAAGCCCTAGATGATGGTATTAGGAGATGGGGCCTGTGGGAGGCGCCTGAGATCGTGAGAGAAAGCCCTCCTGAATGGGATTGGTGTTCTGATGAAACAGTCCCCACACAGATCTCTAGTCCCTTCTGCCATGGAAGGACACAGTAAAAAGACACCAGCTAGGAGCCAGGATGGGGCCCCTCACCCAGCCGTGCTCACACCCTGATCTTGGACTTCTAGCCTCCAGAACTAGGAGAAATACATTCCTGTTGTTGTTTATATGCTACATGGTTTGTGGTATTTTGTTAGAGCAGCTCAGACAGGCTAAGAATTCTGTCTGGACCCTTTCTCCACTGAAGACAATTTTGGGAACTTTTCTGTTGGAAAGTTGACAATAAGGGGTTCTGGGGAATTCTGTTAGTAGTTATTGAATGCCTGCAGTCTGCACACAATTATACTTGACTCTCGGAGCCAAGTGCAACAAAAAGATAGGCTTGATCCAGCTGTCAGGGAGTCACAGACTAGGGGGAAAGGGGGTAGTAGTAATAACAGTAATAATAATAACAATAATTATTGTTATATTGGGACAGGGTACTGTTATTGTCCCCATTTTGCAGTTAAAATAACTGAAGCCAAGAGAGGTTAAGTAACTGGACATGGCCCCATAGATAGTAAGTGGCAGAGCTAAGCTCTAAAGAAAGGTCTGGTCCAGTGGGCCAGCTCTTGACCAGAAGGCCAAGCTGCTTCTCAAGGACACAGACATTTAAATCAAGCATTAAACGTGCTCATAGAGGCCTATAAAGAAAGGTTTGGATATACAGGGACTAGAGTGACTCGTGGGAGAGCCAAAGTGCACTTCTCAAATGGGGCAACATTTCAAAAGAGGTAAAATGGTCATTCTAAGAGCAGGAAAATAAAATAGCAGAAAACAACATGGAAAGTTTTGTTCTTAAATTACCATTTTGGAGAGTGATTTAATATGGATAGGTTTATGCCAGAATTTTTTTAAAAAAACACTTTCATGAATAAAACCATAGTGATCTACTGGAATTCATTAAAAGATGTGCATATATATATATATATATATATATATATATATATACACATATATATATATATACGTATATATATATGTATCTATATGAATTTCATTGTGTAGATATGTAAATTAATGTATTGGGTGAGAGATTATGTTTTAGGATATAAACCGAGCACCATGTTGTAATTTAGTTTTAAAGAATCATATAGTTTTGGACATTGTGGCAATTGTTTTAATATCCACAAATCAGCTGAATGGGAAACGTGAACTCTTCGGAGCTATGTGAGGTCTGTGTTTCCCTCAGAGGCAGTTCCAGGTGACCGTTGCCGGCTCCGAGTGACAGTCCAGCTACCCAATCAATCTGAATCTCCGGATATAAGCACTGACACATTTCATTCACTCTGTTACTCATGTTTATGGACTCGCTGACCCTTGTATTCAACAAATATTTTTTGAATAAGTCCAGAGCCCTGTGTATTGGCTCTTGAATGGCTTGGCCAGGGGGTGTATTGCTCAGGGCAGAGTGGGTGAGACCTGAATACTGCAGGCCAGGCTAGAGGATGAAGTCTAACTAAGGCTGGCCTCGGAGGAGAAAGCTACTAGACATTAGTCGAGGCTAGAATGCCCGAAGGTGAGAACCATGCATCCTGATCAGATCGCTGCTGATGCCAAAAGGTGGGTGGGGAGCTACTGGCACTCCATGGAGAGTTCCCAGTAGTGACACGTTATAGTTCTGATTGGTCCACTGAACCTATGATACTGATTTCACATACTGGCTGGAGATTTATTGATGACAGGGGCCAGGACTTCAGGGAATGGGGGCCAGAAATGGATAGATGGGTTGTTCCAGTTACAGTCAAGTTGGCAATTGTGCTCCATTCTCCTGAGAGCTATGGATTGTGGAAACCCTCCCAGTGAGCCCAGCATGCATCTCAGAGCACAGAGACATGCACCGGAGCTCTGTGAGTACCAGGGAGGGCGGGCCAGTGCTCTCATAGGAGGCCTAGATAGATGCTGGCTTTGCCGTGACGTACTTGCAGCAGCAGCAGCAGCCTCACTTCCCGACTTCCCAGGCCCATTGTTTCAGGCCCTGAACATTCATTATCTGATTCTCACAGCAGCCCAACAAGGTTCATGTCATCATCCCATTCACACATGAAGAGATGGACACTCAGCCAGGGGGCGACAAAGCAGGATTTCAAACCCAGGGTCATCTGACTCCAACGCCCACATTTTTTCTATTTCACTAAGTGTTGCTTCTCTTGAACCAGTCCAAGCCTCACCCGCTGGTGAGAGAGATTGGTTTAGGAATTTATTGGGGGTAAACCTTCAGGCTCACAGGTCTCCAGCCTATATCTGAGCGGTGCTGGAAAATGCAGAGACTTCATGGTGCTAAGTGCTGTGGGGAATAAAATAGAGAATTGAATGACTGCCCTAGTCAAAATTAACCAGGTGCTGCATCCCATGAAGCACATGGTGACACCCAACAGGGAGAGCGACATTCCCTGCCTTCTCAGGTCTTCCAACCCAAGGTGTACATTTACTTGCTTCATGGAGCTGTGAAAAGGAGAGTCGTTAAGTTGGTGCAAGTTTTTTTTTTATTTTTTATTGTGGATGCTGAATTACAATAAGTTAGCTGAACCATCCTCTGAATAACGTACATCCTCAGTACTTTTATTTATCCCAGGTGTTGGCTGAACGAATGAATGAATGAATGAATGAATGAAGGCATATGTGCATGCTCTTATAGGATTCGCTTTCTCGCTACGGATAAACCAAAGGAAAAAATATTTTCCCATGCTCTCTAAAGCAAGTCTACTTTGTTTTGTGGGAGGTAGCAATTTATAGACCTATCTACACATTATTTTCTAAAACTCAAGTATTTGGGAAGAGCAGATGGAGGACCATACTGTATACACTAGTCATATATTTTGGAATATATTTCTTTTTGAGCAGTTCGGTGCTGCTTTATTTAGCAAAAGCCGGTGAAGGTTTTCAAAGCAATGATCCAAAGAACATGAGTGGCTGGGATCGTAGCGGACAAACCCTCAGGCACAATAATGAGACTTCTCAAATTCTGCTCTGCAGACCCTGGCCCTGGCCCACGTTGCCTCCCACCCCTAGAGATGATGCTACACTTCGTCCTGGGGGATGAGGGATGGAGCCTGGTTATCTGCAGTTTGTTTTTATATCCTTTGGGTGACTCTGATATGCATCCAGGTTTGAGAACCAATCTTCTACACCCATATCTGAGTGCTACTCTTATGCCCCATTAAAGAAGCAAAGGAAAGAAAACTCCATTCCTTTTGTATTTTCTGAGTCATGGGGGAAAGCAAGTAGGTGTGGAGCACCTCCTCTATTGCCAGGAAAGTTGACTTACAGATCTCATTTGATCTTCACAAGAACGCGGCTATGTTTTAAGAATTAATTGGCCCTCAAATATAGAGATGAGTTATGCATACTCCTAAGTTCATAGCTTCTTATCATCGTAAGTCCATGCAAGACTTCCCTCTTGTTTTGCTATTGTTCCTTTGCCCCTTGCTGCCCACACCCACTCCCCTCCCCCAATAAAGAATGACTTAAATATCCTGGAATTAAGATGTGCATGTGTCCTTATAAATATTTCCTCTTCCTTTTGTATGTATATATTGTTATTTCCTTAAGTGATAAATCTATAATTCAATAACTCTAAAAATAAGAAATTTTTTTTCCCACTCATGATTGTGTTTTCAGGTATATGCCTGCTTCTATGTAGACTTCCAAAATTTGCATAGTATTTCATTGTCTGCATTCACTCCATTTTATGTATCTCTTTCCCAGTTGATATGCAGACACCCATGTTACCTCCACATCCCCGCTGGCACAGAAAATTCGGCAACTGACATCCTTAGTTGTAACCCTTGGGGACCTGTGTGAGAATTATTTCTGGGATGTGTGCCCAGGAGTTGGATGTTGGAGTCATATGCTATATACATATTTAATTTCCTTATTGGAAACAGCATGTGAGAGTTCTACCTCCCCACCAACATTTGGTATGGACCGCCTTTTAAATTTCTGTCAGCTGATAGCTGACAGTGCATTTCATTGTTGTTTTAACTTTTATACCTAGGATCCCTAGTGAGTTTGAGCATCTTTTCACATGCTTGTTACCTGTTTGGACTTTCCCTCCTGAGAATTGCATTTTCATGTCTTTTGTCTACTTTTCACTTTCTTTTTATATTCCAGGTGTTTTCTTTTTATATTCCTGGTCAGCTTTAGATTCTGCAATAATTACCTCCCAGTTTGTAATTTGTCTGATTACTTACCAATAATTTCTTGTTTTGAACAAAACTCCTGACTATGTAATGTAGGTAAATCCAACCATTTTTCGTCTTAGGGGTAGTGATTTTAGGATTTTTTTATGAAGTACTTTCCCACTCAGAATCAGGAAACAGGATCCCAGAATTGTTGCCCATGGTGACACTATGAGTTAGCAGCAGGGTTTGAAACTATTAATAATTAACCATTAATAATTTAAATCATAGTATTCACAATACTTTTAAAGCAGTCAAGTATTATTTTTCACTAAAAACATTCTGTGAATTTCACTCAGAGATCTCTCAAAAATTGCAACCTGCAGCTTCTATTCATCAGATGTCACTGATTTTTTTTTCCTGCCCCAAATTCTTGCAAAGTGTCTCAAATTACATTACACCAGGCTGGCCGTAATTACAGCTTTGGCCTTCTTTAAGCTAATTACTACTTGTGCTCAAAGTGAGTCCCTCGCTCAAATAACAGCATAAAGCAGTCCTTTCTCTGTGATGTCTCTGCCTTTTCTAGGAAAGTACAAGGCTGAGCTCAGAGTTCTGTGTCCCCTCAGAGCCGAGGATATCAAGCTGCCCTCCCCCAGGAGCCCTGGGTACAGATCCAGTGTCTCACAGGCTGTGCAAGAGGCACAGTGGGGAGGCAGCTGGGGACGGGCGGGGGTGGNGCAGTGGCTCCAGCTCAGCCTCTGTCCCCCAATTTTACCCAGACAAGGTTTGCCTTTATTTGTTGTGCGTATTGGGCAATACGCAAGGTCCACCTGAAAGAGGATGCTATTGTTAAAGGGTGTGTGTTGGCAGGGCGAGGAGCACTGCCTTAGAGGACTAGACGGCTTAATATAAGCTGACATATTTTCATCTCGCTGCTTATGTTACATGTATATAGTACTTTACATTTTGAAAAAATCACTTCTACATCATTTGAATTTATAAAACCCTCTAAGGTAGGCATATTTTCACAGCGGGGGCAAAACGTTCTCATAATCAAAGCTCCATATTGCAGCACCGTTCCAGCAGGCAGCTGAAGAGCCACACGTCAAGAGATGGTCGAGATTATCACCGGTTTAGGTGGAAGCTGGAACTGGCGATCCCTAATCTCTCTGTTCATGCAAAGATGTTATGGCTGGAAATGAGTAGAGAAGACAGTAAAATTAAAAGAATGGCCTGCCTAAGCCTCTCGTCTGTCGGGGGTGAGGAGGAGGGACTTCACAGGTGTATTGAACACTTGTCACACGTCACTGTGCTCAGTGCCTCGTTTTATTTAACCTTTACAGCCACTCGGGGAGGGAGGTGTTATTGTGTCCATTTGAAAGGTGATGCAACTGAACCATAGAAGATTAAGTAGAAAAGCTCAGAGCCCAGAGCTCTCCAGCTCCAAAAACAGGGCTCTTTCTACTGCGTAAGGATGTTTCCACGTAAGCACTGCATCTTTTAAAAATTAGCCTCCCGGGTCTGCATTTCAGCGGTTGTTATTTTGGGAAGGAAGGTCTTCCTCAGCAGTTCTGTCTCACGCCAGGCCTCACGTTGCTGCCTGGGTCCTCTCTCTCCCTCCAGTCCGCACCTCCTGCTTTTGGGTCAGGCCACAGCATCTGTCCTTTACGGCTGCATTCACCCTCCTTACTGAGGAGGTCGCTTACTCTGACTCAGCAGTGAGCATCTTTCTTGATTTGATTTCCTGGGTTTCCAACACAAGCCTGTGCTATTTTTGCTCTTGCCTCAGATAGGAAGATTGGAAAACAGCAGTCTGGCCTTCTGGCTCTTCAAGTTGTTGATTCAACTTGGCTTTCTCTCTTCATTCATGGAGTCTTTCTGTGCTGCAAGCTGAGGACGATGGCATGATTGAGAGGTTCCTGTCTGTCCTCAGAGGGTGCACATCTGGGACACAAACGGGCCGAGTGTGGTGCCAGCTTGGGTTATCTTCGTTCTCCCTCTTCCAATGAGGATCCCTCAAACTATGAAATCACTCTTTCCCCCTCCTGTTTCTTAAGTAAAAGAATAAGCATATTGAATAAAGTTGTTGAGTAGTTTTATTATAATTATGCATATAATATGACGTGTCCTGAGCTAAACAGAACAATTACCAAAAAATAAATGTATTTAATCTTAGTCTTTTATTACGAGGGCCAATAGTTTAAGAAACTGTGCCCTGTTAAATGAAAACTGTCTGTTTTTCACAACTTGAACTTCTGGAATCTTGCATTTTACACTAAGAGAGTTTACTCAGATGTTTCTGATCATTCTAAAACAACGGAGAGTAAGAATGTACTTTTGCATGGCACCTTATAGTTCATATGTATTATCTGTTTTACTTTATTCTGTGGGATAGGTTTTATCATCCCTAGTTCACATAAGCAAATTCAGATGCAAAAAAGCCTTAAGTAGAGCATTAGTTTTGAGACAGAATTGTATGGCATAAGGAGACTTAGCAGAGTCACCTAGACTTGTGCAAGCCCTTAGCCTCTTTCGTCACAAACAATGCTGTGTTGATGAAATAAAAGTGATAACTTTGGGAGAGCTGATGCATAAGAAAAATTGAGGTGGGACTGAATTGTCATTCAGCTGGCTTACACTCAGGTCAGTGTCAGAGAGGCAGGATTCATGGAAGGAAGTGTGGTTTTATATTTTCCATGTGAAAAGTCAAGGCCTTTATTTGTGGACTGTGTTTTTCGGTTCCCTTTCCTTTCAGGATATCTTCCTGCAGCTAGCTGCTGTTGGCCAAGCCTTCAGAGCAGCCATGATGCTTTCAGGATCCCCAACCAGAAGAAAATGAGCACTCCACAAATTCGCAGTAGGCTGGGCGATGTTCTAGGTGTTGGGGATCACGCAATTAATAGGGCATGACCTTGCCCAAAGACTGTAACAATATGGAGGACGCTGGAAGGGAGGTTTGCTTAAACTAAGCCTTTTAATACAAGGAGATCAGGGCTGTGATGGGATGACAAGCCTGCCTGAGTGAAAGAAGAGTAGTTAGCCTCTTGAAGAGGGGGCGGGGGGGGGCTTTCAAAAGAATAAACAACAGCATGAAAGGACGAGGAAATTACCAGTAACCTGGTGTTTCTAGAAGGTAGTGTCTGAACTGGGACATGTGAGGTGATGAGACTGGGTAATACAGGCAGAGCCCCCATGATGGAGGATAATTGTTTCCCACAGTAAAGAGTTTGGCTTTCTGCTGCTGAGCACCTGGAGTCACGTGACACACAATTTCAGGTAGTTTGAAGACCTCCACATGAATAACCCTTGCTTTAACTAGGACATGGAGTGTAAGACACCACACACATCTGTGGTCTGCCAAGTCATACGTTGAGAGACTGTCAACGGTCCTCTACTACTGCCATATGATTGGAGGAGTCCAATTACAACCATGTGGTTTATTATCAACACAACTCAATGGGAAATCAGCAAACAGTGGCAGCACCCAGAAGCCTCCGTGCTCAGGCTCCTTGTAACTTCTGTGCACTGCTCAAAATCTTTTCTCATGACCCCATTCTTTGCCTGGGTCATCAACTCCTCCCCAGACTTTCCTTCAAGGCAGACCTAATCCAACAGGTTGTTCAAACTCTGTTACTATTTATTAACACGTATGTGGTCTTTCTTGTCCCAGTTCATTGTCATCATAAGGTGGGGATCCCATTGTGAGGACAACCACAGTTCATCTTCTACTGTATCCTCTGCTCAAGTGGGTCAAACTCTATCTGGGTCCAGAACTCAAGTCACTTTTGTTTTCACAAGAATATAAAGATTCTGCTGTTTTCACCTCCATCTTTTGACTATGTTCCCACAAGTTCTATACAGATTCACCTGAAATAAACTTTCTCACCCATTTTGGTCTGCTAAGCTTTGTAACATTCCTCTCCTCTAACGTAATAAATAGTCCTTCACATCAACAGAGTCCCCCAGAGAGGTGCAAAGGTGTATTAAAGTATTCTGTCACTTAATATTCATTGAGTACTTGCCGTGTACTAGGTGTCCCTTGAGGAAGCCAGCCTAATGAATGAGGCAAATGTGGATTTATAAATTACCCACAGTGTGATCATTATGCTAATAGAAGTGTCGGACTCAGGAGGACGTATGTTGCATGTTGTGCTTTGCTTGTCTGATGGGTTGAGTCCTTCAGCCATTTTTTCAGTGCACCCATCCTGAACAGACTGCAAGGTGCTGCGAAGGTACTGACTCAGACAAACCTTAAATTTGAGAAGCTTTCACAGCTCAACAAAGATACACGAAGTAACCCACAATGGAAGGTAGATGTGCTGCCTGCCATAATTTGAAGAAAAACAAAGGGTAAATGAATGTTTATTGAGTACCTACTATGTGTCAGGAATTACTTTAGGCAATTTCATTTATGTTTTCTGTGTTTCGGGTATTATCCCCATTTTACAGAGGAGGAAATTAAGGCTCAGAGATAATAAGTGAGTTATCACGATCTCCTTGTTTCTAAAGCTCCTATGTTTCCACTGTGTATTCCTACAGAACCTTAAGAAACATATCAAAATAATAAAGTGAGAAAGGATATGACCCAGTTAGTTACTACCCAGTGTTCCACTTTCCTCTTAACTTTATTTCTCTCTTTTCCCTTGCCCATTACGGGTACATATATACCCTGGAACAGCCTTAGGGTTTGTCCCTTACCAGCTCTAACTATTATTAATATTCTGATCATTTCAAAAATAGATCCCTTTGGATATAACTCAGCAGCTTCCTCCTATCTCTCTCTTGTGATTAACCCAATCCCTGCTAACACTAATCTTAGAGATAATTAAATGTGCTGCCTTTACACAATGATTTTCCATAGGCATGCCTGCCATCTATTTTTTTGTAAAGCATGAGCGTTTCTTATTAAGACATAGACATGCCAGGCACCTTGTCTCGTAATTCAGGGCCTTTCATGTCCTTTTTAAGAAAACTACTGACAAACCTACCCTCATGGTTTGCTTTACTGGGATGGGGATTATTACAGCTTACATACACCTATCCAATATCACAGAAGTTATTGGATGTACCCACTAAATGACCCACATTTTATCCCTCTTCCAATTTAACACTTTAAGTAAATGCTAGCAAGCTTCGCCATATTGGAAAGCTACTATCTGTCTGAATTAAGTTGGATATCAAGATTTGCCCTGCCACCTTCCTAAGAGTAACGTCTAAAGCAATGCTCATTTAGCCGAGTCGCATTCTCTTCGTGATGTTTACCCAGTAGTCATCACTCATGTTTGTTCATTAGGTGTTAGGGTGATGAGCCAAGCCTTTGGATTCTCAGCTGGGCCTGGAGCCTGTTTAGTTTGGCGCTGATTGATGATGTGCAGGGAGCAGGCAGTTTGCAGAGCATCTTAGAAACCCAGTTAGCCAACGACAAATGGCTGAAAGTTGGCTGATGAGAGCTCAGGAGGTGGGCTCTTGAGAAAAGGGGAGTCACTCAGAAACACCAGCTTGGCTTTGATTATCCTAAGGAGGGAAGGGACAGGTTCTGTGGTGAACAGTGCTTTCCGGTCTGCTTTCTTGAGATGCACCCCAAGATCAGGTGTCAGGCATGTTACCAACGTATTCATACAACGCCATCATCTCCCCGGGCTTCTGTTCTCGCCACTTCTAAACGTGCTTGTGGAGCCTACCTGTGTCCCAGCCACCTTCAGACAAAATGCACCTGTGTCAGTATCTTGAGACATTCCTATTGAAGATTTTATACCAAAAGAACAGGCATCTATAGCTTTACTTTTTTCTTTATCAAATGAATTTTACACTAGGAAACAAAAAAGGTTTTAAGTAGTATTGATCTTGCCACATGTGCTTCCTATCTCTTGTTTTTCCTTCTCATTTCATTCACATGTTGCCCCATGTTGGTTTGGCAGCCATTTCTTTACTTAAATTTTCTCCTTTGTGCTGTTTCTGTTCTTTGGGTGGGGCAATGAGGAAGCCATGCATTGACCCTGAAGTTGGAGAGGAAATATCTCAGCTCTACTTGAGGAGCGATCCTTTGAGTGGCATGCCAACACCCACACGTTTTTTATTGTCTTTCCAGAACAAACTCTGTCTCCCTATTCCTGACAGAGAGCTGACAGTCCCATGGACAACTCCTGGCCAGAGATTTTAGGACTGTCTTATTTCCTAAAGATAAATAACCCCTTGTTTAGAGGGCTTTTTTCCCCCCCACTGGCCCATCCAAAACGCTCAATTCAAACATTACAAGAATGCCCCAATCCATTTGTGGGGAGAGAATACAGAGAGATGAGAGATGTGTCCACAGTCACACAGGAGGCAGCACAAGAAGAAAGGTGCAAAGCCAAGTAGACACCAGGTGGCCTGGCTTAGTTCAGTCTGACTTGACGGCTTCCTTTCTCTTCTCAAAGATCTTAAGTTTTCACACTCCCTACAAGACACAGTTCAGATTCTTCTAGTTGGCAGTTACGGGCCTCCATGGTTTGATTTCCACCAGGCTTCTAACATATTACCTCCTACCCCTCTCCCTGAGTGAATAAACGTAAACAATAGCCTCTTGTTTTGATCTGGTCTACTAAAATCTGCTTGACAAACATCCTTTTAATCCTTACACTGCAAGGTCTACCCTGTAATATCCAGTTTATTGGGAATCTGACACTTAGAGAGGTTCAGAAATTTGCCCCGACACGTGGATGACAAAATTGAGAGAGCCAAGAATCCAACCCGGCTCTGCCCGACTCCATGCTGGCTGCTTTCCTGCCACCTTTCCCGAAAGCCGAAGTGATTGTGAGCAGCTGCCTTTCTGTTGACCTGAAAAGTCCTAACCCTGATCAGGTGGGAGAGGGGGTGGATATTAAATTTGTTTTCAGTTTAAATATATTTTTTTCTAATACAAGAACGGGATGCATAGTGAGGCCCCCCATAACATGTACACTTTGCTTACGTAAGAAATTGAGACGAGTCCTAGTGTGGCTTACCTTCTCCTTAAGCTCGCTTTGGTTGTATCACTTTACATGGTGCATGCCTTGTCCCCCTTCTTTTGTATTTTGTCTTTCTTTAATAAAAATAACAATACTTAACAGAGCATTGGCTCTTTAATATCATTGAACTCTAATACAAATGTTATCTTTGAGGAAATCATTTCACTTGTTTTTAATCAACATTTGTATTATAGCAATAAACATTACTTCTAAAAAAAAAATCAGTTACTTTCACCCAAATTATAATTCTAAGAAAGCTCCTTCAACATTAGTTACAGTCAGAATTTTTTTTTCCCCCAGAGTTAAAAAAATGATTGAAATTTGAAAAGAAGGAAAAAGGTGATTGTAGTCAACATCAGGGCTAAAATTCGACCTAGGAGATCTATGCCTACTTACTAGTTACTTATTTGACAAACGTGTGTCAGCTCTTCCTGAGTGTTTGGCACTATTCTAGGGCCTGGGACTGGGCCCTTACCACTGATAGCACAGCATCTCCAGAGGTGTTAGCATTGACTTTGATGGCCAAGGTGGTGAGTCAGATAGAGATACTGTTTAAATATTGGATTGGACAGCTTTCACAAGGACATACAACTGAACACAAGCTCAGGCACTGAAAGGACTTGGGCTAATCCTCAAAGAACTTTGGTTTGGGGACATTGGGACTCTTAAGAAAACCTAACCCAAAATTGTTGAACAGTATAATATGTTAGGTAAGATTAATTATTGCTTACAAACATCAGCTCCTTCAGAGAGAGAGGATGGAAGCCATTGTTAATGCCAAACTCAATCGATTGGTAGTAGCTGCCTGTAGGCAGAGTCCCGGGTTCATCAGAAAAAAAGTACCCAGATAGATTAGTGATGCCTGCCATTGGCAGGGAACAGAGGAATGATGGTGTGCATACACCATATAACTACCATCTATGCTGTTTCCTCCAAAGGACCCATCATTAAGGGAAGAGACCAAATTTTGATGAAAGCACAGCAGAACCAGTGGATTTCTGCAAACCATGGGAACAGCTGCCTTCATCCAGCCTTAAGGGGTATAGTGAATAAGCAGAAAGGAAGAGGTTTTGAGTGGAAAAACACAAGAACCATTTCAGATCTTCCGTGGGTGCCTTGGCTCCAAACCACCAAATAACTGTCAGGGTTTTGCAGAATCAGAGCACTCTGAGCTGTTTTAATTGTCTGAGCTCTGTGGCTGTGGTGGTTGACAGGTTCTCCTTTGAAGATAACAAATGACTCACAATTACTTTAGTTTGGAAAATGCTCTGCTGCCCTGGGACATTGTAATCACTGGCCATGGAAAAGAAAAGGCCTGGGGATTTATGAGGTGTCCCAATTTACAACCATCTGGAAGAAATACCGCAGGACGTTGGCATAGCAGTGTGTTAATCAGAGTTCATCTATCATTGCTACTGTTATAAACCATCTTTCCCTCTGCTTAAAATTATCACAGGGATTTGACCCCGGCCTTTATAAGACTCCCAAGAAATCATTTTTGTAACACATAACTCAGAAATAAAATCTGGTTGACCTTCAGTTTACTGGACCGGCGGGGGGTGGAGGGGGGGCAGAATTTTCCAGCTATGAGAAATTGTAAAACCCACTAGTGAAAAAAGGACAAGTGTGGTATATTCTCTTCTTTCAAAGGGCTCAGGTTCCTACTGGGAGACCAGTAGTGAATACATAATTTCAGTTCACTCACTGGGAGAAGTACAATTGTTAAAGCAGTGGGGTCAGAATAGAAATATATTTGTATGCACAAAAACCCGTGGTGTGCTTAATAATCACTTTGTTTACTGTTCCAAAATTATATGGACAGCCCATACCCATCATAACACTTCCTAAGATCTACTGTTATTGTTTACATGCCTCCCTCTGCCTGATGTCCTTGAGTTTCCCAAGGGTAATAACTGGATCTGGGTCTTTGTGTTGCCAGCACTTCACCCCGTGATTAGCACATATTAATATCAGATGCCTAATAGGTGTTACTGAGCTAATTCATGGTTGACTCATGAGCTAATTCATATATATATATATATATATATATATATATATATATATATATATATATAATTTCTAAAGCTTCTATAATGCAATACCAGGGTTGACATCTTATTAGATAAAATTTAGAAAATCAAAACATATTTACCTTTCAGATCTTCTGTTGATTCAGCTGAATATATCTAGAACGTAAAATGCATACCATGGCATCTTGATGTTCTCAATAAAGAATGTGCCACTTAAAATATCACTCTGTTATTGTGATGAGTGCTGAAGAGGGGAGACTATGTGGAGAGTGTAGCAAGAACAGTCCTTCCCTGTATGCATCAGAGCTTTGACCAGTGCACGCTGCTAAATTTCAAGTCCCACCGTGTGACTCTGTCCCCTGCCCAATCGGACAGCGGAATAGTCTCACCAACATTTTCATTTTGGTGGCACTGTCCTTCCGGAGTGACGTGATGAAGCCGTGATTTCAGTGTTCCTTGAATCCAGCCACCTTGCTTGGTGGCGGAGCTAGTTTAGGGGAGCCAGACCTTGCCTCTCCGCCCTGAGTCCCCTGTGGCCTTGCCTGAGCAGTCTGCTTACGAGACGTTTATTAAACCTCTCTTCCAGAGGGGCACATTGTCCCATTTCATTTGTCACTGTTTAATAGCTTATGCAGAACATGCTGGGAGATCTAAATGTGTGGGGCTTCAGGTTTCACCCTCCATGTGAAGCAGTAGGCATTTTATTTATTTCTTAATAGTGACTAATTTCAGAGTACTTTGAGGCTGATTTATCTGGGGGCACTGCTACTTGTCTGGCCCCTTTCCTTTTAGCTCCATTGTTTACAGTTACTCAGGAAACTGATATTAAATGCTGGACACATAGAGATGAGTTGGGTCCCTCCCACCCCCCACAGGAGCTGAGACACAGTGGAGGAAAGGAGCACATGAGCAGATGGTCACCAGTGACTCCTTTTCTCACGCCTTCCCCGTGAATAAGTGACGAGCGGCAGGCAGTTCACTCAGATTTGTGGGTAATGTCTAGAGAACTCTGTGGATGCCATTCACCCATCAACAAAGACAAGAGGGTGTTACTCATCCCTGAGCACCATATTTTTTGCCATCGTAATTGTGTAACTGAAAAAGGAAACTCCTTTCAGGCTGTCACTTCCTCAATGAGATTCCTCCCCTGCTTTTGGGGGAGCTCCCCAGAGAGTCAGTCCTCCCCAACCATGGTCAGCCTTAGCTCCAAGAGAACCGCACCTTTGTAATGATCACAGTCTGGGAGACTTGTCCACTGGGAAGCTCATTCTTTGTCACTTTCAGAAGATTTGCAGAAGACATTGCTTTCTACGCCCATGCTTGGCAAAGTATGGCTAAGTTTGGTAAACCAGCATTAGAAAACCAACAGTAACATCATTATTAAAAATCGATAATCATGTTTCCCTAACCCTATTGGAAGAGTTTTTCAATCTTGTTTGCAAGAAAACCAGCCCTGTTCTTTTCTGCCTCTCTCACCCCACACAGTCACTTATTTTGACTGACTTGCTTGGCATGTTGGTTATTCAGAGCTGTGGCTTCAATGCCCCCTTCTCCCCCCACTAATGTGATTTGTGTGGACTCTGCGTGCCGGAGGCTGGCTCTGTCAGACACTGGGAAAATAGCTTCCTGTTGTCCACCAGGGCCTTCAGCTAACGAACCAGCAAATCTAAGCAGATCGCTGTATTAATTAGGGCCCCTGTTTCGGTGGGGAAAGGACGCTTGATCACACAGCTGTTTGCCTCTTGATCGCTCTCCCCTGCAGGGTGGGCCGCAGAGACGAGGCACTGTCCCATCCCTGACCTCACCTTTTCTGTCGCCTCTTCTGTCTCACTCGCTTCCTGCGGATGCTGAGGCCAGTCGACAGGTGCTGCTTTCGTATCCATCCGTCTTCAACAAACCCAGCCCTAATTGATTTTAAGATGAATTGCTGGTGGAAAGGTTTATTTATTTTTTTACTGGCTATAAAGATGCCTGAAACCTTAAATTAGAATGCCTTCTGGTGAGGCGCAGGTAGCTTTAGTGCCCTGTGTCTTAGTCTTTGAAATGGAAATTTACCCAGCCAGCACCTGCGTGGAACCTCGGGGTCAGGCGTGGTAGAAGGAGCTATTTGGGGGCTGATAGCAAAGCCCTCAAAGCTCTCAATTTGGATTATGATTATATAGACTCTCAGGATGCTTGAAGCTGCCTGAGCATCACCCCCCCTGACGTCTGATTCCTCTTTTATTAGCAGCTAAAAACCAGGGGACTTTCTCGAATGAGGGAATGAGGGAACTCGAGCTGAGCAGCTCGCTCTCTTTCTAACTGCTCCAGTGCCATCTGCTTTGCTCTCAGGATATGTTTGAAAAATTACCTTTCATACTCTGTCTAATAATAGTCCTCTGTCGGGTTCCCTGGGCCCGTCTGGACACTGCCATACACAGGCTTGCCTGCTCAGGGCTGGCACTCAGGCTGCAGCCCTGGGTGCGGGGAACACTGCTGCCGACTGCTGCCCAAGGCACTGTGGGCTCGTTGGGAAGATGGTGGCCGCCCTTGCCAACGGGGCTCCCTAAGCATCTCCTAAGCCAGGTAGGCAGGTGCTCCCACCATGGTGGCTGTGGCTGCCTCAGTGAGAAGCAGCCCGGGGCAAGTGGTCTGGTCCCCAAGTGGAGGTGGCTTCTGAAGGACCTGCCCAAGCATGCGAAGAGCAGACATGGTCTCCTGACCGTCTTTCTGACTGTCCCAGGTGAGAGCACTCATCCTGTCCACGCCATAGTGAGCACCTGAAGACCGAGCCTTGGTGGGGGACTCGAGGGCGCTAAAACGCTGAGCTCTCCGTTCCTCATTAAGTTGCACTGGGCCTTTTTCGGGGAAGGGAGTGTGTCCCTTCTCTCTTTTCCTGGAAGGGCAGCCTCATGGCTCCTCCCTACCTTCTTATGCGTCCTCACATGGACCGGTGACCCTCAACCTCAGCGACACATTATCATCCCCTGAGGGGTTTGGAAAACAGGGCCAGTGTCTGGAACCCATTCCAGACCAAACGAGCCATAAACCCTAGGGGTGAAGCTGGGAAAAGGCTCACCTCTGAAAGTTTGTTGTAGACTGAGGGTTGACGATTACTGATTTCCGAGGCTAGTTCCTTTTTTTAATCATGTGATGAGTCCATCAGTCATAAAGTGAATGGACATTTTCTCAGTAACTAATACATGATTGGATTGTATATTGCAGACTCTGTATATCTAGCAGTAAACAAGGGGACTCTATTCATGACATTGTGGTACAATCCTGTGATGGGAGAGTAGGTGGCAATAGCACCAGCTCTAGGGAGGAGGGCAGCAGGACAGGGAGGGATGTCTAGACCTGAAGAATGAGTGGCTGTTAGAGGAGGGTATCAGTCACAGGGGAAAGGAAGAACGCAAATGAAGGCACAGGGTGAAGTTCAAGACGTCGGAAGGGCCTCATTGTGCTTAGATCATGGGGCAAAGGGTGGGACCAAGTAGGCGGCATCTGCTGGAGCCTGAAGTGGAAGACCAGTGCGAGGGCCCATGTGGTCACTCGAGAACCTGGTCTCTCCTGCAGGCAGTGCTGAACCACCATGTTTTGTTTTTTTTAATTAAATTTATTGGGGTGACGTTGGTTAATAACATGACATAAGTTCCAGGTGTACAATTCTATAATACATCATCTGTGTATTGCATTGTGTGCCCACCACCTAGAATCTACTCTCCTTCCATCACCATATATTTGACCCCTTTTCGCCTTTCCCATCTGCACTCTCCCCCACCCCCTCTTCCCTTTTCCCTCTGGTAACCACCATACTGTTGTCTGTGTCTATGAGTTTGTTTGTTCATTTGTTGCTTTGTTTCATGTTTCATATATGAGTGAAAGCATATGATTCTTGTCCTTTTTCATCTGACTTCTTTCACTTGGCATGACACTCTCAAGGTCCATCCATTTGTCCAAAACGGCAGTATTGCATCATTTTGTATGGCTGAGTAGTATTCCATTGTATGTGTGGACCACATCTCCTTTATCCAGTCATCCATCAAAGGGCATTTAGGTTATTTCCATGTCATAGCTATTGTGAACAACGCAGCACTGAACATACGGGTACATATTTGGGGTTTGCTGTTGCATTTTGGAAGAATCCAGCCTCTGTCAGGAGGGGCTAGAGGAAGCTGAGTTTCAGTCTGCAGTGAAGCGTTCTTTATCTCAGCTGTTGGATACATACCTTGGCTTTTGATGTGAAGCACAAGAAGCCTGGCATTTTCTGCATCCAGAAATGCCATCTTAGCGAGAGGAACAGTCACAGTGACCTCACTGCCCATGTAACACAACACTTGCCTTTGGCTCTGAATGAGGTCATCATCACCCCCTCAGACAGATGCCCACAGGAGCTCAGGGCTTCGAGGGCTGTGAGAGAACCAGTGGAGAAACAGGCAGGAAAAGTTCAGTGGCTTCTGACTTTTCTTATCACTGCATCACATTTAGACCTATCCTTTGTGAGATGGAGAGGAGCTGGTTTTGCATTTATTAATGAACAAAATGTTTCAAACTCATCTGGTATAATTGAGGACACATGATGAACTCGAGAGGGGCCTGGAGGTTGCACACCAGCTGAGCGGGCTCTGATTCCTGGACTGTTTCTGTTCATTTACATTCAGCCTGACCCTATAGGGCCCTGGAGAGCCCCGCCCTTCACCCCCGGGACTGACTGCTGGTTAAACCCCAGCGGGAGGTGTGACAGGAGGAAGCAAGGATGGGCAGATGTACCTTCAAGGCCCTGAAACCATCCAGGGGGAGAGCTGAGAGCACCGTGTTTTAATGAAATAGGTTTTCAGTCTGTCAGAATCGGTTGTATTCAGTGCAGCCTAAATATAATCTTGAACTGCCCTGCACACGTCACAGGCACCCTGCGTGGTCATGAGGTTGTTTGCATGCTGCGAGAAAGAATTTTGTCTTTGGATAAGCTGGCTGGAGCACTGTGAGTCACCATGATGGCTGTGATGTATTGGGGCCAGTGCTCTGCATCTCCTAACCTTACCTAAAGATTAGTAGCTCCCTAAGGAAACAGGCCCAGCTAAGTGAGTGATGGGAGGACTTTGAAATGAGCGCTGCCCACCTGTAAAGCCAGGCCTGTCTCCTCTGTAGCAGGGGCTGGCACACTGCCGCCTGCAGGCCAAATCCAGCCCACCTCTGTTTGTTTTTTTTTTAAACCCAGTTTTCTTAGGACACAGCCACGCCCATTCATTTACTTGTCTGTGGTCACTTTCACGCCACCAACACAGAGCTGAGTTGTTGCAAAAGACACTGTACGGCCTGCAAAGCCTACAATATTAACTATCTGGCCCTTAACAGGAATTTGCCAACCTCGGCTCTATGCCACCCTGCCCCACATTGAATACAGAAAATGCAAATGTTGCTCCTTGGGCCCAGAGAGCACTTTCATTTTTCTCTCTCCTTCATGTAATACACTTGACACCACTCAGCAGAAACCCTCCTTTGCAGGGACTGGCCTAGGCTGTGACAACTACAGAGTAAAACCATCTTTGGTTTCCAGAAGCTGTCCTGATTTACAGACCTCTGGGTAAGAAGGGTGTCGGGGGAATGACAGCCTGCATCTGGCTCAGTAATTGTCCTTGCTGGGCACGTCACCGGTACCCTAACTTTTCCTGCTTTCCTGGACGTCGCCACTTCTCCCCACTTCTAACCTTGGCGTGTAGCTCCCCAAAGTGCCCCCAGCCTCCAGGAAAGTATCCTGCGCACATATGAGCTCTTGGTGCCTTCCTTCCCAGACCGCTCTCCAGGCAGAATCCTTCCAAATTCTTGGTTTTTGTGAGCCTTCATTTATTTTGGTTTGTGTAGGACACATTACTGGAAAGAAAAATGGTCCAGTTCTCTAGCTCAACAATGAAAATTCTCCCATTTTAAAGCTGGGCTGTCATTCAAAGGAGTCATTTCAATGCTGGGCTGTGTTGGTGTTTGTCTTCCCCAAGGGAGTCTTTTTTCTTCATTATGAAAATAAATGTGTTTCATGGCTCACCAGCGATTGGGTAAATTGACCCCCTTTTAGTGGCCATGCCCCCCATAACATACACTGCTGTGGCTTCAGAAACTCTCCACTCAGCTGCAGACCAGCCCCCTCCAGCTAAGCCCTGATAGGAAGCCCAAGACACTATCTCACAGCCACAGGCTTTATTCTTTAGGCTTTGTGAAAGTACACTTTGAAAAACGTGTCACCCGTCTTATAACTCTGTTAAGGATGTGTTTGTTTAACTCTAGAGGTGAAGAGTAGCAGGCTAAGAATCTTTGGCGTTAAACATATCAATCATTATTACAGTCTGAGAGGTACTGTGTTAAGTCCTATGGGCCACAATACAAATAAAAAAAGTGTTCCTTTCCTCCAGGGATTTACCATGTAGATGGGGAGAAAGGTGCGCTAATAACTCACCTAGCTGCTTTCTAGTGATATGACAAGAAATGCAATGGATGCCATACTGACGCTCGGGAGTGGGGCTGGATGTTTGCTGAGATCCGTGGTTCTCCCATGTGAGTGTGTGTCAGAATCACTTGGAGGGGCTGTTGAAACACGGATGCGGAGGGCCGACTGTGTGCATTGTTCTATGCCATTCTATATAAGGTGCTTGGGCATCCGTGGAGCATGGTATTCACAGGGGATCCTGGGACCAACCCCCCATGGATGCCAAGGGACGACTGCATCAGCGTGCACAATTCTAACCAGGGATCCCCAGCACTCACGCCTTTAGCCCACTCTTTCGAGGAGACCATAGGTTTTCTCCATGTGAAGTACAAGGCCTGTTTCGTTTGTAACATGTGACATTATCATAGAGAAGATGTGCTGGGAGAACTCCAGAAACACACCACAAGCACAGTTCAGACCTTGATGAAATAATCGGTGAATTCCAGCGGTGAATGCAAATTCTGAGAGCATGCCTTCTTTGATGTCTGTGGCAAAGCACGTGCTGTAATTAAGAAGCTTTAAGTTCATCGATTTGCCGATGCCTCTGCAACACCCTCTTTGGGTTTTTTAAACCATGATAAATGGCCCGGGGCTTTCCAAAGAGGACAGAGTTAAGGATGGTGGTTGTGAGTGTCTTGATTTAAATTGCACGCGTGGAGCATTAAGAAAGACTTAAAGTCATTCATTGTAGCTCTTGTAGACGATACTTTACCAAGGAATAGAGGAATAGTTGACTTCTATAACTGTTTGTCTTCTTAAAAAAAATCAATGACATCTTTCACTGGGGTCATTTTCCTGACACACAGAGTAACCATAGAATTTCTTGAGGCAGTGCCAAGCAAAATTGTGAGGCAAAGTAGGCGAAGCCAGTCTTTGGCTCCACTAAACCTCTGTTCTGTGTTGTGTATTCACCACATGTGTCCCTCTCCCCAGGTCCAGGGGCCCTAATGGCCTCCTTCCTCCCCCTTATCCTATCAACCTACTCTTAGGAAACAGTATTGTCTTTAAACTAAGGTATACGTGATTGTGGATAATTTAAAGGATCGTTCCACTTATCAATTCTTGCATCTAGCAAGGATCAAAGTCTTAAGCTAGAAGAATGAAGCTCCAACAGTGGATTTTAAGCATAAGCTATAAGTAGAAACGACATAAGGGATTAACATCATTTCCATGCAATGGTACAACCATGAGCATATAATGAAGATGACTTTCTGAAGTTATTTCTTATTGAAGTTGCTTTACTGTTTCTATTTAGCTTCCTTCTTCTACTTCCCCTGGATCCGGGCAACCTCAGCCCCACAAGCAGTACTCCTCCTGGCCTTCATTCTATGTGTTTGTAGGAACTTTTGGTTGCAAGTGATAAGAATCCCATTCAAACCACCAAGTGCCAGGGTTGGACTCACTTTATGGGGGAATGTGGCTTAACCATTATTCACACTCTTACACGCAGTTCTTCCTTTCTTCTGTCTGATTCTATTGGCAGCTATTTCATTATCTTCCACTCTCCTGCATATTAAGGGACACGCTTATAATTCTTAATTTGAGGGGAAAAGACCATGCTTCAGCTCTGCCTCAAGTCAAGTGAGAAAAGTCTGGGGAAGTGTGCTGATTGGTCAGTTCGGGTCACTCACCCACTTGGTAGTGGGATCATTATGTCTAGTCAGGTGTGGCCTGGTGATTGTCATTTTCATGGCAGCTCCTTAAGGAAACACATGAAATAGGGAACCGCCTGGCCCTCTGAGCTGTGTCCTCATCTGCACAATGAGGGAAGTGGAGATATCTCTAAAACGCTCCCAACTGTAACCTGATTCTATGTCAAAATCACTTCCTCGTGTTTGGTATTCTAATAGCTGGATCTTTATCTCTCTTCCATGTGCTTGCTCCCACCAGAAGGTCAAGTGACGTAGGAAGATGATAATTATCTCCCTGGCTCAATCCTGAGTTTCTCTGAAGGGGGATGGGGAAGCGCCTGTGGTGTCCCCCACGTGCACCAGCAAAGAATCATAGTTCAACCTTGACCAAATTTAACTGCCACTTATACCACATGATATATGATGGCCATAATTTCAAAATGTGTTAAACACCCCAAAGTTAACATTTTGTCCAAGTAAAAAAAAGAAGCAAATTAGGTGGGAGATCAGCTGGAAATGTTCCTTTACGCTGTTATGCTGGAGGCACAAAACAATAATTATGTAACTGGTTCCAATTGAAAGGCAGCCCGGGTTCAAAGTGGCTAATGTGCAGAAGTGTCCAAATTACTCATCTGTTTCCACATTATTGTGCACCCATTCTTTCTGTAAAACCTATATGATGTCTTCTTCTCTGAAATGTCTCCCCACCTGCCAACAGAGTCCTTCAGTTCGTCTTTCTCACATCCACATTTCTGTTGTGATGATCTTTGTCTGTGTCTAGCTCTCTTATTAGACCATTAGCTCATAGAAAGCAAGGGCCATACCTTATTCATCTTTGAATTCCTAGTGCCTCACCCAGTGTAGGCGCATGGTAAGTATTCCGTAAGGTTTGCTGTGTTGACTTCACAAATAATGCTTCTCAAGCAAATTTGTGTTAGTAGCTTCTATCGTGACAGTCCAATTGATAGTAAGCTAATAACCAGCTGAGTTAGACTGTAGGGAGCAAACCCCACCATGACCCTAGAAACTCCCATGAGTCAGGGATCTGGGGGACAGTTGCTCTTATGCCTTTACGCCACAACTGTCACCAGCAACCACATCTTCACAGGACAGGAGTGGCAGGCAGGCTCTCTGAGAAGAGTGGCATCTCCTGGAGAAAGCAGATCCATGAGTAAACGATACACTCTGTCATCCCTCAAGTTTTCCCCTGTAGTTTCTTAAAATTTCTGCCATTAGTTTCACTTTTTGATATCACCTCCCAGAAAGCCCTACAATAATATAATATGTTATCTTGTAAAGGATAGTCTTACTGTGGACTTGGATTCCTAAAAGTCAGAAGCGTATAAGGAAAAAGGAAGGTGGATATCACTTGAAAATAGGTGGTTTTTTTTCTTCTAGACACCTGTGACTCATCTTACTCTCAGTTCAGCCATTTTCAGTTGACATAGGATTCCTGGGAGCATGGTGGCACTACAAACAATGGGCATGCAGATGACTAAAGAGCGAGGGTACCTGGCATCCCTGAGCTTGGGGACTTGTGGGCTGTGGGTTCCTGTGAGGCCTTATAGGCATCACACAGGCTTTCCTGAAGGCCAGTTTGGTTTCACTGCCAAGGAGAATTCACTGTCTGGTTCTGACCCCCAGTGTCCTCTAACCCCCTGCAGATCATCGGAAAGGTTAGGTAGATGAGAGAGGTGTACACTGGAGAAAGAAACCTGGGCAGATAGCTCAGCACTCTGAGCCGTCAGAGAAGGGCAGCACCGTCCAACACAGCGCTGCAAGTTCAAGGAGCTGTCAAGTGTTTTGAGGACATTTCAGCTGCCTGGTATCTCCCGAGGTGGTGAGCATTTTCCATCACTCAGCAATCAGGCAGATTCGGAAGTCCTGGTTTGCAACAGCCTTTTCCATGCTGTAAAATTGTTACCTCTATTATAGTAACATTTTGTGAAAATGGCATCTTGGTGGGACCAGTGAATGAGCAATTACTGAGTGCCTACCACATGTGAATTATTGAATGAACAACTGATTAGAAGCCATAAGGAGTACGCTGGGATCCCATTCACAGTAACAAAGGTGAAGCAGTACCCCAGGGCTGCTCACATCAAGTACTTGCTGTCTTCACCATACTGGGCTATTGGTATCTTAGACTTCAACTAGATACGTGTGACCTTGGATAAGTCCTCCGTCCTTCTCAGTCTCGGCTCCCTTATCTTTAAAATAGCGGTAGTAACACCACTCTACTATATTGGAAACAGGATTAATGTGGTGATGCACAGTAAAGTGCCCAGACCAGAATCTAGCATATAATTGAGGTGCAGTTGTGATTTTTCTCTTATCTTGAAGTTGCTAAGCCACCCCAAGAATGGTGGCATGAGTGGCAGTATACTGTTTACAGTCCTAGGTTTCAATCCCAGCTCAGCCACCTCAAAACCAGCTGTATGATTTCAAACGATTTCATATTTCTTTTGAAGCCTCAGTTTCTTCATAGGCAAATGGAATGATGATAATATCTATCTTATAGATTTGAGTGGATTAAAAGAAGGAACTTAGAGCAAGCCTTTAGATAGTATCAGGCACATAGTAGGTACCTTATCAACAATAACAGTTGTTCTCATCCAGCAAGTCTCTTGGCTGCCTGTGTGTGTTTTCTGGTCTTTTCCTGCTTTACATATCCCAATGAAGATGCATTCACCTTAATAGGGGCAAAGGTTAATTGCCTTCTTGTGGGCTGGTTCTGTCCTGCGGTAGCACATTACCAGATCCTTCTTTTTTCTTGAGGCTTCCAACAAGATATGTCTATTCTAATTTAATAGACCTCTTTTTTTTCAGTGCCTGGCTCAAGGAGGCAATACCACGTGCACATTTCCAAATGCATCATTTGTATGAACACTCACGGGAAAGCATTTGAGGAGCAGCAGGGGTGGATATCGGTTCATGTTCACTTGAACTGCTGCCAACCAAACTTCCACAGTTAATTGTGTCTCAGCAATTTTCTCCTGGAAAAAATAATTCTTATGCAGACTTCTAGCTGTTGCTTGGACTTCTTTCATTCTTGAGTTTGCATTGTTTACAGTGCTGGTTCAGGAGCCGTCACATAATATATGGAGCCAACGGGACACTCCTCCCATGGCCAGCCTCTCCACCCCAATTCTAAGTTAGTCAGCCCATCTCCTGCCTTGTGGCTCCAACAACGCAAAAGATGTGCGCAATGGTAGCTTACTCTTTGGAAAAGCCCGCTCAAGGTTTGGGCTGTGAGTACAGGCAAAGGGGTTCATGTTCATGGAGACAGGGAGCCGTTAACTTGAGAAGACTTTTCTGAATGGGTAAGGTCAACCCCCGAACATTATGGTCTTCCTTTAACCTACAGGTAATGCAGGTGGTGAAGGAGCAGGTTATGAGAGCTCTTACAACCAAGCCTAGCTCCCTGGACCAGTTCAAGAGCAAACTACAGAACCTGAGCTACACCGAGATATTGAAAATCCGCCAGTCTGAGAGGATGAACCAGGAGGATTTCAAGTCTCGCCCGATTTTGTAAGTTACCCCCGACCTCTGTCTCCTTGAAGGCCCCAGACCCGGCCATTTCTAGAGTGGCAGCCAATCGACCACACAGCCGGGCTGTGTGATGAGCGCTCTACAGAAGGCCAACAAAAGACATTTGTAAGATCTCAGTTCAGTTCAGGAAGTCTCAGCAGGTCCTTGAGGAAACCTGGGCAGAGGTTGGCTGAAGGGGAGGGAGGCACAGGTGCTGGCAGAAGGATCTAAATCAGGAAGTGGCCCGTTTACCGGTGAGCCCTCTAAGGATTTGTAGCTGAAAAGGTGGGGACCTCTTCTAACACCGGGAACACAGTTTTGCCCGTGAAGCCATGTTCTATGTAGGTGCCTTCAAGTGGCCAGATGCTCTGGCCCAACCAGTGTGAGGCCCACTGGTGATGACAACAATGAAACCCTGGAGTGCTGTGCCTGGGAAGCACGCAGAGCTGGCCAAGAGAACAGAGGTCCACTTCCTTCCTGCCCTGTCGGCTCTGCTCTGCATCACAGCAGCTCATATTGCTCTCGTGACTGTCAACCTACCAGCAAGGCAGAGAGGCAGGGGGCCCCTTTTTATAGGACTTTGCATCCAATGCCACAAGCGCCTGTTACGTACTTTCACGTGTCTCCATCAGTAAGATGTTCTCAACCTCAGGCATGAGAGCCGCGTTGTTTGCGTCCTCTTCTTAGAACTGGCCTGTTTATCTTCCCTTGCCCTTTTCCAAGAGCTAGGGCAGTTTTGTTACCCTTATAATTTATAGGGAAGGAAATAGGGAACGCGGTGGAGGGTAAGGAATATATTTGATGTTTATTCTCATTCCACCTTCACTGGACACAATTTCTCCTGAATTTTTGTAACTTCTGAACTTACAACATAGGTGGCATTATGAAGCCATTATTAAATAACTCTCTCTCTCTGTCTCCCTGTGTGTGTGTGTGTGTGTGTGTGTGTGTGTGTGTCTCTGTGTGTGTGTTTCTGATTCTTCTTCTTTATGCCTTTCTTTCTGTTTCATGCTCTTATACATTTGACATTTTTAATGCCTGGCAATTTGCAAAGCATCTTATGCTATTTCATTTACTCACATCCATGTGAGATAAGCAGGCCTTATCTTGAGGACCAGGATACAGCCTAGAGAGGTGAGGATCCTGTTAGCAAGCCAAGGGACCAGGAACTTGAAGTCCAGTCTGCTAATGCCTCAGCTAATGCTCCGCCCACCTCCCTGGAGTTCCTTCACCAAGTGCATGACTAAGATGAGGTTCAAAAAAGGTGCACAGGTCTGAAAAGACAATAGCCAAGCTATAACATCTGCTTTACATTTGTTTTTAAATCTTAAGCACTTTTAGAAACTGCAGAGCGGAGCTGCAGACTTCAGTGGGGATGAAGTTAGCCAGCAGGGGAGGGGCCATGTTTCCTGAGGGTCTTTGGCTTCCTTCACTGTGAAACCGAAGTCACACCCACACGGAGCACCAGCCCGCTCAACATCCCAGCCCCTGAAGCAGGCAGGTGGAGCCAGCCTCCAGCCTCTTCTCCAGCGCTGTTTTGTCTGTTAGAATGAGCTACTAGACAGGAAGGCATTGTGGGGCTGGATGAAGTCTAAACGCTGCCAAAATGGCTCAGAGGGTACATCCAAACCAATGAAGGAAAAGACACAGTTCATGTATGACTGCTTTCACTGGTTCATTCATTTACCACATGTGTATTAAGTAACCTGCCACGCCCTGCCGGAGGTGCTGGGGACAGGCAGAGAACCAGAGGGACTTGGTCCCCACTGTCTCATGCTGTAAACCTGGGGCTGGAGGGGTTAGCAGGTATCTCTCCATGCTTGCCTGGAGGCAGCATAGGTGGGGGGTGTCACAGGAGCACACAGGAGAAGCATGTCAATCAAGCTTGGGAATTAGGACAGATATTAGCATTTCAGAGCTGAAGGCCATCCAGCCCAAGCTTTTCATTTTGTGATGTGGCTGGGGCTTGACTGCTACAGCAGGACCCTTCTGTCCCCCACTCCCCTCCCCTCCCCCCACCACCTGGCCGCCTCTGTGTCTGCCACGCACTGCATGGTGAAAAACTTCAGTGCCATGAAGACTTCATGCATCATGTTTTTATAAAACATTATGTTTCCTGAGAAGAAAAATGCAAAATCCATGTAAGCAAATATTTGGAGGGGAACATATATTCAGTGGGTTGAAGAAACTCTGCTTTGTTTCTTAACTCTTGATTAGTGATTTCAGGGAGGAGGTATTTGTTATTTTCTATTTAGCGTGACTTTATGGGAAAGATAAGTCCGTCTATACAAACTAATCTGAGTTAATGGACATAAAAAGCTCAAATGGCCCAAAAACAGGTCATTGAACACTATGGGGGAGATGGGGGAAGGGGAGATGCAAGGATACACACCAGTGAAGTCGAGTAGCAAAAGTGTGGCAACACAGACCCGGGGAGCTCACAGACCTGGGGTCCCATTCCGAGGCCAACCACTTACAAACGTGGCTCTTTAAGGCAAGTTATGTAACCCACTCTATGCCTCTAAGTGCACGAGAAGCACTTAGCATATGCCTGGCACATAATATCCACTCAAAGAAATGGTCACTCTTATTAGCTGATAACCAGAATTTGACAAGTTGTCACACCGTTAATAGGTAAATGGTAAAAGTCACACGATGAGTGTATTTGTGTACGCCTAACCCTATCTCAGAAAGCACAATAGAAGTGGGGGAGAAAGAAGAAAAAAAAAAATGAAAATACATAGAGCCCGAAATAAGGCTATCCTGCAAACCTGCCTTCTCCCTAAAGGTTGGCCACAAGCTTTGCTCGAGGCGGTCTCATAGCCAAAGCCAGGAGGACAGTCTGGCCAGTTCCACGATTTCCGGTGCTCGGTGCCCTTGACAAATGCTTATCCAGGGCCTGCCACATGCCAGATACTGCTCTATGTATCGGTGCTTCAGCAGTGAAAAGAACAGACATGATTTTCACCCCAAAAGTGATTCCATTTTAGTGGGGGAGAAACAGACGATAAACATGGTAAATAAGATTATAGCACATGTAAAGAGGACGTAGGCAATGGAAATATAAAGCAGGGTGAGGGAAATAGAGAGTTTATAGTTTTAAATGAAGTGGTCAGAGCAGATCTCTATAGTTAGTGTGGTGACATTTGAGTGAAGATGTGGAAGAGACTAAGGGAGTCGGCTATGTGGAAGAAGGCTATGCCAGCAGTGAGAATGAGCAGTGCAAAGGCCCTGAGGTAGGAGCAGGCCTGGATGCTCAATATACGTGGTAAAGCCAGCAAGGTGCCTGGGACCCTGATTATGTGGGGCCTTGTTGGGGAACCACTGAAGTGTTTTGAGCAGAGGACTGACATGTTCTGACTCAAGGTTTTAAATAGCGCTTCTTGCAGCTGTATTGACAATAGACTCCACGGAGGCAAGTTTGGAAGTCATTTCCTCAGTGAGAAAGTTTTTCGAATAACCCAAGCAAGAGGTAGTAATGAGAAGTGATTAGCCTCTTGTATAGATTAGATAAATTTTTAATATAAGAAACAAAGGTATTTCCTTTTGGGTTAGATGTGGGGTATAAGAAAAAGAAAGGAGTCCAGGGTGAGCCCAAGTTCGGGGCCTGATCAACTGAAAGAGAGTGAGTGGAGCATGTTTGGACAAAGAGATCAGGGGTTCAGCTTTGGATATGTCAAGTTTGCAGTGTCTGTGAGACACTCAAGTAGACAGTTGGGCTAATGAGTTGGTTTCGAATTCAGTTGAGTGGTCTAGGTTGGAATAGAAATGTGGAAGTTGTCAATATAAAATTGGTATTTACAGCCATGAGTCTATAATACAAAGAACAGAAGACGTGCAAGGGCTGAGCTTCGAGGCCCTGCAGTGTTGAGACAGGGCAGATCCATTTCCATGAAACAGACGCTGTCACTCAGTCTAAAGTCTCCACAAAGCCCCTTTAATCGGGGGTCGGCAAACTACAGCTCTTTAGCCAAATCTGGCGCACTACCTATTTTAGTTATTGGAACACAGCCACACTCACTTGTTCACATACTGCCAACTGCTTTTGCTCTATCCTGGCAGAGTTGAGTCCAGTAATTGCAATAGGCAGTGGATGACCCACAAAGTCTGAAATACCACCTGACCTTTTACAGAAAAAGTTTGCCACCTCTGTTCTAGATGCACACGGGGGAGCAGCTCAGTAGGGCAGACCTCAGGTCCAGCAAGGAATCTCCCCAGCCTGGTGGTGCTGTCCTCTGTGTAAAGCAGTGGCCTCAAATTGGGCCTGAACTTGAACTTGTCTTCCGGAAACAGTACTAGACATTATTAAATTGCTCTGATACACTCATTTGCTTCCCCTCTTTTAATCATTCTCCTTTTATGTATTTGCAAGGCCTTTAGATAGAATTAGATGAGTTTTCATCCAAACAAAGCCAGGGAACCCGTGACCTTGGCCTCATTGACCCCAAGCTGAGAATTTCAAAACCCAGTTCCAGCCCAGGGTGTTATTATCTGGATTTCCCTGAGATCAAATTTCATCCACAGAAGCACCATGTAGGGATTACATGTGTTTTCCTAATAAGAATAAGTTGTATAGCTACTGAGTTCATTTGCAGGAAAGGAAAATAAAATCACTTACAAAAAAGAAAGGCTACCTCGTTTTCCTTATTGCTCAATCATGTTTTGAAGTCCTTTGGGGTTTCTAACCAAATAAAAGTCACTCTTCAGCAGCAGGTTCCCTTATGCTGATAGTCTGTTCCCAGAAGATGGTTCCATGTTGGAGAGCGTCATGGATCTTACAATAAAAAGTCATCATGAATTACACTTACACGGAAGTCCTTTCAGCTACTTCCTCCTTTTCGTCCTCCTCTCTGCATCTTCATCTCCATTTTAAGAACTCACCTCTAGCTTAATAAAACGATTATTTAAAGCTACATCTATAACCTAAGAATTGATGATATTCCCCAACTCCTTTTCCTGTGATTTTGTCCGTCCTCGATGCCATCTCTTCCTGTCCGCCCTTGACCCCTAACTGAGAAATCAGGAGCAATGATTGATTGTCCTGGATGACTGCCTGGGCAATTCTCCACCTTCTCCATTCAGAGCAGAGTTCATCAAAGCTGCAATTTATGAGGCTATTTCACAAAAGCTGAACACTGATAATAAATAGTTCTAGTGATCTGAAAGCCTGAGATGAGCCCGTGGGAGTCCTGCACAGGAAAAGCTTTCCCAGTGTACCAAGCTGCCTGATTAGGGCTAACGCGCCATCTCATGCTTTAGAATCTGTTCAGTTAGAACACCATCAAATGACAGAGGGTTTGAGTCCATTCAAGCCTAAAATATGCATTAAGGGAGTACTAGAATACGCTGTTACATGGCCAGATCCTGTTCTGTAACTTTTTTATTCTTTTTTTCTCACATATAAATAGAAGCAGTTTGCACGAGGAAGACTTAGTCTGTTCCCCTATTCTATGCTTAACCCCTGTGAGCTGTTTCCCCATCTATAAGATGGAAATGATGGCACTAATACCTATTCCCAAAGTTGGGTTTTGTGGAGGTGGGGAATGGGGAGGGAATGTTAAGTGAGCGTAACATGCATAACCCACAACCTGGCTCTTAGACACTTACATCGGTGTCTTCCCAACATGGGAACAGAGCACGATGTGAAGACAGATCGCCTGCAATCCAGAGTGAGTCCAGAGGAACAGCTACGTGAGCCTTGACGGCCATGTGCCCTGGGCCTATGGAGTGTTTGCAGAATATTATCAAAGCAAACTCAGCACCACCTTGCACTCCTGCCCAATGCTTGGAGCACACTCGCACCCACCCTGTCTCCTCTGGGAGTCACAAGTTTCCCAGGAAAGATGCTCACCCCCGTTTTACAGATCAGGAAACAGACTTAGATGGCCTACACAAAATGCTCTCCAGGAGCAGAACCTACATTGAAACCCTAGTCTCCTGAGCTCTAGATCTACATTCTAATCAATACGTGCAGCCCTGCTCTGAGGACGGGGCTCCCTGTCCAGCTTGGTCTGGAACAACTCTAGCTTTACTAGACGCAAAGGCAAGGGCGCTACATCCAATCTCACTTGATAAAAAAAAAAAAAATCTCTGCTCTTAAAAAAAATGATTTAAAAACCATTGCACTCTATCATGATATGTTTACAGCACAGTGGATCTAAAACGTAATTGCATGATGTTAGCCTGAGACAAGCTGCAAATAATCCTTAATTTATCTCACCATTATCCCCATCTCTGTTGGCCAGAATCTGAGACAATGTGTAGATCCCATTTGTAAGTGACAGCATCGTCCTGTGGTTTGCCCAGGATACAGTGTTTCTAGCGGATAGTAATCGTGCAATTGACCAATATCCCCATTTGATGAGAACACAAATGTCATCTCGGAGTTTCCCTGCTGTAGGGGGAGAGATGTGAGCAGAGGTTTGTTGTCACAGCAGAGCTGAGTACATTTTTGCATAAGTTTATATCTGCGGCTTTCTAAAACCAGACAAGAAATCTCTCAGGACTTTTTGGTCTAGAAAAACATCCCTGAAGCAGCTAGTGCTTTTGTGGGTCTTCTGTAAATGTCAGCGAATCTACAGTGTTATTGTAACAGATAAGCCTGTCCCCTGATGCTTAATAAGTGACTCTCTAAAGCACCAGCTGGGGAGGTACTGGGATGGTCATGAAAAGATGCAGCTAGCCCTTTCCTACCCATCTGCCATGACACCCTTTCAGCCAAGCACCGTTCCCAAGGCCTGAAGTGAAAATGTGTTTGTCCTTTTCACAGAGAACTAAAGGAGAAGATTCAGCCAGAAATCTTAGAGCTGATCAAACAGCAACGTCTGAACCGCCTCGTGGAAGGGACCTGCTTTAGGAAACTCAACAGCCGGCGGAGGCAAGGTATTATGCTTGGGGCCACTCCACACCCAGCTAGGGTGAGCAGCAGCCTGTTCCATGGGGAATCAATCACACAGGTGTTGGTTTTAGGGTAGGCCACTCAATGCTGTATGCAGGACAGAAATAGCAGTCCAGGTAAGTCATGGTTCTCCATGCGTACTCAAAGAGCGCCAAAGCCCAGAAACGCCAGAAGACCCATGGAACTAAAGAGCCATGCTGGGCCATGTAGCGCCATGAGTTTGCTAGTAATGGTTCAACAAACAGCTAACGTGTATTGAGAGCTTGCCAAGTGCCAGACTGTCATTTAACTTATATGAATGCATTTCATCCTCACAACAGCCCCATAAAGGTACGACTGGGATTACACCCAGTTTACAGATAAGGAAACCAAGGCACTGAGGTGTGAGGTAACTTCCCCAAAGTCACAGAAGAGTAAGGGTTCTCCAGCAGCAATATGGCCACTGTCTGTGACTCACTGTGCTATCAGGTGAGCCTGACACCCACTGGTGGATTTGATCTTGGAACTTTCAACATAGGTGGCCCGTTTTCTCAAACCCCCAGACTGATTCTCTTCCAGGTCAGGACTATTTTCTTTGGGGCTATAAGTATCACTGAACCAAGGTGGGATAGAATCCATTTTCATAATCTTGCAAGACAAATTTCTGAATTGGCTCTATACATTCTAATCCCAAAATATCAAGTCAAAATGGGTGCCATTAGACTAGCTCCAGAAGATGGAAAGCATTTCCCGTTGTTTCTTAGCCAGGCAAGTAAAGGCCTTTGATTGCTTTCTTGCTCTCTTGACATGCTGCTGATTGAAGTGTCCATGTACTCCTATCATACTGTGCTGGAAACAGTCAGAAAATAGGTTTGGTGGGAGGTGAAGAGATGGTGGAACAGCCAGGGACAAGCCTAAGTGTTAGCACCTGTACCAAGAACGAACCTCAGCTGTGGCCCCGGAGAAATTGTGGCACAGCGGTTCTCAACCTTCCTCATGCCACGACCCCTTAATACAGTTCCTCATGTTGTGGTGACCCCCAACCATAAAATTATTTTTGTTGCTACTCTATAACTGTAATTTTGCTACTGTTATGAATCGTCATGTAAATATCTTTTTGTTTTCCGATGGTCTTAGGCGACCCCTGTGAAAGGGTCGTTCGACCCCCAAAGGGGTCGCGACCCACAGGTTGAGAACCGCTGCTCTGGCAGGTAAAGCCGGTGGCTGACCTGCTCCGACACAGTGCTCACCCACTGATGACAAACACTGTGTCATGTTTATGCTGCACACACACCCCAGGCCATTTACTGTAACTGCTTTGTGCTGAATATTGAGGACATTCAAAGTATTTCAGATGTTACCATTAAAAATCATATTACGGAATGTCCAGAGGCAGAATGTCCTTGAGGAATGAAAATGCAGGTTGTTCCCAGAGGATGGGAAGCCATGAAAACGAACTTCAAGCAGGGGCCTCAGGAGAGGACAGCGGCAGAATAAGAAAGGGCTGAGTTACATGTGGGACTGAGAAGGGCCGGCCTTAGGAGGAGCAGTGACGAGGGAACTGCGGTCCCCAAGCAGCCACTGAAGGACAAGTTCACCCCCGCCCCCTCTGCATTCCGTGGACACCTTTGCCGGAGTCCACGCTGTTCCAAGAGACCAAGGCGGGCACAGTGGCGAGGACAGATAAAGTGGGTGCAACCCAGCCCCTCCCCTCTCCAGTCTTGCCCTTGGGCAGTTCCACATTTGAAATGGGAATAATGATGTCTGTGTCCTGGAGTCACTGTGAGGCGGAAAGGCTATTGTGAATGTCCCGCTTAGAAGGTGACAACAGAGGGTCGCATCTGTCATTGTGGAAGGTCGCTTGGGAAAAGAGAGATGAGCAGGCAGTGAGCAGACTTGGTTCTAGGCTCCTCAGCTCTGTAACTGACCACTTGGGTGTCTCTAGGCAGGACACGTGACCTCCCCGGGCCGCGGTTTTCCACCTGTTAAGGGGGAGACTAGGGCGAGACGATCTGTTAGCCCAATTAGCCAGATGTCAATTGCATGATCTTTTCATTACCTCTGGAAAATCAATATTCAGGATATGTTGCCCCTACAAGGTGGTTAATACAGTTTTTATTTACTTGACATTGGGCAAGGGACACAGAAGTGGCGGGGGAGGGGAAAGGCAGCAAACACACATACCACCACCACCAAATGCCTCCACAATGCCCAGCTGGAATCCTTGGAACCTAATTCAAAGAACTCGACTGAACCCTCTCATCTACTTCGTATGTGACTTCCCTTTCTAGGCTGAAATGCGTTGGTTCTACTGGAATAATCCTGTTTCTAGATGTAATAATTGATTTTGGTAGGGTTTTTTTTTTTTTTTTGCTAAACAAATGGTAGTTCCTTATCTGCAGCTCTTTTCAATTTTCTAAAAATGAATTACCTCATGACCACAAAAATATCAGCAGCCAGATTATAAATTTATTAGTAAGCTCCCTAGGGAGCACAGCCATCTGTGTTTCATATAAAATCTTCTTTCCGAGTGCAGAAAGGAAGGCTTTGGGGTGTTTAGTAAATGGATTTAAAATCTAGTGACTAGCTCTGTGGGCTTAAAAATAGGGATTCCAGACAGACTGTGCTGGAGTTGGTTTCCTATCACCCCATCGAAACATTTCATTCAGATTTACCCAGATTAATGAGGACGTGACATAAAGTCACTGTAATCCCTTCGAGAAAAGTGCGTTTTCATGGGAGATCTGAGACAGGAACAGCCAGCCGCCATCACAGGTTAGAGAGCAGGCACACCCACGAAGGAACCCTGGCCACACGCTCTTTAAACTTCTCCAGCAGTGAGTCAGACACCAAGAGTGGATTTACATATTAACGTTACAGGAGAAAATACGGAAGAGCTGCCCGCCCGCCCCACACAGCTGGAAAGTGGAGGACCCGCCTTTATGCTGCGTTTGCCTAGAGGGCCTCTGTGCTGATGGTACTTGTCCATCATTTTACCCTCCTCACCGGCAACTCTGCCACTTGGATAGTGTGATGTAGACGTTTACAAACCTTGGTTTCTGGGGATTCCAACCACATTAAAACTGGGAGGCAGTAAGCCATGTGAGACACATCAAGCTGCATTCAAGTCCTTGGATGTCCACTCGCTAGCTGGGCAGCCTCGGACAACCTACTAGAGCTCTCTGTGCTGTTTCATCATCTGTCAATGGGGATGAGGTCGGTTCCTATATCAAGAAGTTGTAAGGCATCTATAGCACTTAATAGGGTGCTCAGCACACCGACACTTAGGGATGATAATTAGCATTCATTTTAGCTTGGAGTTCCTCACAATATAGGTTTTCAAACTCAGGCGGTAGATTGGCAGTGGGTGCCACACACCTGCTTCACTCCATCCCGCAGCCCCCTGGAGGAGGTAAGGCTCTCGTTCACAGTCCTTCACAATGAGATCGCCGTGCTCCTGTCTTCCCTGGGTTTCTGGAAGAGGGAGTTAAGAGGCAACCCCAGAAGATGTCCACGTTAGGGCCAGTCTTTGCTTTATGAGAATCTGCGAACTTAGGAAGTACCCCCTATTCTCCCTGTATTTCAGAGATTAGGGTCTTTCCGAATTATTTGCATTGATAGCCCTGATCAGAGCCCAGGGCTACACGTGGGAGTGTCATTTCCAGACATGATAGCATGAAACTTCTACTTCGCGTTGAAAACATTGTCCAATTTGTTGAGTGCATCCATTCCCTAAGGGCTAATGGGACAAACTTAATTTGGAACTCAATAGTGAGCCAGACGCGTCCCCCATGGAATTGTCACGCTCCCACGCTGCGGCCCAGGGTGATATAATTTGCCTTGGTATTTTAGCTCACTCAGAAAACCTGTAGCCAAATGGTGTGGTCAGGCAAAGTAACCACAGCGCCCTCTGGAGGAGCAGGATGTTTCTTCCTCTATCCTTGATCAAATTTTTTTTTAATATTTAATTAAACCTTATCATAATTCATTTTTACAAAATGGAAGGTATAAATAAATGCATATTTTCAAAGGAAAAAAAAGACAGTTTATTTTCATGAATAAAGGCACTTTCCCATAGATCATTGTTCTCAAAGATAAAGGGACCAGTAGTGTGGACAAGAGGGGTTACCATTGACGGGAACAACAGGAAGACGCTAATATTTGGGAGCCAGCTCTGTGAATGGTGCATGATAGATACTTGATGTGTGTTTTACTCATATGATTATTAGCATGACTTAAGAAATGAAGAATAGAGATCCCTAAGGTTTTTATAACTTGGCCAAGACGCTGATGTGTTAGGAACAAGTGTGTCACCCAGGTCTATGCGGCTTCAAAGCATTGGTCAGGCCAAACCATATCTAAAAGGATTTGAGGGTCTGGATTCATCTTCTGCTGTGAAAGGAGAAAGCAGTCTCCAGGGAGGCAGAAATCTGAATCAAAACACAAGACTCTCATTCTGAAGAGCAACCAGGGGAGCTGAGGAAAATTTAAAAGGCAGAATGACTTTTCTGCAGTCTGTCCCTATAGTTGGTGTCTTCCTTTACTGGACCGCCAGAGAAATCATGTATCTCATCACCCGAAAGATGACATTTCCCTTTGAAAATATTGCTGGGGTCCCTCGTGTTTTGTGACTTGGAAAAGTTCGACCCTAGGCATGAAACAGACCTGAGCACACTGAAGATTTTCCATTTTTTAGGCTAACCTGCAAACAATCTGAAATCCTAGTAGAAATGCTCTAAGAATTTACGTTAGTAAAGGCTGCCTACCTCCCAAACACAGGGCTTTCCGGGCCCCCTGGGCCAGCATCCAGCTGCCATCTGTGGGCTGTGTACCCAAGACAAAGGGGCAGAGTTGATCAGGACTCGGTTCTTGCTGTGCCCTGGGCTTTACTGAACTGAGCAGCATTTCACACTCACAATCGTAGCTGCTATTCAGCTTGTCTGCCTCCCCTATCTACCTTCTGGTCAGCCCCAAACTTATCTCCAGCCTGAACGATGAAGACAGACAGTGAGCTACACTGTTTAATATAGCTACTTATTGCTGTTTAAATTCATTAAAATTAAATACAATTTAAGATTTTGCTTCATATATTGGATAAAGCAGACACAGTGGTTCCATCATTGCATAAAGTTCTATTAAACATTGCTGCAAGAATTACAGTTGTCAGTGGTTATTAGCTCCATAATGATCTATGTGGCATTGGGAATAGATTTAATCAGCCCTGGAGACCTTCTCACCAGGCTTGTGCATTTTGAAACCAGCTATTTCCTATGATCTTTCACACATACAGAGAGAGAGACAGAGAGACAGACTGAGAGGCAGAGAGAGAGACAGAGAGAGAAGCACAAAATTGCCTCCATATTTTCAGGTTTTGAGTTTGGGGAATGAAAAGATGGCTATTAACGTACTAACATTCATAATTGACTGAAAGACCTCCCTATTAACTTCTGTTTTCTCTTTAAACGCTAGTAAACAATCTTGGATAATGTTCTCACTGCTTCTTGCTAATTGCTTTTAGTGACACAATCCACTCATTCATTGCCCAGAGGGACTGAGAAACTAGTAACATCATGCTGGGTTTTGAAAAGAAAATACACGGTTTTTTTACCGTAAAAGAAACTGCAAATCAAGCTGCCACTGGCAGCTGATGCTGAAACCGTCCCACCCACAAGTCAGGGCATTGTGCTGGTTGGAGCTGGCGGCTCTGCTTTTCTTTACAGCAGCTCTTCTTTCAAGGTGGACATAACCAAGTTAGGATGCCTTTAAACCTTCCCGGAGCTAGGGACTCCAGCCTCTATCCTGCAGAAGATACAGGCTGAGTATCCAGCATTTGGTCTTCATGAGTCAAAACAATCTTCCCGAGCCTTTCAGCCCCATTTCTAATATTTAGTCATCCATCCAACACTTCCTCTGCGATGGGGAGGAGCGGAACACATCACTTACATCAGTGATGCACAGACCGTTTTGCTTGCTACCATTTTAGTAGTAGATGGAGAAAGAGGAACTTATGTAGAATAAGAGTTAGGCAGAGGTAGGAGGAAGCCCAGAGGAGGGTGGTGTCGTAGAAGCCAGGAGAACATAAGTCTCCGGCAGGAGGGCATTCTGCCAGCTGTACCATACAGTGTTATGGCGGGGCTCCAGCTAGACTTTTGTGTTTCTTTTAAACAAACGCCGATGGCAGCTTTGCAAGAAAAAAATGGCTGTTTTGCCTCCTGGGACCTAAAATATAGCCACTGTTCTGTAATTCTGAATATAAGAATATATGGCGCCAAGACCTCCTCTAACCCTGCTCTTCCGCAGAGCCGAGGCAGTGTGTCAGAATCCCTGTCCCTGGTTAGACCTGGGAAACAAGGCTTCCGCCATCTTTTTCATGATTGCCATCCGGACCTGAGGGAGCTCCTTCTGGAGCTCCCTGGCTTTGTCTCTCACACCTGCCTCTCGTCCTAGTGATGTTTTGCGACACCCAGTAGAGTGCTATGTGCGTTGTTATCACTGCAAATATTCACTGGATAAATAAACTTACCTACCTTGAAAATTTATGCAGCAAAGCTTTTTGAAGTCTTACAAATAAATATAAGCTGTGCATTTTTCGCCACACTATACCTGTTTGTACCACTTAAATGTCTTAGGGCTTCCCCAAATATATTGAGAATGATTGGTCTTCTTTGATTGTGCCATACTGACCCTTGGGCTCCTGGTTACCACCACTAACCCCTAGAAGCATCCGCCAGCTTGAGAAGCAAGGAATTCCTAGAAAGAACAGGCTAAGACCATACTGATAATAAGGTGCACGTGTGTAAGCATCACAGCTCTCTCACATCCCTCCCGCTTTGTGTCATCCTTCTTTTGTCAGCTTTGTGTCATTCTTCTTTGTGTCAGCTGCTCATTTAGCCAAAAATCCCACCTCAGAGGTTGCAGGGGAAGGAAAGCTTTATAGCAAATTTCTCCAGCTGCGCTTCTGGTCATCACAGGCCATTTAGACAAGGTGAAAAGTCCTTCCGGGCAGAAGAAACCTCTATAGCCTGTTATGCCAGGTCCAAAGAGCACCAGTGGCACTCACAGCCCAAGTATGGGCTGTTCCTTTGGAGTTCACAGTCCCTATTGTGAATTACAAGTCCAATTCCCAAATGTGTTCTCTTTATGGAAAACTGATTATTACACATTTGCCTAATTGAAATGGCTGTGAATTTTTCAGGAAGTAACCTTATTTTCTCTCTTTGAAATGCTCTCCCAGAAAATTGACTCATGTTGGCTATATATAACATACTTTTGAAAATTGAGCAATTCCAGATGTTTTCCTAGCCATCAAATAACTTTTTCTTTCCTCTTTTTTTTTTCTTTAAAGTTTTCTACCAGAGTTCAGATTATTTTAAATATATGATGGCCATATGCTGACTGCATTTGGGAATTTGCAAACCCTATTTAGAGATGAGGAAGATAGGAATCACAGAGGCATTTTGCTTTTGTGACTCAAGCTTGGGTGTTTTCTTTGTTCATTGTGTGGCTTTTACTTCCATTTTTAAAAACTTTCTTTGCTAGTAAAAGAATTATAGTTAAAACATGGTTTTGCCAGGAATGCAATTTTAGATAGAGAAACATTTTTCTTGAAATGTTCTGGAGAATTTTTTTTAGCCCGAGTGGTTTCAAAACAATGTGTGTTTGTAGACCCAGTAATGAGGTGACTTGACCAAGGCCATTACACCTGTCAACTGCATAATTGCGTAAAGGGGTTACATGTCACATGTCATAGACGTTTTGCGCCTTAGGCGTCTTGACCAAGCCCCCTTGGATTTTCATTTACCCATTTATCCAACACCAACTGTGTAACTTCTAGGGGCCAGGCATTGTGCCAAGGAACTGGGGCAGTGCTATTATGAAGATAGCGGCTGTCGCCAGACAACCCTGGCTTCTCCACACTGTCAGGGCTGAGGAGTACCCTGGAATCTTCTTCCATCAGTAATCATTCACAGTGCTCCCGTTAGGGCAAGTTGCTTACCAAGGGCATGTGACAGATAATAGGGAATACTAAGCTGCTTAGCATGTGAGCACCAGTAATCAAAGACAATGCTGGAGCAGCTAAGACCATGGGCAGAGGCCATTTTGCTGAGGTAATCAAAGAGGGCTTCCCGGAGGAGGCCACATCTAAGTACAGCCTTGAGAACTACACAAAGATTGCCATCATAATTTAAGCCCCTTATCTATAAAAAGCACTCGTTGCCTCCTTCTCCCGACTTCACGTATTCAGAAAATGTTATGATGTTTGGGGAGGCAGAGGAGTTCAAGTTGAGGGAGTTATTTATAACCATGACCGTAACACCCTTGGTCATGCCTATGGGAAGACCCAAACTCTAGGAGTTACAGAGGAAATGATTGTGAATGTCCTCATTCTTTGAATAAATCCCTGCAGTATTTAGATTACTTCCTCCTGAATTCCAACCCTTGTGGGTGTCACTAGCATCCGATCATTCATCCATTGATTAATTTGTGTGTGTTAGGCTCAGGGGTGGGAGGTTTGGTGTGCCAACTAAGAGGTGTCACACAATTATCTCAGCAGTCTTAAAATCTCAGAGAGAAGAGGAAGCAGAAAGCTTCCAAGAAAGCTGTGTTTTCTCCACCTCCCTCCCCGCTATTGTCAGGCTGAGGTGCGTAAGGAATAATTCCCATGGTCGCTATAGAAACTGATAAAATTACCCTCAGGAAATCACCACCTCAGAAAACCTGTTACCACTGTACTTGAAGGATTTGCTCTCTTTCCCAGTGGTTCTCACATGTACAGTAAGCAGGATGCTAACTACCAGAATCAAAAGGGGACTTACTGCTCAGGGCTCTAGAATCTATTCGTTTCTGAAGACTTAAAATCAGATAAACTGCTTTCTCTTCCAGGCACTACTACTAGGAAATAAGGATGTCAATATTTTTGGAAACCAGAACCACTTACATTGTCAATCTGTGTTTTTTTTTTTCCTCAGACAAGTTTTGGTATTGTCGGCTTTCACCGAACCACAAGGTCCTGCATTACGGAGACTTGGAAGAGAGTCCTCAGGGAGAAGTGCCCCATGACTCCCTGCAGGACAAACGTAAGTGGCTCTCCTGTGTAGGCGGCCTGAGTTTGGGTTGGTTGTTTGTTTCCTGGTCACGAAATATCCTGCAGAAAAACTCTCAACCTAAATAAACCCTTGGACATGTCTCATCTTGTAAGTCCTGGCCTGAGCATTCTCACCAAGCACAAGACCTGAATGGATTTAGGGTTCAGGATGAATAGGGGAGGGCATAAAAAGAATGCCTGCATATCTTTCCTGAAAGATGTAAACTTGGGGTGCAAACGTCTGCTTTTTTATTACTTCCCCAGGTGCTATTTCAAGGAGTAAAAACAATATAAACCTGATTCCCTCAATTGCCTTTTTCTGATGACCCAAAATAACTTCTCGTGAATTGTGTGCTTGGTCCCTCCCACATTTCTTCTTTAAGTTTAGGGTACCCCATAATTATAATGCAGAGCTAATGACACACCCAAAAATGGCTTACTTACTTCAAAGACATAACTCAGACACTTAGGAAATTTATGATAAATTACATTTTCTTGTTTTCTAAATTCCATGACTACATAGTATTTATATTTATTTGCTATTTCTGTATGATGCCTGTTTTAATATGTACATTTTGAAGAGCTGGGAATATTCTAAATTCTTTTTGCCCAACACCAAACCCGGTTCCAGGTTTTTTAGATGGTATTCCATATACAAATTGAACAAAGTATTACAGAAATATAAAAATATACAAGGTCGATGAATTAGCTTGGAAGAGAAATGAGGTGAAGGGGACATAGCCTCAGAGGATACCCCATGTAGAGAAATGAAAGCGTGAGGAAACAAATAGAGAGACTTTTAAATAACCTTAAAAAGTCAACTGACCCTGCAGTGAGTCATATAATTGTGTCCCAGGTAGAATGCTCACCCCCACGTCCTAGCACCACCCCTCTTGTCACCTCCTGGGCCCATGGAAGTCAGATCTGGTTGCCTTCCTTGAAGCTCATGGCCATCAAAGGCAAAAATAAACCACGAGTGGAAAATTCCTGACACACTCAGACTCGGTGCTGACATATCAGGCAGACAACCTGGAACGTTCTGTCTCCCTCCAGCTTACAAACGGGACAGTCTGGGCTTTGACTGTCGTTTACTTCAGAAAGCAATCTCGTTTCCTTTTGTAGGAGCACTGCGTCCCTAGCACTTCTTAGTGGTATTGTTAGTGGGAAGAGAAAGACGTCTGAAACCCACTGCAGCAGAGTCTGGGGCGGGGTCTACCCATCCCTGCCGTGGAGGCATCCCGGCTCTGCCTGTAATGAGGACCCTCCCTTTAGGTCTCAGGAAGCATCCCCATCCCGCCGTGGACAAGCTGGACCAATGGTCCCCGGACATGGGCCTCAGACCATCAGCAGCAGCGTCACCTGGGCACTTACTAGACATGCAGATTCTCAGGCCCCACTCCCAGACCTGCTGAGTCAGAAACTCTGGGGTTGGGAACCAGCAATCTCTGTCTTCACACACCCTGCAGACAAGTCTGATGCACACTCAAAGTGAGAGCTGCTGACCACACATGGCCCTCTCCTCTTCAGAGCGATGCCCAAATTCAGCTTGCATTGCTAAGTACAAATTTAAAGAAACAAGAAAAGCGAATTTATAGTAGGTTGCCAACTTTTAATTTTTGTAAGGGAGGCTATTGAAAAATAAAATATAACTAAAAATTAATATCGCAATCTGTTCACTTGAAAAAGGGGCTTTTGATCCCCCCAAAACAGTAGTGGACAGCCCCTTCTACTAAATGAAATTAGCTTTGTGAGAAGCACACGCCAGTGTTTTCATGTTCCTCTGCTTTCTAACTGGTGAACATTCTCTCATGAACTAGGTACTGACCAGGGACAGCGAGTTGGAACCACTGGTGGTAAAATGAAGAGTCAGAGGTTGCTGTTGACCAAAGCAACCAGAAACTCTATACGAAGTCTCCCCTGGTCTCGTGTTAACCTGACCAAGATATAAAGAAAGTGGTACAGGCAGGAAAAACAAAAAAACCGGCTTGATGCATTCTTTCCCCGCGCGGTCCAGTGTATGGGCTCTCCCACTCACTGGACATTTTATTTCTTTATTTCTACATTTATATATATTTATTTCTACATTTATATATTATACATTTATATTATATAGGGATATAATCCACTTCTCAGCCCACGGATAGGCACCCGATGGGCAGTGATGGCAGGTGTTATATGCAGCACTCCCGTTCTAGCTGGTCCTGTTGCTGAGGACATCGGTAGCCCTGCTCCTAGAGAAGGTCAAGGTGTGGACATCACCTGAGCTTCATGCTGGGGTGCTTCCTGGCCTGGCCTGCAAGCGGATGTCCCCAGCTCTACCGAGGCCTGCACCCCCAAGAACCCAGGGTGAAAGTAACTAGCTGGGAATGAGGGGTGCCGAGGCCAGCGAGAGCAACTTGCCAGGGTGGTGGCGGAAGAGCAAGGCCAGGGCTGCAAATGTCTGACAGCTTGTGGTGGTGGCCGCCGAGGCATGCTGGTTCTTGGAAGGACTTTCGCAGTCCCTCTGACAATGGTCCCAAAAGTCTTGTCCACCCCTTTCTTCTGCAGCCTTGCAATCCAGGCATTCCCACGTTGAAAGAGCTGCTTCATAACAGTATCCATCAACATATAAACCAAGAATCCACACCTGTGCAGGTGTGTGTGTGTGTGTGTTGGCAACATCACATCTGTATGCACACATGTGCAGGGGAGAGCATGTCTTTTCCTGTAATGCAGTAAGATGAAGCTATTATGTGCCTGAGCTGAGAAGGCCCAGGCCTAGGAAACTCAGTTTGCTGCTTAAATGCTACCTGGTTTGCATTCAATTCCAATGACATATCCGCCCAGAGCAAAACAGCCCATTCTCCTAGAGCCCTTAGAAGTCAGAGACTTCATTTCACCAGAAAAATGAGTAGTCCCGTTAATTAATGTCAAGTACCATTGCTCTTCCCGTGTTCGATTGCCCTCTCTTGAGACCCAGGGGGGAATTGTCTCCTGCCCCTTAAGTTAATCAGTGCTGAATATTGAGATATTGATGAATCAAATAGCGTAATTGAATCCTCTTCATACAGAGTGCGAATGAAGATTGAGGGCTTTTCCTTAGCTGTCCTCGTCCCCAAAGGTTTAGGAAATTGCTCTTCTCATATTTCTTTTGTCTGACAGGAAATAGGGCCCTTCAAATCTGTATCTCCTTACATCCCTTCTTGCTGCATCTCCGTCCCTCGCACCAGGTTGACAGGCTCTCGTTGTCCCCACTAACCACTAGACTCTGTTGCTTTCTAGCCATGCCCGGGCCCTACAGTGCCGCCCGTTGAAAGGATCTATGCCAGCATTTTACACTCCCACATCAAAGAGGCTGAGAGGAGCGGGCCCACCCCCTCACACAAGGCAGTTAGGCCTGTTACACAGTCCATGAGAGGAGCTGAGGCAGCAAAGCAAAGTGGGCAATTTGGGCCACTGATGAATGGTGAATAAATCAGGTCTCTCAGTCGACAGAGATAATTATCTTTGGTTATTGTTAATGAGAACAATTGCAGATAACATTTATTGAGTGCTTACTGTATGCCAGGCACAGTGCTAAGAACTTGACATAAACCATCCTCTTCACAACCTGAAGAGGTATCGTTGCCCTTATCATTTTACAGATAAGGAAACCGAGGCACAGAGAAATTAAGTAACTTGTTCAAGGTCACGTGGCTCGGCAACAGTAGAGCAAAGATCTGAATGTAACCAGCCAACTCCCTGGCCCAGATTTTTACCCGTGGCTCCGTACTGCCTAGATCAAAAGCCAACAATGATCTTGGCTCCAGCATCAGAAATTGCAAGTAATCCTTGGAGCAACCCTCTGAGATAGGTGATGTTACAGTTCCACATTGCAGGCGGGGAAGCTTAGACTCCCAGAACATGAGCCCAAGTGGTAAAGCTAGTGGGTGGGTCTAGAATTCAAACCCAAGCTCTGTGATTCCAAAGGCACAGCCCGTCCCACCACTGTGCTGCCAAATTAGAGACCAGATTCTTCATTGAACTGAACTGGCATCAGCCGGTCCTTCCTCTGGGTCTCCATCCACAGGAGCTTCTACGGCGCTGTATACACAGCAAGTGCCCATAGCTTACTAGCTACTTCCTGGGGTGATTTCTGCCTCAACTTAGCTCTCAGTGGTGAAAGCTAAAACCATTTTCATCATGGTGGCCATATCTACTTTTTTAATGATATTTTTGTTTTAAATCACAATTAAAGTTCCTTCTACTCTTTGATATTAGCCATCAAAGAGTTTCCCAAACATATCTGAAGTGATAACCATACCTGGGGCTGTGTTCAGCATGATTTGGGGGTACGGACACCTTCACGCATAGGGAGAATGACCTACCAAGGAAGCACAGAGTAGAAGAAAGAGCAGTCGTCCCAGCTCTGTATCCCAATAGCTGTGTGACATTGCCTAATTTATTTATTTATTTTATTTTTTATTTTTTATTTTTTTTGGCTGGGCCATCCTGCCACCTGTTGGCAGCTCAGCAGCAGCTCAGCTCTGGCCGGGCATCGAACCACTGTTGCTCAGCGAGCTCTTCACCAACTGAGTCACTCTGCCAGCCCTGACATTGCATAATTTATTCCGATCTATAAAATGGGAGTCTTGAATTAGATGGTCTCCATCCAGCTCAAACTGAAGAAAAAAAGCATAGAAAGAAATGCGGCCATTTCCCAAGGATTTACAGTTGAGGGTAGGGTGCCAGTAGTGACCCTCCTGCTCTCATATCTCTGGGCCCCACTTTTTTATTCTGCTCCCACACGGAAAGACCTAATGGAAACACTAGCCTGGCTTGAAGTAATCAAGTGCCGTTTTCTTCCCCCTGAGAGTACAGATTCAGGAGACGTGAGTCTGATTGTGCTGGGAACAGAAAGGGTGGCATCCTAGCCCTTCTGATGCCTAATCTTCTCGTGCACTAAGAGGAAAACTATGCAAAGAACAACCTTTAAAAGCCACGCTATATTTTTAGAATTTTGTGTTTTCCTTTTTGCTATAATCCTGTGAGTAATATAGCAGCTTGTCTCCTTGACAGGGGACAATGCATATAAAAAAAAACATTAAATCTGCACTGTTGTAAACATGGTGGAAAAGCCTTTTCTCCCCTGAAGCCTTCTCATTAGAGATTCTGAAGGCTACTGCACAATAGGCTTGTGTTACTCATGTCCTGTTCCTTATGATGAGTTTTCAAAGCAAAGGGGAGGGTAACTTACTATTTATAGGTTGTAGACACTCTCTAGTTCATTGACTATGTTATATATTATGCAACAAAAGACTTTCTACTTCTGAGGTACTTGTGACTCAAACTCCATCTGAAGCTTGAGAAGGTTTTTGTGAATCGGCATGTTAATTCCATCAAATTTACTTCAATGGTGGATTCGCCTTTGAAAAGTAAACCCAACTTCCCGAACTTCTCAAATGCCCCCATCCTGAGGTTGTGATTAGACAGCTAGCTTGGCCACTGAGAGGAATAGGGCTGATCATAGTTATGAAAAGCCGATTTGAGGAGAATTGAAGTCAGTAGTTGCAGTCAAAGGTAGGTTCAGGAATCAGATGGACCATGTACAGGAAAATGCCAATTCAAATGCCAGAGACAGGGAAGGGGTCCAAGGCAAAGGGCTATGTCAGTCAGGATAGGCTACATCACTACATTATGTTACAGGAAGAAACAACTCCCAAATGTCAGTGGCTTAAGACAACCAGAGTTTATTTCTTGCTCCTCACATTACATAACTGGCATCAGCTGTCAAAGGATTGCTCCATGCAGTCACTGAGGCACACAGGCCAGTGGCTGCTTTGCCATCCGATCGCTGCACCCTCTGGATGGAACATGTGGCCTGTTGATTTACTGCACCTGGAGAAGAGAGGCTGGTAGGTGTGGCTTTTCACTGCCTCAGCCAATTAAAGAAACTTGCCATTTCCTCTTACGTTTCATTGGCCAGAACTAATCATATGGTTTACTAACTGCAAAGACTGCTGGGAAGTGTAGTCTTCCATATGCCCAGAAGGAGAGGAATGCCAGATATTAGTGAGTATAAGTAATGTCTACCAAAGGGATCTAGAATCAGGACTGCAAGAGAAAGGAGCGGACATGGTGGGACAGAGAGCCAGGGGTGTGTGCAGAGATTGCTGGAGGAGTTCACCACAGCCCCACACTTCTTTAGAGTTAGAGAGAATGGTAGGAGTGTCAACAGGTGTGGACAGAGTTCTTAGCAATTTTAGGGCACCTGGAAAATGTTAGCTTTTAAGGGACCTTCCTGTTATATAGTTTTGACATTCTACATATTTTACAACTTTATCTCCATCTAAATATCACCTTCACAACCCAATTCCCTGATAAAAGTATGTGAACTTTACTTATTACATCTCTCACCCTCTTCCCCATTAAAAGAGTGATTACTAAGGAATTTGATCGGTTATTAAAAAACTGATTATGTAAAGCTTCTACCTGCAGATTCTGCGTGAGACAGTCTCCTGTGGGACAAAAGATTAGGAACTGGAGAGATGCTGGTGACTTTGCATTTTTTTCATTAAGGTTCTAAACCCTCTTACTGCCTTCTCTCTCTCTCAGATGATCTTAACAAAAAGTTTTCAATGCACAAACCTTTCCATGTCTTTTATCTCCATCCAAGTCCTGAGTAAGATGTTAAATGACACCATTTCATCTAACTGCAAAATAAATTAACCAGCTACCATTTCCCTATCAGAAAAGAATGTTCCCTTTATTTGAATTTAATTTTGTTGTTTGTAAAACAGGGACAATAAAACCTGTCTCACGGAATTGTTGTGGGAATTAATGAGATGGTAGTGAGCGAGAATGACAGTGAGAGTTCCGGACTGTTTAGATTCAAATAAATTTTCTGTGATAGGGCTGCTTTCCCTCATTATCCAAAACTCAGAAACGAAATAGATGTAGATACTTTAGCAAGGGGTACTGATACATGCAAAGCACTTGGCATTGTTCCTGGCACACGTCTTCCATAATATCAGTATTAGGACAATTCTTACTATTATGATTACTTCTGCTTCTAATACCATCACTTTTCCTACAGCTATGATGGGATTTTTTTTAACCAAATGCTGCTTATAAATATAGATTTTTCTCTCCAGGGATTCTTTCTGCCAGAATATAAGAATATATTGTATTTTCTAGTCCTAAGACATTGCTTGACTTTGCTTCCTCTTTTTACCTCTTTGCTTTTCTCTTTTTGCCGTAGTTTCTGGGAATGACAACTGTGCTAGCAGACCTGGATTTTAGTCCTGCTTCTTTATTGACATCTAAGCTTTCACAAGGTATAGTTACTTTGATTTTCTTTTATGAATTGCAGTGCCGGTGGCAGATATCAAAGCTGTGGTGACGGGAAAGGACTGCCCTCATATGAAGGAGAAAGGTGCCCTTAAACAAAACAAGGTATGATTTCCAAATTATTGCAAATAGTTCTTTCTGCACAATGCGGTCAGCAGTGAGCAGAGCCCTTCCTTCTTTAGTAGCAATGCTTTTTGGGGGGGAACGGGGGGTGTGTATGTGTGTGTGTGTGTGTGTGTGTGTTTATACATTTCTTCTTTTTTTTCTTTTTTTTTTATTTATTGAGGAATTGGGGAAGGGGAACAGCCAAATTGTTGTCCTTCAATCTTAGTTGTGGAGGGCGCAGCTAGCTCAGCTTCAAGTCCAGTCTCCATCTGTCTACCCTTCGGCAGCTCGTGGCCGCTCAGCTCAAGGTGCTGTGTTCAATCTTAGTTGCGGGTGAGCGTAGCCCACCATCCTGTGCTAGAGTTGAACCGGCAACCTTTGTTGTTAGAAGCACGTGCTCTAACCACTGAGCAATCCTGGCACCTGTTGGCAGCTCAGCAGCTTGGACACAGCTTGGACAGCAGCTCACTGGCCCATGTGGGAGTCAAACCAGTGACCCTGTTGCTCAGAGCTTGCGCTGTTAACCAACTCAGCCACTCGGCCGGCCCTATACATTTCTTACTCAGCTCTCCGTTTCCTGTCCTGATTCCTTTTACATCTCTCAGCTTTGTTTTCCTCTCACTGATCACTTGTCAAATCCCCACCTTCTGTTCCCTTACTTCCTGTCTATTTCCCACCGCAGGAATTGCCCTCTCACTATTATCACCTAGTGTTCTCTTGGGCCTTCTCTGCTCACTCCCATCCATTTTCTGTGAACGTGTTGTTTAGGAAGACAACGGGGAGCAGATACAGCCAAGGAGGCTGATATGATAGCAACATCTTTGCTTCCTAAGTTACAAGTCCATGTGAATTCCATCTTTATCAAGCCTGTCATATAATGTATTTAATTTACAAGCATAATGACATAAGGGCATGCCTAAGAGTCTGTGGGTCATCTGTCCCATAGCATTTCTATTTTCTCCACGATGTGTGGGGAAATAAGAATTCTACAGTTCATCAGATTTCAGAGGAGCGTCCTTAACTATAGCAGCCAGTCACCAGCCTTCATGGTTTGCCTCCTGTGGGGCTGCCTTCCTTCAACACCACCTGATATGCAGAGCACACCTGGAGAGCATGGGCTCTGCTCAACTCCAGCTAAGGTCCCTGTGGTTATATAACACTTGGAGCTGAGCAGGAAATGATGTGTGGAAATTGGCAGCAACAAGAGTCTATAACTGAGAGAAGTCCAGGCGGGGTGTAGTTAGGCAGCAAAGCAGCCTGCCCAGGACGCAAGCACTCTGAGTAGAGACACTGAGAATTATGAAAAACAGGTGTGGAGGGATTTCCGGTTTCAGGCCACACATGTAAAGAGCTTTGGCGTTGTCATTCCCATCCTTACAGTGAGAAGAAACTGAGTAAAGTGAAAATCAACAATTTTCTTGGACTAGCCAGAAAACTGAGGTCACAGGGCAAACCGCCACTCTGGAATCTGGAGTCAGGTACTTCCAGAGAGTCACAGCCAGATCGGCTCACCTAGAACAGAATCCACTGGAGCCATGAACTGTAGGATCACTTAAATGGGAATTTTGATAAATTGCTCTAGGCTGAGTGTGGGCTAGTGTGAGAGTGAGAAACTCTTGGGAGTTGCCCGTCTTGGGGGCATTCTTCATGGGCTTTATCTCTAGTAATCCTAACAGATTCTCACAGTGATTCTCACATTGGCTCTAGCAAGGGAAAGGGACCAGTAATCATGAAATATGCCATAGCCTTCTCCGTAACAAAGTCCTGTTCTCCAGATCTTTTTTCCCGGCTAGGGGAAGGGAATTTCTCCCAATTCATCTCATTTTTAGCCTTCCTGTCTCAACTGTGGGGTTGGGGGCAGGGGAGACATAATCAATCGCAGTCAGAGCCTCAAGGAAATTCATAGGAAACTTTGCATCCAGGGAAAAGGGGAGGGGCCAAGGGGGAAAAGCTGTACCACTGGAGAAACATTTGAGAAAGTGTCAGCCACAAGGCATGGGACCCCTAAAAGATGGAGATTTAATTGGAAAACTATAGAATGCTATCCCTCACCCATATCCTACCACCACACCAACAATACGCCAAAATGATAATGGGGAATTATAGCAGAAAGATTTGTAAGACACAAACTCTCTCTGAGGAGGAGCACGCAGAGTCAGTAGAAGAGACAAAAACAGGGACACTAGAGGAATTTGAAGCCTCTGGCAGCCCCATCAAACATTAAACATATCCCTGTTTCTTGTCAGATTAAAATAAATTATTACTCTGAAGGTCTATGTATCTTTCGATTACGTGGTACAACATGTCTGGATTTCAACAAAAAATTATAGGCATGCCAAAAAGCAAGAAAAACAAATCAATGATCAGAACCAGACTCCAATATGACACAGGAAATGTTCACCAATATAGACCACATTCTGGGCCATAAAATACATCTTAACACATTTAAAAGAATAGAAATCATATAAAGTATGTTCTCAGATCACAGTGGAACTTAGTTAAACTAGAAATCAATTACAGAAAGATAGCTACAAAATCCTTTCAAATATTTGGAAATTTAAGAACCTGTAGTTCAAAAAGAAGCCTCAAGGGAAATTACAAAATGTTTTAAACTGATTAGAATAAAAAATATGACTTATCAAAATGTGTGGAATGGGGCAAAAGCCTTCTGAGAGGGAAATGTATAGCATCAAATGCATATATTAGAAAAGAAGAAAAATCTAAAATAAATAAAGTTTCCACCTTAGGAAACTAGAAAAAGAGGAACAATTTAAGCCTAAAGTAAGAAAAAAAAAGGAAAAAGGAAACAACAAATAGTAGAGTACAAATCACTGAAAGTTTTGAAAAGGAAAACAGACAAAAATCAACAAAACCAAAACTTGGAAAAGATGGATAAAACTGATAAACTTCTAGCCTGACTAGCTCAGAAAAAAATGAGAGAAGACACAAGTTACCAATGTCAAAACAGGTGTGAAGGTGATGATCTCTTCTGAGAACATGATAGGTGTGGGTGACTTTGGCCTTTCTGTTCCAGACTCCTTTCCCCTTACAGGCGATCAACAAAAGGAACTGAGTGACATTGTCCAACCTTTTTTGGATTGTCACAGCACTAATAGGAAATCGGATGGATAGATAGATGATGAATGGACGGAAGATGGATGGATAAATGGAGGATGCTGCTATAAACGCATAGATAAGGTTTACAAATGGAGGCTACTTCCTGGGATTCAGTGACCCAGTTGTGCCATCTCTTCCAAACTTCCTTCAGGCTGAGAGAAGCAGTATCTCGACCAGCCTGGCTCTATCATTTGCATACACATGAAAATTGTTTTGTCTTCTAATGTTAATGGTGTTCATATGCCTGGTTCACCAGGCAAAACATCAAAAGGCAGAAAGGAAGCCCAAAGTCCTAAGACTTTGCTTCCTCAACCCCACACCCCCAGTACCCCAAACGCCTGCCCCTCCCTACCTCTGGGACTTCTGGGTAGGAAAGGGGAGCCCTGCAGCTTACAAGGAGAGTTGTCCGAGATGTGTCCTTCGGAGGTCAACCAGTGCACAGCAGTGGACAGCCACCAAGGCGAGCTGCTGGCTCTTGGGACAGTTTTTTCAGCTGGCGAGCAGGCTCTGACATTTTGTACCACAGGACCCTCGGTTAGCTGAAACGCTGAGCAAGGCAAACTGGGACATCAGTGTCCATGAGGGAGACATTTGTTAAGAGCAAAATAGTGCTAACTGGCGCTACTTCTCTGTCATTGGACATCTGATATGCCAGGCACTGTCTAAGGCACTGAAAATCAAAAAAAGAAAAAAACCTGATCCTATTCTTTGAGGCAGAGGCATTTGTTTAGGCATTCGCTCAGTCAACAAAGGAACAACTGAGATGAGATGAGCTCTGGGCACAGGGTGGTGAACAGGGCAGACATGGCCCTGTCCGCCAGGAGCTTAGAGTCCAGTGTGTTTAACAGATGGCAGTGCGACAGGCAAATTTCTGTGGAGACAAAGGCACCGGCTTCTTCACAGAGAGATGAGGAAATTTCTCGGTGAGACTTGAAATGAATTGTCATGGGTGAGTGGAAATTCAACTGGAAGAATTTGATGTTTAAGGATTAAGGATTCTAAAACAATGTGGATTTGTTGCCGTGTTTTTGAAAGCGGGCATTCCTGGTGCTTATCCCACTGAATTTGAGGCTTGTAGTTCAACAGTCAACATGTCATCTCCAGAGGGAAGGGCTGACCCCTCGCACTGATTCAGGCAGCGATATATGTGATGTTAGAGAAACTTCCATCTCACCCTGCCCCAGGATCCAGCTTTCATTTTCCTAGTGTGATTCCTGAACCTGAAATAAGAAGAGAGTATACTAGAAGATGATGTCTTGGCATCAGCCTGAAAACCCTGGTCTGCACCAAAAAGCCTTTTCTGCAGCCTCACTTCATTTATCTTTCATTCAGCAACTGTACTGAGCGTCTTCGTTATGCCAGGCCTGTGCCAGGTGCCAGGAATCCACAGACAAATACCACCTGGCCCCTGGCCCTGAGTGTCTGGTAGATATAAGATTTACATATCAACATGCTATTACAATCCAGTGATGTCTGCGCCTCAGAAAACTTAACCCCAGAGAGAGTCTGGGAGACTTGGAAAAGGCTCACGGAGAAAATGTTGTCTGAACCGGGTTTTGAAAAGGAGTCGACCAGCTGGAGAAGCAAGAGAAACTTTTAGGAGGAGGAAAGAGTATGTGAAAAGTCTCCTTCATATGGAAGAGCATCCTCTGATTGAGAAACATTGAATTCAGAGTATAGGATTGATGGGTACAGAGAGGAGAAAACGGGCTGGAGCACGATAGGCTGAAAACGCTAAGATAGATTGTGGCCAGAAAGTTATAGCTGGTGAGGAAGGCAATGGCCTCTCGCAGTAGGTACTAGACGCATGAGTGAATTTTGCCTTCTGAAATAGGAACTCGAATTCATAGGTACGAGATGACGAGCGATGCACTATAGCTATGAAATCTACTACTATTTCTAAGGCCATACAGCACACACACAGAAGCCAAGTGCTAGCCTGTCTTTAATCAAAATGCTTTGCCCTAAGATGACCCACGTAGATGGTGGAGAGCCAACATAGTTAAAGAGGATGCTGGCCAAAATGGCTAAATGAGACGTCACCCCAAATAAAATATAAGAAGTGGCAGCCAACACTGTGTAGTGAAAACGTGTTGTATAAACTTCTACTCTTGTGTTTTTCCAGTCCATGATTTGGCCCCTGGAAGATCACAGTTCCCAAACCAGGGTGCCTTTCATGCCCAGAATTTCTCTCAGCCTCCCCTGACCCAGTGTGCCTTGTCACTGGTCCCCAGCCAATGGGCAGAGTCTGGGGCGCGAGGCCCCAGGGCAAGGGCGTGTCAGCAGTTCCTCCTGCCTCCTCTCTCCCAGATCTCACCCACCCTGGGCCTCCCTGCGCGTGGTGAGGTGGGAGATGTGAATTAGTGGAACAGAGGGTGGACATAAGCTGCTCCTGGACCTAATTTTCCACCCAGAGTTAAACCCGGAGGGAATAAAAGACCTTAGGTAGTGACTACCACAAGCCCCGGAGCACCAGATGTCTGAGTGAGTGCTGTGGTGTGTGACAAGCAGCCCCTGATGGGGACACTGCCCCAGATCCATGACTCTTCCTCCCCCAGCTCCTGGCACCTCCCTCCGTCACAGACAGTTTGGACAGGTGGCAGCTTCTGAGGTGTTAGCCCCAGGTCTGCAGCCTCCCAGCCCCACGTGAAGAGCTGACCTCCACTGCCGACTCAATGACAAGCCAGAGACGTGCATGAAGTTCATTAGAAGTGACAGTGACCTTTAGCACAGGCTCGTGGGCCAGAGAATGAATTCCTCCCTCCCCTCCCCGGCAGCTTTGGTGAAATTAAAGTGGGGATTGACATTCTCACGAATTTCCCATTTCCTGCCCGTGTTTATCGGAAATCTAGGTCAGGACAGCTCCCCTCATTCATGCCTTCACTGGTGTATGCCTTAGAAGGACAAAGCCCCAGATCTGCAGGCCCCCCCCCCTCTTTCCTCTCTGTGCTGTGCCGGCAGGAGAGAAAATGTCACAAGGACAATCACGCTGGCACTCTGGTCTCGAGTGACTTCAGCACCTACTCAAGGGCTCTGGTGGTGTTCACAACGCTGTCATTAGCAAGGGGATGGTTAGTGATGTGACGGCCCCTAAGCAAAGCAGCAGCTGTGATCCAGTGTCAGCCCAGAACTTCTGTGAATTTCGCTTTTTCCTCTTGCCCTCCGAGGGTCACCTGGTGCTGCTGTGATATTGTCACTGGTTGTTCAAAATCAAAGCCCCGTCCTCTCCTTTCTCTCCAGCCTGTCAAGCATGAGTCAGCGTTTTCCTAATGAAGGCTAGTGAGGTCAATAAAGAAATCATCAGTTATATCAAGGTTCCTAATCTAAGAACAATTTTTATGAATATATGAGATAAAAGCTTAATATTGTATTGAAAAAAAGTAAGTTTTTTGAAAGAAGAAAACAGTCACCCATGATTCCAGAACCTTATCATTTTTTCAGTTCACATTTCACATCCAAACCCTGTCCACAGGTAGACGTTGTTCATAATTGTGATCAAATGTAAATAACGTTCATTTCTTTTGCTTTTTTTGTCCACTTAAGCACAGATCTTCATAATTATCATATTAATAGCTGGCTGAATATGTTTTTCTTATTTGTTAATTTGTGATTTTTTAATGGTGTATCCAAAGAAGAAAGGACATCTATTTAGTTTCACTTATTGTATTCTTACAGATAATAATGCACATAGCTCTTGCTTGCCTTTGAATTGTTTTAGGAACAACTCCAGGAATGGAATCCCTTGTTCTTGATATGAACTGCCTTACTGGTTTTCTTTTTCTTTTTTTTTTTTT
>NW_017731594.1:1101972-1103637 GCF_001890085.2 Hipposideros armiger
CACCAACGTGGATACGCTTGACCCCTCCCCTCCAGATTGGGAGGCGTCAGCGTGTTGAGATGTGCGATGAGCCTTGTCTTCTAGACCATATCCTATGGACTGCTCAGACCTGTAGAATAACCATTGTACACAATATTGTACAGTGCAGACAATTTGAGAAGTGCATTTTAAAATACATATTAAACATGACACCGGATATCTCTGCCAAGGTCATTCAGCTACAATGAAATGATAGTGTCAGTCCTTGGTCCTTTGTGTCTGGCTCATAGTCTGCACTCAGTGGACGTTTACCAGTGAATGAACCCAGGTATTCTGACGTTGGGCCCATGCTTCTCCTTTATGCCCTGTGGCTGCTATAGGATAAAATCTAGGGTTTGTGTAGCCTTTGCTCTACGGTAGTTCAAAGGCATGCTACCTAAAGATAATGAATTCACCCACAAGCCTCATTACCTTCCATGTTTTAGGAAATTCATACCCCTAGGGACATCTGTCTGTTTGGGGGTGATCAAAGATAGAGCAGCCCTTAATGCTGCTAATTGGGAAAGCGTTCACTGCTTTTCATGGTCTCCCTGGAAGGGAGATGCTGAAGAAGAGAGAGTTGGGGTTGTGTGGCCTTGGACAACTCATTTAACCACTGCTCCTCTGGACACTGTAAGCCTTCCTCCACGTGCAATCCGCAGCCATTTGTAACTGCAAAGCGAATGTGCCAATTCCCTTAATGCGATGTTTCCTCTAATCTCTTATAGGAGGTGCTTGAACTTGCTTTCTCCATCCTGTATGACTCAAACTGCCAACTGAACTTCATCGCTCCTGACAAGCATGAGGTAAGGGTCTCAGTGAGGTTAACATATGAGAGAAGATCACATTTTCTCTAGAAAAACAAGCAGGAAGGCAAAAAAAAAGTAGAAAGAAAGAAATTTCATTTAAAAAAAGGAAAGCCTGCCTGAGAAAAATCATGCACAAAGGAACATCTTGTTGACTTGGAATAGAATGAAAACCTCCTGAAAAACTGCCAGTTTTAACACATTCATCTTCTTACTAGTTCGATTACTAGCACATGGTAGAGAAAACAAGGTACAAATGCTTCATACTCAACAGGGATACCGTTGTTAACCCAGAGGAAGAAACTACTCTGGTTACTTTTTTTTCATTGAATATTTAGTTTTTGGTCAGGATTTTCCCAAGATAAACTTGTCTCTGTTCTTTAAAACATTTCATAAAGTAGGTTTTTCTACCACGTTTCTTGAAGTTATTTCAAGAGGTTTAGGGCTGCCTCTGCTGTTGCATTTTATTTTTGAGATACTTTTATTTCTTTTTTGATGTCTTACTATATGTATAATTTGTTTCCTTTCTTGAAGTACACTGTCAGCTATATTTAAAATATTTAGCAGAAGTCTAGGAAAATGCATTTATAAGACGAAGTGGCAGCTATGGCTGATTTAACGTTTTCTCTTGTAAACTAGAAGCCAGCATCATGCTTGAAATTCTTATTTTTAGATGATACCATTCAAATTCTTATTTTGCGTGTGGTTGCATAAACAGCTTTTAGAAAAGAAGGGAACAATTTTAATAGACTCTGACTTTTGTTCTCCATTTCCCCTAGGAGGCTTAGCTCATTTAAAGTTATTCAGTATCTGGTTTTCACTGGTTTGAAGCTGTTGAATA
>NW_017731594.1:1103912-1177398 GCF_001890085.2 Hipposideros armiger
TCTCTGTTACTTGACATTTAGCTTGTGGAAGAGTATGACTTTGTCTTCATCTTCCTGAAAATAGATTCTGTGTCCTACTGTTTCTCTTTTTAAATAAAATTATGGCTGCACACAGGACACCCTATTAAAGATGTGTACAGCTCTATAGAAAACTACCGAAAATAGAACTGTGGATATTATTTAAACCTGTGAGGGCTCAAAAATAAAATGCAACAGCAGAGGCAGCCCTAAACCTCTTGAAATAACTTCAAGAAACGTGGTAGAAAAAATTAATTCCAGATAATGATAAATGTTCTGGACTGCCAGCTCTGTATTTACATCTGACACTGCTGATAGCATGAGGAGAAAAACGCTTTATGCATGCGAGCTCTTCTAATTCCTTCAGACCACTTTCACATCTATTAGCTCCTTTTATTGGCATCATCACTCTGTGAAAATAGAAAGTCTTATTACAGATATCCACATTTATTAAATAGGGACAGAGAGACTTCCCAAAACGGAATACCTCCACAATAGTAAAGATAATAGTAATTGTCACTGTTCAGTGCTGTATGTGCTTCATATCTCACTTAATTCTCTTATGACTCTTAAAAGAAACAAACGAATTCTGTCCCCATTTTATTAAGAAGGGAAATGAGGCACAGAGAGGTTAAGAAACTTGTCCAAGGTCAAACAAGTAGTAAGTGACAGAGCTGGGGTTTGAGCCACGGCCGTCTTGCTTCAGAAACGCCTTCTCTTTGGCTCCGGCCCTGTGTAGCCAGGAAGAATGGAAGAAAGTAGGGCCTGCACGCACCACGTCCTGCCGGTGCCCATCACCCGGCTTCGACAGTTAGCGACTCATGGCCAGTCAGGGTTCATCTATACCCCCACCCACACCCAGCTGCTCCCCGCACCCCCGATTATTTTAGAAGCACATCCAGAGGTCATATGATTTTCTTTGTAAATATTCCTGTGTGTGTATCTCTAAATAATAAAGAGTCCATTTTGAAACACAACTACAATACCATTATCCCACCTAATCTTATAATATTTTAATACAACCATAGGCAGTCAGTTTCCAGATTTCTCTAGTTGTCTCATTTGCTTGTTTTTCTTTTATGCTCTGTTCACATCAGAATGCAAATAAGATTCATACATAGCAATTGGGTAACAAGTTTCTTAAGTTTCCTTGAATCTATAGGATCTCTCTCTCTCTCTCTCTCTCTCTCTCTCTCTCTCTCTCTCTCTCCCTTGCTCCCTTCCTCCATCTCTCTCTCCCATCCCCCCATCCCCACTCCCCCCTGTCTCTTGTGAACATTTGCATGTGCTTTTTTTTCCTTTCAATTTATTCATTGAAAAAACCAGGTCACCTATTTAGTAATATTGCCAATAGTCTAGATTTTGCTTACTATACTCTGTGTATTAGTTTACTGTGGCTGCTGTAACAAATTACCACAAATTTAGTGGCTTAAAACAACATAAGTTTACTTTCTTACAATTTTGGAGGTCAGAAGCCTGATGTAGGTCTTTCTTGGCTAATATCTGGGTATCAGCAGAATTCCCTCCTGGAGGCGCAGGGGAAAAGCATTTTCTCTCCATTTCCACTCCTGGCAGCTGCCCGCATTCCTTCACTCATGGCCTCCATCCATGTAGAGCAACGCTGGGCTGAATTCTCACATCGCATCATTCCCACCCACGTCCCCATGGCCAGATCTCCCGCTGCCTCTCACTTCTCTTCTGTTTCCCTTTGCCACTTTTAAGGCCCCTTGTGATCACATTGGGTCCACATAAAGAATCCCAGAAAATCTCCCTATTTTAAGGTGAGCTGACCTGCAGCCTTCACTCCCTTTGCCATGGAACCTAACGGATCCACGGGTTCCAGGGATCAGGACATGATGGTCTTTGAAAGCAGAGCATTATTCTGCCCACGACAACCCATGCCGTTTCCCTGTCTTCTGCATTTCCCATTGAGTGGTAGTTGGAGGACGAATCAAATTCAGGCTTCACGTGAAGCAGCACTGGTGTTGTGTTCTTCCATGGTGCCTGGCTGCCTCTATTTCGGGATGTTTCCTCAAGTAGTTCATAATCTACTGGAGAGGCAAAAGGTATGATTAATTTTATGAGAAGGGAGACACCAAAGTCGTAGTTGAGTACTGTGGAGGGCTTTACAAAATAGACGCCCCCAGGGACCATGACGCAAAGATCTGGAGGAACTTAACCCTGGAAACTGGAGACCCAGGCAGAAGAGGCTCCCAGACAGGCAGCCGACCCACTTCCCAGGAAGCTCACCCCATAACTTTAGCCATTTGTCCACCAGATACTGGGCAGCAGAAAGCTGTTTCTTAGCCCTTTTGCTGAGAGCCACAAATATGGACTACTACTGGATCCAGGGTGAGATGGAGCTGTCATTGTGGGTTCGAGAATCAGAAAGAAAAGGCAGAGATTAGCTACTAGACTAGGAACCCGTCAGGAAAGGGGCACGCTTGACCTGATGATGAGTTCAAGACTGTTGGGATATATTCCACCAATACCTTAAAATCCTAGAGTCACTGGTGGGATGTTACTAGAAATACGTCGCACCGTCATGGCGAACTCACGTCCCACTCTTACTTAGGGAGGCATTCTCTGCATAAAAGACCACAGGCACTGGAGTCCGATTGCATCGGTTCAAATCCCACCCACTCCACACACACGATCAAGTTATTTAACCGCTCTGTGCCTCACTCAGCTCCCTCATTGTAAAACAGAAGTGTCTGCATTATAGAGATGTTGTGAATATCATAAATGGCGAAGTAGGCAAAGCATTAGCCCCGAGCCTAGCATATGTTGAGTAATCAGGAAGCGTTAGCTATTGTTACTACTCTCGTGGTTGTCACCAGTAGCCGTCACTGTCATGTCCTTTCCCGCCAGTACTGTATCTGGACAGACGGGCTGAACGCGCTGCTGGGGAAGGACATGCTGAGCGACCTGACGCGCAACGATCTGGACACCCTGCTCAGCATGGAGATCAAGCTCCGCCTCCTGGACCTCGAAAACATTCAGATCCCAGACGCCCCCCCGCCCATCCCCAAGGAGCCCAGCAACTATGACTTCGTTTATGACTGTAACTGAGGCGGCCGGCCCAGCAGCAACCCCTCCCAAACTGGAAAGCCCAGCTAACAGGAGAGAAGAACGAAAGCACGTCCACGCCTTGGAATCCTCTCGTGGTAAAGAGAAGCTGGGGTCAGCGCTTCCTTGGGCCCCGCCTCTAGCCCCGGCATTTTTCTGCCCTTACCTGGCCTCTTGCTCACCGCCCTGAGCTCAGCACCTCTGTTTCTAGACGCCATTGCTTTAGGTCACTTCCCACTGCTGCACTCCACTCGTGGGAAAAGCGCAAAACCCAACACCAATAAGACGGCCAAATGGCCCTTCCACCCTCACCCCCAGCAGGCACGTCCTCCCTTCCTGGAGGACCAAATGCCGGCAGCATCGGACTGCTCCCCAACCTACCCACCAGATCAAGAGAAGCGTCCCCAGGCTTGTGTCTGGCAGAAACAGCCTAGCTACTTGAGAGGACCAGACGCCACCTCCAACCTCCCCTTCTCGCTAGAGTCAGCTCCGTGTGAATTGAAATCTGCTTTCACAGCCTCCCCTTCCTCCTTCACGGTCTTCACCTTACCCTGTTCCTTTCTGGTCCCAAGAGCAGCAGCAGCAGCCTGATCCTAGTTCTCGCCAGCGTTGGGTTTCCCAGACACAGCCCACCGCACATCTGCACTGTGACCACGACCCCCCTTCCTCCCGCACCAGCTAGTCTTGGGTTTTGTCCCCCTGCCTCAGCACAGGCCCATCTTCATTTCCACGTTCCTCCCAGCCCCTTAGCTGAAAGCACAAGTGGTGAGATCAGTCATCATGCTCCATCTCGAATATTCAAAACCTAAATGCCTCTACCATAGGCGGTCGCTGTCTAAGGGTGTGTTATTACCCTCTCCTGGGAGAGGGGGGCTTCTCTGCAACGCGGGTTCCACAAGATGGTCAAGGTGTCAGACATCCAAGTTTACATCGTTGTAATTATTATAGGTATTGACAACTTGCAAGGGTTTGGGGTTGTTTTGTTTTGTTTTGTTTTGCTTTGTTTTTGTACAAAAGAGTCTAACATTTTTGCCGAACAGATATATATTTAATGAAAAGAAGAGATACATAAATGTGTGTACTTTCCAGTTTTTGTTTTGGTTTTAATTATTTTAATCCTAAACATCTTCCTGAGAATAACATCCCCTTACACATGCTGTGGAATAAAATTAATTGTGGCGAGTTGGGGAGCTGGTGTTTTGGTGCCGTAACTTCTTGCTATCCGGTCGTCAGCATCACCTGCAAGCTTGTTAGAACTGCAGCACCTTTGACCCTCGCCAGACCCACGGAATCAAGTGATTCGAGCACATATTAACTTTAAGAAGCACTGGCCTCGGGGACTCCTGACCACTGCCAGGTCACCACAGGCTCTGAGCATCAGTAAAGAATGTTACTTCTAAAAGGACCATCTCAACTCACAGAGAAAATCAGGCCCACTATGTAAAAATACAATCTATTCACTTTACACTGTTGCCTCCTGACCATGACGTTCTTTTTTATGTTTTTCTTATTCACCATTATATAATTTAGAGAACTGACTAAATTAAATACATCACACTTAAAGGGAGCACATTTAGCCATGAAAAAGAATGCAGACCCATAGACCAGAAACAAATGAAGCCAGAACCAAATAAATCTAACTATGAATTATTGTAATAAAATATGGGTCAGAGCCCAGTGACGGATTATTCTGGGGTTAGCACCACTGGAGGCACATCTGGATCATGAACTCCAAGAACTGGGAGAGATGTCAGAAAGGTCCCAGCATGTGGAATGAAGGGGGAGAGGGGACAGCGCAAGCCCCCCAGGACTCACAGCAGAAATGTTAGTTAGATGCCTTCAGGTCACTGCCCTTTACCATCACCAGTGTGCAATTACAGATTGCCCTGGGCTGAGATTACATGGTCAAGGCTCTCCATAAATTGCAGGGAAAAAAATCCTTTATAATCCATAGTAATTCACAGGTGATTATGCTTCCCATCAGAGCACACACCTCTGAGCGTCAAGTGGCTGCTTCCTTTATGATTACACTTTGATGATATTATTAACACGTGTGTCCTCCATGTCAGGAGCATTTATTGATCTGTCTACCATCAGGATAAAATGATAAATGTTGGGGGAAAGAAAGCAGACAGAGTCATACCATTTGCTACTTAGGCGTTATCAGATTCTGTCCATGAAAAGCAGAATTCTTTGGACCAAGATATGTGAGGTCCTGGGACCTTGGGTTTAAGAGATTGGTCTGTCCTATAACCCTTGCTAGGAAGAACGGCCCTCCTGCTGGAAACAGAAGCTAACCTTTTCAGGACTATGGAGAGAGCATCCTCCTACCTCTCCTTAGGACCTTAGGGCCTCTTGAGGACTCTTCGGGATCAGGAGAACCTGAGACTGTGACGTCATTATTTGAAATGCCTTCAGTTGTGGCGATCTGGTGCAGGAGTGCTGTCCTTATCTGGCCTCCTCCTCGTCCCTCCTTAGGCGGCCCAAGGCTTTTCTTTCCCAGACAGTGGGCCTTCCACCTCCAGTTCAGCTCCGCCGTGCAAGTTTCCAAGCCCGGACAAGTGGGCCAAATCCAAGACAGCATGAAGGAGAAAGCCCGATTTTGTCACCGGGCCTAAGCCACATTCTCCAGTTCAGCTTTACCCAAAATAACACTGAGCATTGAGTTTGAATCTGCTGATATTTTAATTCCTGTCATATATTATTCAGAACCTATGGAGGGAAGGGTCATTAATTGTCCCTGTTACACTCAAAAGTAACTACTTTTAAGGGTAGGAAAATCTAATGGTCATTGCAAAAGAAAAAGTGCAAGGCTGAATGTTTCTTGAGCCCATCTGCAATTCCATTGGAAACCATCTTCTAATCATCAACTAAGGCATGTCCTACCTACCTGCTCTTATAATGAACAGAACAGTTGTCCCAATGACATATGTGATTTAATCTATTTTGTTTTAAGTTATGAAATATTTTACAATTAACATAAACCTTTATAACTTTAAAGGAGTAAATATCCATACAAGAATAAAAAAATGTGCTTAGCACTAGATACTAAGAATGCAACAAGAATACAATGTGTAAATTTAAAGTTTGTAAAAATAAGAACAATTTTATAAAATCAGGGAAGTTATAATCAAATAACTTAGTCAAATATAAAACCAAATAATTACAGCACAGCATGGAAAATGATACCATATAAATATGTACAAGGTAGAGTTCTAGAAAGGAGGTTGTGCTCAATACTTGAAAATGGGATAGGGGTAAACCAAGAGAGGAGTTGGAACTGGAATTAGGTCTTGAAAGAGAGAAGGGGTTCACCATACAAGAGATAAACATTCCAGGGAGAGCAAAGCATACACACAGCATGGAAGCATGAAAACCTGACTGTCCAAGAATCTGAGTTACTCAGTGTGGCTGGTGTGTAGGATGCATATGCGAGAGCAAGGGAGAGAAGACCACAGAGGAAGTAAGGTACAAATGATGAGCATTCTGAGATGGCTGGCCAGGGACTTGCACTGGAGGGCAAAAGAGAGTGCAGTCAGACAGTAAGAGGAGTGATGTCAGCTCTGCCATTTGGGAATATCACAAAGACAAAATGAGGGGGGAATATTGGGAGTGGGGGAAATTGAAAGCAGCGATATTAGCAAGAAGATGATTGAAATAGTCCCAAGCAAGAATCACTTGAGCACGGACTTGGGTATAAGCAGGGGGGGAAGGGAGGAGAGTAAAGGTATGAAGGGAGCAGAATTAGCTGGAGAGAGAGAGAGAGAGAGAGAGAGAGAGAGAGAGAGAGAGAGAGAGAGAGAGAGAGAGAGAGAGAGAGAGAGAGAGAGAGAGAGAGAGAGGGAGAGATGCAGATGACTCCTGAGTTTCTGGAATGCTTGAGTAAGCAGATAACAGGGCTGTTATGTAAAATCAGGAAAAGAGAAGGAACAGATTTTAGGAAATGATAATGAGGTGAAGTAATGGGACTGGTGAGTTTGTTGGGCTTCTCTAAACAAAGAAATGAGATCATTTAAACGCAGTGAGCTTCTTACCTCATTCATAAAATGGAAATCACATTACTTCAGTAGCCTGTAGACAGCTGGCTGGAAACTCGGTGCTCAGCAAGTATGCCCCTCCCCCGTTCCCTGCCTGCCTGGTCCCTCCAGTCCCTTCCTTTCATTTGTAATATACATTGGTGGTTTGAATGAAGGATCACTAGGATAGTGCATACTCCATGATGTGTTTTAACCAATTCAGCCTGGTTTGTGAGGAAGAAAAATAAACTAAGGAAAGGAAGAAAGGAAAACATTTTAAATCTTGAAATAAGAGAGAACATACTTCTTGCAATAAGAATTTGAGGTAACTTGCATTGAAACCACAATTAAAAAACATTCTCGGGGAAATGATATATGGTGTAATCCTATATGAAAATATAGGCATAGCCTAAATTTTTCTTTTAATGTAATTACACTTTTTTCCTGACCATAAAATGTAGTGAACACTTCAAGTTAACTGGGTTGTTTTGCTTTTTTTTTTTTTTTTAATTCAGAAAAACTCACCCAGATGAAGGAAGGAAATAATTTTACCGGAAACGTGCTAGAAAGATAGTCGATACATTTGAACATTGAATCTAAATCTGGGCTTTCTGGAATCCAATGTAAATAAGGAAGCACATTTGGATATAGAGCTCTCATTTTTCTTAAATAAAAGTTTTATTCCCTCACAAGAAAAGAAACATCCTTTCCCAGACACTAAATTGGGCAAAGATGTGCTATTAAAGGCACTCACCGCCTTCAATAGACACCTCTTAGCAGGTGCTATTTGTCTGTCATTCTGTTTTATAGAATGGGGCATTGCTCCTGGACCCCCTTGAGGGATAAAAGCAAAGAGGCCCAGAGAAGGGGCCACTTAAATGCCTGGATGAGTTTAGAGACACAGTGATAGAAGAATCAGAAGCAGAGTCTGGGAACAGAGCCGCAAGGAAAGCTTGTCCCAAGAAAGAGGTTCAGCCGTGGATGGTGTGGGGCCAGGGCTCTGAGAGGGGCTGCGCATGAGAGCAGTGGGGTCTGGGAATCGAACCCCATTGAACTTGCATTGGGCCCCACTATGCACCATGCTCGGTGCCTTCCCGATGCTCGTAGTCTAGAACAGGTAAGAGAGACAAGCAAGTGCAACGTGTGGCTGAGAGGACCATCACGTACCTAGTACTGAGCTGGCACACAGAGCACCGGGGGACTGGCTACAGAGGGAGGCAGTGAGGCCTGAGACAGACTTGGAAGGGTGAGCGGGGAACCACCAGGTGACAAGGGGAAGGTCAGGCTCATGCCTTCCTCATCCTTTGGGTCATCATTTCCCCTGGAATGCATTCCCTAGACATCAAAGTCAAGGTTAGGGGCTTCTCCGCTGGGCTCCCACAGCCATGTCTACTCACCCTGTTGTAATCGTTTGAGCCTCTCACTGTCCTCACTGGTTGGGGGTTCCATGAGAAGAGGAACCAGGCCCATAGGTCTCACTATGCCCTACCTTGAGCACAGCGCCAGGCACTTAACTGTATCGATACTTTCTAAGTGACTTGATAAATGGCATTTCTGGAAGAAGTAGCAGCATGAGGCATTACAAAGAGGAAATGTGTTACGGCTGGACCAGAAACGAGCAGGGGAGAGAAAAAAGTAGGAGATACACATGGAAAAGAGGGTGATGAAGCTTGAATGGCAGGCCACAAACTTGGAAGTGTATTCCTTATGTGACCGGGAACTAGTGACATATGGACTCCGGTGAATGGCATGACCAGATTTGCATTTTAAGATGACCACTTTCACACTGGCCCCAGCACAAAAGACAAGTTGAAGGAGAGGCAGGGAGACCAGGCCAAAGCTGTGTCAAAGGTGCTTCACTTTTAAGAAGGCTGAACTCATCAATCAATCAAATTCCTAGGATCAAATTGAGTCCCGCAGAGATTATACACAGGTGCTATTAAAGAGGTGAATAATCGCCATTGCAAAGAATGGAAAACTAATTGAAAATAGAGAGATGGGTGGAATTACCAGCAAACACGAAGTCACAACAATGTGTGAGGGGAGAGGAGAAAGCAGAGAAGAAGCAAATAATCAGGCAAGTAAAATTAAATATAAAAAGCTATGAAACAAAAGTTATTTTATAATATCTTTTCACACTACTACCCTTTACCATGTTGATATGACTGACAAGAATATCTACATGCCAAATAAAATTGTCCTAAAATGTATATATCAAAACCATTTTATATACCAGAGAACTGATGAACACCATACCTTAGGTAGAGACTTTGAATAATGGTATTAGGCTCTAACTAATATGATTAGCTGGATTCAATAGATATTTCAATATATGGAATCTACCATAAATACACATTCTTTACATATCTGTGGAATATGTACAAATTAATTGTGTAGTTGTCCACAAAGAAAATCATGACACCGTGAGATAGAAGGTAAGTATAAAGGATTTCTGGTTCCATGACGCTATCCGAAGCACCCTCTCCAAAAAAAATATTTTAAAGGCAACAAAAACTTTAAATACAATAAGAAATGATTTTTCTTGAGCTTGTATTAAAGAAGTGAAATTCACAGGTGCGAGCAATGAAGAGAGAATTGCAATCGGAAGCCTAAGCTGATGGCTGAGGCTGTGGCCTCCCCAGGTGTGGGTGGTCTTGATAGGGGTGTGGGCTCTGATACCCCAGTGGGATGGAGACCAGGCCTCAAGTTTATGCTACATGTAGAGGAGGTCTTCTCATAAAAGCCAGGATCCTGAAAGGTCTCAGTTGCAAGTTAAAGGAGGGAAAAAAAAAATCTATCCATTGGTCAGAACGATAATGTGACATCTTATCTACCCAACTGGGCAATGGCCGGGGAAAGGACTAGCCTAAAAATCTGGAACCTTAGGCCTGCGGCTTATGTGGTTTTACGGTTCACATTTATACTGCTCCCATGTGTCCTAGAATACCCACTTGGGAGACTAACATAAACCATGGTCTTGGCTGGACAGAGCTGGACTCCTGGCAGAAGTAAAATCCTGTGTCAAATTCAAGTTCTAATGCTTGCTGGCTGTGTGACTTAAGGTAAGTTATTTCCTAGTTTGTAAAAACTTGGTCAGTATAACCTTTTCATAGCCACTGTTGAAGGCGCACATTAATTCATGTTTGTAAGTTTGAAGGACAGTATCTACCATAAAATAAATAATCAATAAACAGAAAATAGTAAATTCTCATAGCTAGATCTCTCTGCTGCCCAAATTCAAAACACACATCCACCCTGAGGTCCTTCTGAGTTTGAGAATCAGGTCACACTCCGTCCTTCCTCCCAGGCTAGCTGCTGACCACGTGGATCTTACGGTTAACTATACCCTTCACATTTTTAGCTCATGATTTACTATTAAGTCTTATTTTCACTGTTCAGATGTTACCCCACCTTCCCATGTGGTCATGCTGGATGTTGAACAACTGGGCCAGACCAACTGGACGTTACCTGGAAAACCAGGAACATGGGTCCAGCCTGCAGGAATAGAGCTAAAAGTGGACACGGAGTCAACATGCAGGAGTCAGGCAGAGCAGGCAGGCGGTGGGAGCGAGATCGGGAGCAGAGGGGTCTTCTACGTGGTGTCAGGAATGATGGGAAATCTGCGATTTGCTTTTATGGGGCACCAGAAGTGTGCTGCTGTGTGGTTCGGGCTGCCATTTACTGACCACCTGGTGGCAGGTATCGTGCTAAATGCTTCCCTTGCAGTATAGCATTTCATAGATGAGAAGACCAAAGCTCAGAGAGTTTAGGCCACTCTCCAAAGCCACACAGTAAGGGCGGAGTTGAATCGGGGTCTGAGTGGGCCTTTCTCTGACTCCGTGGGCAATACTGACGCGAAAGGACAGTTTGTGGTGGGACTTCAGCCTCTGACACTTACGCTATTCGTTTTTATTACCCCAGTGTGGGATATCACATGTCTCTCTTGGATCGGAGAGGCAGGCCAGTGCATTTTGCTAATGAAATCTCTTGTCTCCGAAACATTAGGCTTCTCTGTAAGGCCCATGAGCTCTGCCTGTACCCCGGCCTGTTGAGGTCCCGCAGTCCCTGTCGTAGTCTTGAAGCCCAGGCCAAACCTGCTCAGCCTCACATCTGAGCGAGCGCCTATGGCTGCACCAGTCCCCCTAAATTTTTCCCCAGGGATCTGTAATGCCTTCTCCTGGTTGTAGGTGGCAAGAGAGCTGTTCTGAAAATTGCCCACGAGCCGGATTTATTTATCCTGGGTTCTACCACGTCCTGTCTTCCTGGCCCATCCCTCTCTTCTACATTTGTTCTTAATTGACTCCTTTAGTTACCGCCTCCTTCTCTTTGGGGTCATTGTCACCTCGAAGGCTGCCAGGGTAGTGCTTGAAGAAGGTTAGCTTCCAAAATACATGCCCAGAACTTGTGAGGAGGTGTTCCAAATACAGAAGACATTGGCCTTTTCAGTGGGCGCCCTTGGGTCCCTCCCTTGTGACAAGGAGCAGCTATGGGTTTCCCTATAAACAGCTTTCCAGGACTCTCCCCCTTCCCCCCACCGCAGACTAATGGCTCTTTGAGAAGTGAGGCCATTCCTTCTCAAGACTGGATTTTGCATTTTTCTGTTTACATTTGGAGAAGAGCTATATGCTGTTGGCACAGAATGCAAAGCAGGAGAGAGAATAGGAGCCCGGCCCGGCCCGGTGGGGCCTTCTGCAGGGCGGTATCAACGTGCTGGCGCATTTGCCAGGCACGTGCAGATCTCCAAGGCTGACGTCCTCTGAGACGCGAAAGGCCATGTCATGACATTCCTTCTGCCTATTTTCTGAGCCTACTGTGAGAGGAGTGGGAGAAATACAGTCGAACGTGCAGTTTCATTTGGCCCAAGTCATTTTAACATCTGTAAAGCAACCAGGAATTCATCCCTCACCAAATAAAGTCATTATTGAAGCAGCTGTTACCCAGACATGTCTCTCAGCTGGGGCCGTGGAGAGCAATTTATTTCTTAGTAGTAGCTTGCCAACATCCAACTTGCAGTGTACGGAGGAGGAGAAGTGCTCAGAATGTAAGGTTCAGGCAGACGTGCCGAAAATGGCTCTTGAAATTCTTTTTAAAATAGTGTGTGCTTTTTTCAATTTATAAAACACTCATAGAAAATTTGGGAAATTTAGAAGCATGCACACAGGAAGAAAATGACTTCTAATCATGATAACCATCATGAATATCTTAATATCTTCTTTCCAGGAATTTCTTCATGTTATTAGATAGATGATAGATGATTTCAATAGATGATAGATAGATAGATAGATAGATAGATAGATAGATAGATATAGATATCATATAATTTAGAATATACTGTATAGTATATGTATTTGTATCACCAACTGGATGAACCCAGTTAGGGAAAATTAGTCTATTCATACGAATCTGCCCTCAGTTTAGCCAGGATTTTTGGGGGGTCTCATTCAGTGATTCTATTTTTTTTTTCTGGTGTTTGGCATCGATTCCATGTGGCCATTCTCATGACTTCTGGAAAAGTCCCCTAGCCGATCTAGGCACCCTGGACTTCACACACCAGGATATCTCTGTAAGTATGCTTCTCAGTGTCCATATTAATAGATGAGAAAGATAACAAGCTTAAGTAAATCTTATATATCGAATGGGGAAAAGTTGAAGGAAATACTTCAATTCAAAGAGAAATGAGACGATGCAGACATGTTGACAGAGCCCAACTTGAAGGCCAAAGAGGAAAGGGTGACAGGCTAAGTCAGGCTGAACTAAGGTCATCCCATTTATTAATACTAGAGCAGTCCCATTTGAGTGTTTCCCCAACCCTCTTTAAAACCTCCCTTATGAGAAAGGGAGGTGTGGAAGGCACACTTACCTTCAAGGATCTTGCAGAGGAGAATATACTCCGTCCTCTAGGGCCAGGCTTCTCAGCCTTGGCCCTGTTGACATTTAGAACCGGATAATCCTTTGTTATGGGGGGCTGTCCTGTGCTTGTCACATGTTTAGCACAATCCCTAGACTCTGCCTATTAGGTTCCAGTAGTACCTGTCCCCCACCCCAGCCTCAGCAAGTTGTGACAACTAAAAATGCCTCCAGATATTGCCAAATGTCCCTTGGGGGGCAAAGTTGACCCCAGTTGAGAATCACTGAGCTAGATAGAGGGGATGGGGACATGGGATATTCTTCTGTCTGCTGACATCAAGCAAAATGATCCTATTTGCATATCATAAAAAAAAACTCAGCAGCAATGTCCCTAGGTTCATCAGGGCTAAGAGCACCCATAGCCATTTGGGTTTGGGAAGAAAAAAGGAAATAAAAATGGATTTGCATATCTTATTTATTTTAAACCTCTTGACCATCTTTCAAGGTGGGTCTTATTTCCCTCAATTTGCAAGTGAGAAAACTGAGGTTCAGAAAGTCTAAGTTACTGGCCCAGGGTCACAGAGCAGATAAACAGTGGGCTGCCCACCCCACAATGCTGTATCCAGCCAAAAAATAGGACTTCCTAGGGTTTGAGAAAGGAAATCTTACAAATTCTAAATTTATAAATTCCAAATCAGAAAACCTGGAGCATGAGGAGCTGGGTCTGAACGGAGGCAGGCTTTGGTGACACCAAAAACTGAGTGATTCCACAGAGATTGTGCCCTTCTAAATCCTCCGGTTTGTTTAGAACGACTTTGCCAGCAAGATTGTCATGGAGCATTTTGTCTCCTGATTGGGCCCTGCAATTAAGTGTCTCTTGATGAAGGCACGTTTGGGCTAATTTTAAATCTGATTGCCGCCAGCATGACATCCACTTGAAGCTGCTTTTCAAGCAAGCGGCAGCAATTTTCCTGGGGATGTCAGTGTCAGAGCTGGCTGCCAGAAGTCTCTGCAGCCACCTCTTCCTCTCCCACCCCTGAAGGCCCCTGTAGGCATGGTCAGATCACAGCATGTTAAGCTCAAAGCACCACCATGCAAAGAAACGCCCGTCCTTCTCTTGGGAGCCCAGAAATGCCATGGTGTCTGAGTGTTGGCTGGAATCCGATTGCAACGGAAGATTGAATGTTTAATCAGATTAGTGAGAGAAAGGCTCTGAGCCATGTCCTGTGGTCCCTCGACTTGAATCCTCCTGTATTAACAGCAGTAATACGTGACTTGGGTATCCTCTGCTCTATTATGGAGGGATAAAGGCAGAGAGGGATTGACACAAATTATTGAAAAGCCTCTTGACCCCGAAGCCCTCCGCTGTCTCTCAGATCTTCTGGTCTTCCTTTGAATAAAACATATGTTAAGCAAGACAGGAGCTCTGAAGACTGTTTCTCCGGACCCTCTTCACCAATGGAGAAGCTGACAGTCCACCTCTGCTGTTTAAGATGACACCACACCGAGAACCGTGTGCCGAGTGGGGCAGCGGCAGGCAGGCCCACTGCTGTGGAATTCATTCTGCAATGTGCACATCTGCCTGGGTCCAGTGCTAACCGCCTTTTTTCTGACTCAATCTCCCCAGCTCCTCTCACCCTCTGACCTGTCTGTAAACTATGTCTTCACAAGCTCCCAGCACCAAAACAAGGAACCCAAAGCCCTTCGTGGCCTGGCCCTTCTTACCTCCTCAGACTCATCTCACTTCCATTGAGGGCTTAAAAAGTGCAGAGGTGATGAAGATGGCAGAGAGATTGGGAGGCAGCCCCTGGTGGCAGACTGGGTGTGGGGGTGAACACGAGGGGCCGTCCAGAGGGACTCTGGCTTGCTTACTTCATTGATGAGGGCCATGGTGTACACGTTAAACAGCAGAATGGACTTAGGGTGGGCAGCGTGGGTGGGTGGACACATCTGGGGGAAGACGGGTGCTTCCATATGGGTCGTGGGCATTTGGGCACCGAAGGACATTCCAGGACTTGTGCCCGGGGAGACAAGCTGTCTCTGCCATGACCCCTTGCCGCCCTCTCACTCCCTTACTTCCTAGACCAGGCTGGGTCCCTGCTCCCTTTCCTACACAGATTTCTTCTAAGTGGGAAAGTGACATAAAGGCGCATGGCAAACAAGGGTCTTAAAGTATTTTTTTGGCTGTTAGGGGAGTGGAGAGAGAGGAAGGCGGCTACTGGTTTCTCCCTTGCGTCTGTAGACCAACCAGCAGCAACTTATTTGCTTATGTTTTTCATTATTGATATTATTATTATTATTATTATATCTCAGCTTTAAAATACCTGTTTGTTATGTGCTTGATCCTCCTTTCTAAAGTGTCTAGTCCTAACCACGTTCCCATTCAAGTTTTAACGTTCTGAGTCTTAGAGCCACTTTCTTTTTTAATTGTTTTCATTTTTATCATTCTACCTTACATTACATACATTTGGATTTGTTTTGATCTTCCTTTTAGCTTCTGAGCTGCAGGTTTTATTTTTAATTGTTTAAATTTTTATCTCTAAACCTTCCCTGTGTATGTATTTGAATTTTTATTTTAATCCATTTACTGATTCATTTAAAAAATCTTTTCTATTCTTTTAGGCCTTTTCAAAAGTTCTACCCTTAATTTTTTAGCCTGTATCTCCCAATCACTTTCTTACTAGGTTTTCTCTTTTTAATTTCTTGTTTAAATTTATCCTTAACTTTAAAATTTATTAACCCTCTCACTGTCGTTTACATGCTTTTATTTTTTTATTTTTTTGCATAAAGGCTCTGGATATAATTTGCCCACTTCACACACTAAACAGAGATTAGATATCATTTCCCTTCTAGCTGTACTTCTCCTTTCTCTCTGCTTGTCACCAATAAATTTTTCCATATAGATTTTTAGAAATACATTCAAAAACAATTCTAAAATAAAGTACACACACACACACACACACACACACACACACACACACATGCACGCACGCACACACACCTCCCAGCCAATATCACTGCGTCTGCGGATGGCACGTCTGGAAAGCTGAAATGATGGTGTATCACTTCATCACATTATTAGGAGGTGTAGGTTTTATAATCTCTGATTCCAAAGAATTCAAAGAACAATGGAGGAGAGGAATCTCAATGGACCACAGTCTCATTTAGGGAGGCTAGATGTCACAGGAGTAAGGAAAGATCTTCTTAAGGTGTTAAGGTTTAGTGCTGTTCACATTTGGAATAATAATAATAATAAATAAGTTACACCTGTAGAAACTTTAACCTTGAAAATGTTGGACGTTAGCCTGTCACTGAACATCACCTGTGGCATAAAATATATGATGTAAAATATGTAACTGTTTTTAAAGGGCGGCTAACAGGGTCAGTAATATTACTGTATAGCTAACAGGAGCAATACTATCATTGTGCTCATTAGTGACCTATTTCTCTGTAACAAATAACCACAAAATTTAGCAGCACAAAATGACACACATGTATCATTTCACACCGTTTCTGTGGGCCAGGAATTCAGGGGGGGCTGAGCTAGGTGGTTCCAGCTGAAGGCCTCTCATGAGGCTGCCGTCAAAATGTTGGCTTGAGGCTCAGTTCAGCTGAAGGCTTGGCTGGGGCTGGAGGGCCTGCTTCCGAGGTGACTCACTCGCAGGACTGGCAAGTTGCTGCTAGCTGTTGGGAGGCCTCGGTTCCCTGCCACGAGGTCTTCTCCATAGGGATGCCGGAGGGCCTTCAGGACACAGCAGCTGCTTCCTTCAGGGTGAGTGATCCAAGCGCGTGCAAGGTGGAGGCTACAAGAACTTTTACGACCTAGCCACAAAAGTCACGCTTCATTGTGGCTGCAATATTCTACTAATTATAGATGTCAGACTGCTTCAACATGGGAGAGGAGGCACAGGGAGCGAATACCTGGAGTCACACATGATTGGGAGCCACCTTGGAGACCGGCCTGTAGACCACCTGCATCAAAATCATCCAGGTTGTTTGGCAAACAACTTGGGCCCCATCTGCATTTTTAACAAGTTCCCAGGTGGTTGTCTCATTCACACTAAAGTTTGAGAACAATTACTTTACTATATACTAAATTATGTCTATATCTCTATATAGATATATACAAAAAATGCTGAAGTAATTATTATTAATTGTTACTTCTGGGGAGTGAGATAGGATGACAGGGGCAAATATCACTTTTTAAATAATAAACATGCTATATTTGTAACAATAGTTCTAATTAAATTATTTCAAATGTGATTACACACTATTTTGGATGTTGTCTAATGCTGTCTGAATCTCATTTGACTTTAAGATAGAAAATAGAACAAGTCACAAGAACATAGCCTCTAAATACTGACACTATCTCCTGCACCATTAAGACAGAATTCCACAGAGTACCACCACAGGAAGTTTACCTGCTCTGACCCTGCCTTGTTCCTCTTCAAAGAATTGGAAGCCAATCTAAGAGGGGCGAGGTGTCCCCATTTCCCTTCCTTGCCATTTAGCTTCTACTTATCTACAGGATAGAGATCAAACACTTTGGCAGATACGCATTGGTGCGAACGAATGAGGATGTAACTTGTTTTAACACTCCGACTACTTGCATTGTCCTATTTCCAAACATTTATTTGCACAGCTCCATGCCACTTAGAGAGATGTTTCCAGCTCAAAGCTCCCCAGCTGATTTTAACTGGTCAAGGTCAAAAGCTTATCAGGTTCCCTCCAGGGATATTAGCCAGGGTCAGGTTCTGACAACTGGAGTAAATATAGCAAGAAGGCTGGAGAGGACAGGAGAAGAGGGAGGAGACAGAGGAAACCCGCAGTCCTAAACCTGGTAGACCGTATTGATTGCTACCTTGGGCATATTGGGCTTGATCTTACGATATCCCATTATCAACATTTCTCTGTTCTCCAGGAAGTAGTGGTGGGGGAGCATGGATGGGGTGAGCAGGTTGACTTCATCAGACTCTGCACCCAGAATCAGTTTTGTGTGTTGGAAAGCCTACCTCCGTTTCTTTTTTCTCTTCCCTTGTTAGTAAGTATCTCTATCTCTTTAGGATAGATTCCTAGAAATAGAAAAACTAGGTCAAAAAGTATGAACAATTTTGAGAGCCTGATCCACGGCCATTCGTTAGGCAAGTGTTAGCCTTTTGGCCTATTATTGACAAATGATCTATAACTTACATGTGTTTATGGGACCATGAATAACAAATCATTAGAAAGAGCAGGAATTTAATGCACTTCCAAATGCGTAACATTTTACTTCTCCCACTCTACCAGTTTGGCATGAAGTATTTAAATCTGTTTGGTGGTCCACGCAACTTTCAATGATAATGCCATGCTCCATGTAAAAGAAATATTGAGGATTCCTGACCCTGGGTAATCAAATCAACATGGAATCTATAGTTCAAATAATCCAGGTAGATAGTATCATCTAAACGATAAACTAAAGAATCCATACATCTTGATGGTTGTAGAAATACAGGCTCATGCATAAAATATGCTAACACTGTAAAAAGTTTTTAAAAATTGAGATATAATTCACACAGTAAGATTTATTATTTTAAAGTGTACAATTCAGTGGACTTTAGTATATTCACAAGGTTTTGCATTCACAAGGTTTTAATTCCGGAATGTTTTGGGCACTCCAAAAAGAAATTTCATGCCCATTAGCAGTCACTCTCCAATTCCCCCTCCCCCCGACCCCTGGCAACCACTAATCTGCTATCTGTCTAAATGGATTTGCCTATTCTGAACATTTCATATAAGTAGAAACATACTGTATGCAGTCTTTTGTGACTGTTTTCTTTCAATTAGTGTAACGTTTTCACAGTTAGTCCATGTTGTAGCATGTGTCAATACTTCTTTCCTTTTCGTGGCTGAATAATATTCCATTATGTGGATATACCACAATTGGTCATCCATTTATCTGTGGAAGGTTTTTAACATAAACTGTTAATTTAAGTATGGAATACAGACAGAAAATATTGCTGATTATAATTGCACACCATGGTGAATTTTTACTGAGTAACCAGCACCCAGATCAAGAAACAAAACATTACCAGGACCCCAGAAGGCCCTTTTTCCACTCTCAATTCACCCTCCAAATATAACCATTATCCTGAATTCTAACTCCACAGATGAGCTTTCCCTGTTTTTAAAATTTTTACAAATGAAATTACATACTCTACAATCTTTTGTGTCTGGTTTCTTTCATTCAACTCTGTATTTGTGAAATTCATTAGGTGGTAGCCTGTGATTGTAGCTGATTCTTTGTCAATGCTGTTTGGTTTTCTATTGTGGAAATACTACCATTGATGGATATTTGGATTTGGATTTTTGGCTGTTGCTAATGTGCTTCTCTGAATTCTTGTACATGTCTTTCTGTGAATATATGGACACATTTCTGTTGAATATACGACGACGAGGAGTCGAGTTGCTGGCTCATAGGGCATGCCGAAGTTCACTTTTAGTAGAGTCTCTGGAATCGTTCTCCAAAATGATTGTACCAAATTTACGATCTCACCCTCAGTGTACAGATGTTATGGTTGCATCATATTCTTGCCAACACAGAGTATTATCTGTCTTTTTTATTCAGCCATTCTGGTGGAGGTATACTGGTATATTTGTCTCACATTGTAGTTTTAAATTATTTCCCTAATGACTGATGAAGTTCAGCACCTTTTCATATAGTCGTTGGCCATTTAAATCCCTCTTTTTGTAAGTGTCGATTCAATGCTTTCTCCCATGTTTCTATTGGCTTGTCTGTTTTTTTCTAATTAATTTGTAGGGATTCTTTATATTCTGGATTTGGAGCTTTTGTTGGACATAGGTATTGCAAATATCATCTACACTGTGACCTGCCTTTTCACTCTCTTAATGGTCTTTTGATAAACAATGTTTAATTTTAATGTAATCCAGATTACAAATGTTTTCCTTCATGGTTGGTAACTTTTTATGTATCATATTTAAGAAAACTTTTCCTACCCCAGGGTCATGAGATTGTGTTTTGATATGTTTGATATTGGTGTGTTTGATATTGAAATGTTTACTAATTATCAACTTTATACTAAGTGGTGAATAGAGCTCATCAGGAGGAGAACACGATGTATTAGAGGTGTTCTGAATGGAAATAAGAACAAGGGAACAAACCGTAGCATACAATCTGCTAACACCTGGCAGAGATCACAAAAGCTATAATACATTACCTGTTAGTCTTTTAAAAAAACTGACCAAGGGTTGCCTCTCAACTCAGTGTTTCTTGTTGTATGTCTAATTACTTTCCAACTTATACATCATCCTCATTTGTGGCAACAATTAGTTTTGACTCATTGATCTCCATTTGTCTAAATATAAGCCACACTTCATGTCACTTTGTAACCACCCAGGCAAGAAGAATCAGTCAGGGCAGCTCAGCTGCATTCCAATAGATTCATCTCTCCATCTTAACCTTTCTCAAAGAGGTCAAGTGTTCTTTCAATTACCAATCTGGTGACACTTTCAGCATCACTATAATTTGTGTCACAGGGTGTTTAGGGGTCGAGAGAGAGAAATTAACCAGATTTTCAATGGCATTTCACTGTTACATGAAACAGAAGATTGTACGCAGACCAGGTTCTCTCCAAGGGTCACAGTGCCTTGCTCAGCTCACCCTGATACACACAGAATTTGCATCAAGCTAAGAGTGATGATTAAATCTGACACTGTATCACACTGCAAATGCAAAACATACTCTTCTTCCCAGTCAACTGCTGCTAAATAATATGACCAGGCAGAGTGCCCAACTAGATTGCCAGAGAAGCAATGACTCACTGGGTGCAGGGGACAGCTAGTTGGGGCGTCAGAGGGTCTCGTGCCCTCACAGAGCATGGAAGCTGCACTCACAGTGATGGAAGGCTGAGTTAAAGCTTTCCAAGCACACTTCCTTATGACACATGGCGAGACTCACAACATGGGGCTCACAGGAGAATGAGTGACAGCAAAGGCGTGAGAATCACGGTCAGGATGACATGTCTTCACGCAGTGGCCCTCCTTCCTTCACACAGCCGGGGTGGAGTACCGAGGCTGAGGGCCATGGGGCTGCTTCTCTGGAGACTGGACAAGAGAATGTCTGAGAAAATATGACAACATACACTTGAGCTTGTCTCCAAAATTCACAATTCTCTCAAAGTTTGGGAGATAGCTAAGGAGCTAAGAGCATAAAAGCACTTGTTAAAAGCTGCCATGAGTCAGGAGTTTCTCAAAGACCATCTAGCGAAGTGGGTAATGTTATCTCTTTTCTAGCCTGTGAAACAGTATTCTAATATAATAAACAATAAAGAGTGTTTCCTATTGCTCTTCAGCAAGGGCCAGGGATGTTGGAGGGAAGGGGACACTGCCATTAGCAACAGACCTAAGGGAAGGCTGCTCACCTGCGCACCACCATCAGGTAGGAGCCACGGAGTTCAGATAGACTGGGAGCGAGGAATTCCTTTCCGGTCCACTTTACCATCTGAGGCCCTGGTCTAGCTTTTTCCTGCCTGGGCATCTCCTCCCAGGCCCTCCCATGGCTCACTCTTTTTCCCCCTCAGGTCTCAGCTCAAATGCTGCGCCTTGGAGAGACCTTCCCCAACCACCTGACCCAGGGGAGCTGCCTCACCCCAGCCCCGCAGCGGGTGACTCTCGCTCAGCTCACCTGGTTATTTCTTCAAGGAAATTATCACTACATGAAATTATCTTTTCAATTATTTGTTTACTCTTTATGATCTGTCACCAATACAATGAGCCCTGCACAAGGGTAGGGACTTGGCCACTTTTGTTCATGCTTATTCATGGAGCCTGAAACAGGATCTGGGATTGTTCGGTGACTAAATATTTGTTGAATAAATGAACCAGAGTGACAAAAAGATTAGCTGAGAATGACTGGCCGACACCTGGAATACAAATGACAGACTTTAAGTTGACTAAAGCACTAACGTAGTATAAGTTCTAAAACTAGAGAGTAGTTTCTGATAATAAGTGTATTGACCTTGTCATCATGGAGTTGGTATGACACGTCAGTTATCTGTTGCTTTGTAATGAATAGCCTCAAAACTTGAAAACAAACATTTATTATCTTATAGTTTATGAGGGTCAGAAATACAGGAGTAGTTTAGCTAGGTGGCTTCTGCTCAAGGTCACGTATGAGGTTGCAGCCAAGGTGTCAGCTAGACTGCAGCCTGTGAAGAATTGACTGAGGTTCACATGGCCCTTGGCAGATGTGTCGGCTCTTCCCCATGTTGGTCTCTCCATAGAACTGCCCACAACATGGCTCCCTCTGGAGCAAGTGATGAGCGAGATGAGAGAGAGAGAGAGAGAGAGAGAGAGAGAGAGAGAGAGAGAGAGAGAGAGAGAGAGAGAGAGCAGGTAAAGGAGACAGTCCCCAAGATAGAAGTTGCAACCATTCATAAACTAATCTCATAAATGACATATCATTACTTGCGCCATATGCCATTGGTCACACAGGCTAAGCAGGTAACAGTGTGGGTGGGGACTCTACCAGGTGTGAACACCAGGAGGCAGGGGTCCCTGGGGGCCATCTTGGAGGCTGGCTACCCCATGTGGCAAAGTGGGTGTTCTCCCTTCTGGTCTGGCCTGGCTCCCTCTTTCCTCTGGATCATCTAAGATCTGCTGACCATCTGTGGTAGGTCCTGTTTTCTTCTTGCTCCAGGTTCATCTGCCTTGAAATGTCTCTGTTTTTAAGCAAGGTCTCTCATCCTCAACTTATGAACTAGTTAACTATTCACTTTAATTATGCACATTTTCAAGGATAAGAGTTTGCTTCCCTCCAATACAGCCTGCATATCGTTGGCCACTAATGACTTTCATCTTAAAGTGGGTTCCATTGCAGGATATGGCCTCTCTGCTCTCTCATTGGAGCGTCTCTGTGCTGTCACTTCAGTGTTTGTCCTGGGTTCAGTCTGCTATGTATAGAGGGGAGTGAGGTTTGCTCTGCTCTCCTTGGTCCCAACTGAAGGCAGGGCCTGCAGCGGGCAAACACATCGTGACCCTGTCAGACATCTGCCTTTCTGCAGCAAACAGAGATTTGCTCTGTTAACCAACGGTTTAACTAATGAGTGTCATATTTTATGCAGGCCAGTGAATTCCAAAGATGGCTCATCTTAAGAACCTCCTGGGCAGCTTCTGAAAAGCATGTATTTCCTAGATCTCCTTCTAGAATATTTGGGTTCATTTTGTTAACCTTCACTTCAAAGCTCTTCAGGTGACAAAGAAGTTGGGAAACAGCAGCAGTAGGCTAAAATAAACATAGGAAGTAATAAGGAGTCAGTAAAACAGTCATATGAGAATTCCATCTGTGCTAAGCCCAAAGTTCGGGAAGCAAATAAGATGCTGCCTGTTTCTCTAACTTCTTACTGGGGTAAATCCTGAGAATGGATTCTTCTAGTAACAGTAACTCTACTCTTTCTACTCCCTAGATACCTAAGATGCCTCTTTCTCTTTCCCAGCGGGGACAGGGAGATGGGCGATCACACCCTTCCAAATCTCTCAGAATGGATTCCTCGACTGTAAATGGGGGTTTGTTACCAGCAGATGGGGGGAGGAGAGCAGGGTAAGCAAGTGCAGATGCACACCTGAAGGTGCCACCGCAGGAAATTGCCGGCTGCTGGCTTCTCCAATCACCTGTCCAGTAGTGGCTTTCGCTAGTGCCGTCCAGCTCGGAAAGAGGAAAAGAGAACAAGTTAAACTACCTCTTCAAGCCTCATCTGCAAATTGCATGATACCAAGAAGAATGCCCATGCCGGAAATCAGTGATGAAGACTCCGAATGTAAACACCATATTTGCCGGAAGCACAACATAATACTAAGACATCTAAGTCAGGTTTTAAAGCAACCGAGAAAATGGGTCATTTCCTTCATGAGTCAAGAGCCATGTGTAACACCCAGGACAGGAATATGGCTGTAGTCCTCTCTCAGGAAGGAACCAGGGGCTAACAGGAGAGTTCATTGTCTATGTTTTGTAGTTAGTTGTATATACATATACATCTATGTCAGCCATATGCGGTTTTCTTAATGGGGTGGGTTTCTCTTTGGTTACCTTCGTCCAGTCTGAGCTAAGAAGTCTTAGGGTTGGATGGTTCCTAGGAGACACTAAGAGTCAAGATGCCAGGGTTCAAGTCAAGTGTATACTTTCCCTCCCAGAATTCTATCCTGACAAAGCTTGCTTCTTCCTGGGAGTAGGCAGCAGTCTAACGCTATGCTATGGCAGAGACCTTTATAAAACTGTTGCTAATTTTTAAGCAACCAAATGTATGTATTTTGAATACAAATTGTCTTTTTTAAAATATCAGATGCCATATAAATACTTCTTTCAAGTGGTTCTTTCATTGATTCGTTCCAGAAACCAACAAGAACTTAATTCTGTTTATAAGTTGTATGCATAACAGATTGTGTTAAACAATAATAATTAACAGATTTCTCTATTTATAGAAAATGAATGAAAAAAAAAGTCCTTTCCATATCCTCAATTATTTCATTTAGGCAGGTCCTTTACATTCTAAAGAAGAACTATTTAGATTTCTAAAAATGTTATGCCTGCTTATGGTTCCTTTAATGAATTTCATTGTTTCATCTTATAAGCATCACGTTATTTAATCTCTTGCTGCTTCATTTCAGCACATGTAAGTGAACAAGCACATGTTAGGATGCCAGCATGTACATGAACACACATGTGCATGCACACACACACACACACACACTCACACACACTCAGAACATACTTGCATATGGAATACTTCTTAGCTCATTCTATTACTCTGATGCCAAAGCCAGACAAAGACATCACAATAAAAAGTAAAACTACAGACCAATATCCTCATAAATATAGATGCAAAAAAATCCTCAATCAAACATGAGCAAAACAAATCCAACAGCTTATTGAAAAGATTATACACCATGACCTAGGGGAATTTTCCTGGGAATACAGGAAGGTTAAACATACAAAAATCAATCAATGCAAAATAACACATTAACAAAATGAAGGGAAAAGACCCACATGATCCTTTCAATATGTATGGGCATCTATGAAAATCCACAGTTAACATTGTCTTTAAGGGTAAAAGACTGGTTTGTTTCGCTAGGTCTCATCCAACCTGGAATCCCCAGCACTTTCTGTCCTAATGACTCAGCACTATTTCCTGGTGAATATCAAGGTCCTGTATTTCAATTCTCCCAGCTGCCTGAGGTTCTCAGAAGTTTAGGTTGGGTCGTTCATTCCCCGAAGTAGCTCAGACAGCCTTTCCAGTAACCAGGGTTATAGTCAGACAAAACATCGGCCTCTGATTGGGCCTGAAATAAGCTGACTGCAGGCCAAATACTTCCACTTGGGGCACGTGAGCTGGTTTGTGAGAGAATAAAAAAGATCCACTGTTATATTTGGGAGGGGAAGAAGGGAGAATCCCACTATGATAATTTCTAGTTCACCAGACCTGCTCATGGTCCAAGGGCTTAGCTCTGTGAATAGAAGGCAGATGCTGCTGTGGAGGCGGCCAGGGTGAGGAAAACGGCAGAAATAGCTTCACACTGTCACAACTGCAATGCAAAGGATTGGAAGAAATGATGGGTAAGATTTTAGACATTTTATTAAAATGAGTAGTGGGCATGTATAGCTACACACCTTACTCTTTTCAGAGAAAAGCTGTCTGAAATATGTTGCAAAGAAACTTCCCCAATCTCCTTGTCAAAAACAAACAAACAAAAAGATTTGGGAATGCAAATAATTATCAGGTGGTCTTGCAACACCAACCAATATTTCCAGAGCGCGTTCTTGTTCTCTGAAAAGTAAGACATATTTGGAGCATCGGTTGTGCCAGGTTCTTTTTATTGTTATTCCTCCTCCAGCGAAGAGGAATCTGAGACTCCACACAGCTGAAATTTGAGGGAGAAGTTGGACCCCAAAACCCGTGTTATTTCACTTCTCATGCTCACTTTCTATGATTTTTAAAAAGGTTTCCCTTGGAGATGTCAACCTCGTAGGAATTTGTGCAATCCTGGCCGTCGTATAAGAACAGAGCAGGGAGGCCCCATAAGTCCACCAGTCACATCTATATCATGCAGTGCTATGACGACAGGACTTTCTGAAGAGGTAGCTAAAGATGTCACTGGGTTGAAATTAAATGGTTTAGGGTTCATCCTCCAGGGAGCAAGGCCCAGAGGAAAGTATCTTCTAGCCCCTGGCACGGTGATGAATGAATATAAGCTAGAAAACCAACTTAACAGGCAACATCTGTGTTTTATTTCCTTGAGTATATTTTAAATATTGAGATAGAGATAGATGATAGATAAATAGATGATAGATAGATGATAGATAGATGATAGATAGATAGATAGATAGATAGATAGATAGATAGATAGATAGATAGATAGACAGATCTGGCTTTTTAAAAAATTAACAGATTATATCAATTACCTACATGAAGTGAGACCCAAATGAGGAGCAGCTGGGGATACACCATATTCAAGGCTGTTTAAAAGCAGCTGAGGAAAAGACCAAAAGTCTGGGAAGAGATGCGCCTTCTAGCCTCAGGGGGCACTCCTCTCTTAGAGAGGAAAAAAGTAAGATTCATTTGAGGACTTCGGAGCTCAGTGCGGAATAAAAATGTGTGAGGGAAATAACGAACCCCTATGTTCCATGGTGAAAGTTCATTCTGCTGTAGGAGACAGAATGCTGTGAAATAACCCTGGGAAACCCATACATGGGAGAAAGGTGAATAAGCAAATGTTCGAAAAGAAAACTTTCAACCGAAGTTAGTAATGAAACTTAGGGTACAACAGAGATGTTTCTTTTTTTTTTTAAGATTTTTATTGGAGAATTGGGGGATGGGAACAGCACTGGGAAATTGGGGGAAGGGGAACAGACAAGTGCTGTCCTTTTTTTGTTCTTCAGTCTAGTTGTGGAGGACGTTGCTTCACTGGTCCAAGCTGGCACCATCATTGCGCTCTTCCCGGGCGAGACAGATCAGTCGCCAGCTTCTGGACGGCCGCTCACAGCGGCTGCTGGCCGCTCACACTGGCTACTGGCTGCACACGGTAGCCCATGGCAACCCACTACCACAAGGGCTGCAGCCTACGCCGACACCGGTGACTCATGGCAGCCCAGCTCCAGCCCAGCTCCAGGTTGAGCTGTTGTTCAGCATCTTAGCTGTAGAGGGCAGTGTCACTGGCCCTCATATGTGGGATCCGAACCGGGGCCTTCTAGCGTCCCAAGCCAGTTCTTAACCATCGCGCCACTCGGCCGGCCCCAATAGAGGTGTTTCTAGTAACACATTCTAACTAGAGCCTTGTATGGCCTTTAAGCAAAAGTTATGGCTCTCTAAGCCACTTGCATTTGTATAAATAAATAATGTTTTCTTGCTTAAACTGGTGGATTTGAAAGAGTCTATGGGAGATCCCGTATTAGACTCCCTTCCTTCCCTAATTTCCATGATAAAGATATTTTTAAAAATTAAGAAACAGTCTGGAAGGTGGAGAGAACAAGCCCAGAGCTCCCAGCTCCCACAATCTCAGCAGAGAGGAGCTCAGCATAAGGGGACCCCCACCCTCCCACCCACCCCTCACCCCGGGGCACATGTGCAGAGACTGCAGCTCTTCCTCTTATCATCTTTAGACACTTCTCTCTCTCTGAAGAAAAATCACCAGACATTTAACAAGGTTCAGTGGTTCAAAAGAAAGGAACTTTATATAATTTAAAAAAATACACGGCAAACTAAAAACAGCCAACTATGAATGCAGTTTTGAAAAAAAAATGTGTTTTCAGCATCTTGACAGGACTGAAGAGAACAGGGATCAAGATTATGAGGGGAAAAAAAAATCACTTGCATATAAAAAACTTGATTAGTGGATTTTAAATGCATGGGCTGGTCCAGGCAATGGTGGTTGACAGCGGCGTGGTGAGAGGAAGGTTTACCGGGAATGCACAGAGGAGGCTCAGGTGGAAATGAGGACTAGCAATACCGTGATCACTGATCATGTTAATGTCACTAGAAGTAGTTCATCCGGGCATTTCGCACCTCCGGATGGGATGCAGCGGGAAGTACAGCATCATCTCTGATGAACTCTTGCCAGAAAGAGGTAAAGCAGAACCTGATTGAATCTTTAATAAGCTAGCCATTTATTGAAAAAAAAAACCCCACAAAAAAAACACAAAAAACAGGCGTGGTAGAGGGAACAAGGACAAGTTAATTGACACCACAAGGATACAGGGCATTTAAAAAGACCACTAACTGGCATAAAACAAGCCAGGAAAAAAGGGACTTCCCTGGATTAGGAGGGACTTAAGAGAAAGGATGACCAAATGGGGTGCAGGGACCCTGTTTGGATTCCTATTCAAACAAACCAATGGAAAAAAACAGTTAAAAACATGCAGGGAATTATGAAATTGGATATTGCATGATAACGAAGAAATTTTTGTCAATTTTATTAGTGGCAATTAGTGGCATATGGTTATGTAAGAAAATGCCCATCTTAATTTAGACTTGCATAGTTAGCATTCAGGGGTGAAATGAGATGATATCTGGCATAATTTTTTTTATTATTTCCCAGCTTTATTAAGATATTATTGACATATATGTAAGTTTAATTATACAACAACATGCTGATCTGATACACGTATATACTGCAAAAAAATTACCACAATAAGGATAAAATCTCCAGCCCTTCCATAATTACCATTTATTGTGGTGATAGCTTTTAAGATCTACTCTCTTAATAACTTTCATGTATACAATACAGTATTGTTATAGTCACTATGCTGTATATCAGGTGGGGTTATTTTTTAAATCAATGAAAAATGGGATAGATAAGGAAAATGTTGCAATATCTTGGTAATTGTTGAATCTGGATGTTGGTAATATGGAAGTTTATTGTACTGTTCTCTTGACCTTTTGGCATGTTTGAAAGTGTTCATATTAAATTTTTATTATATCAGTGTCGTCTCAGTCAAAATGGACTTTAGTATGAATAGAAAGTTTCCATGCAAATAACAGAAAAAACAAAAGCATACATTTCTGTATGGTTGTAAATACACAGGAAAAAAAACTAGGAAAATACATACATTTTTTTTTTTAATTTGGGGAAAGGAAGTGAGTTGGGAAGATGTTAAGGACAGTTTTCATTTTATTTGACTCATTTTAACTTTTATCAATAAGATAAATTAATCTGTTGTTTGTAAAAGTAAGACAATAGTTGGTTTTTAACAACACGCAATAGAAGCTGCTTTCTGCAGAGGGGAAACTAGAGACATATGTGAGTTCATAAGAAAATGAGATTAAGGCTCCCAAAACCCATGGAAAAATGCTAAAGAAAGGAATACAATGTACAGAAACATAAAAGGGATGAAAAGTAGACCCAGAGGATTTTGTATATGTGTGTTTGTGTGTTTCATATGAAAGGGGAATTCCAGAATTAGGGCAGAACAAAGAAGCAGTCATAAACAAATAATAGACAGAAAACTCCTTGGGCTGCAAAGACTGGAAGTGTCAGGACAAAAGGGTCTCGAAGTACCAGGCAAATGTCTGAAAAGAAACATACATCTATGTGGTTAAGCTCAAATGACAAAGAGAAAAATCTTACAGGCACTCAGGAATTAAAAACAGGCTGTATTCCAAATGTAAAAATAGTTCAGTTGGCACCACGATTCTTAAAAAATACCAAATGCCAAAAGTCAACAGAGAGTAACCACAGTATTTGAGACGGAAATATTGTGACCTAAGGGTTTTGTATCCAATAAAGTGATATTTAACATGTGCAAGAGGTATCAGAAGAATCTCCTGCATGTAAGAACTAAGATGCATGGCGTCGACATATTTTTCTTTAATATAAATTAATGGCAGTGATTTTTATAAATCCTACTTGAAAACAGGAAAACACAACTAAATAATCCTGGATTCAAAGAATAAATTAAAATTGTAACCAAGGTTGATTTGAAAAGCAATTATAGTGACTAGAATGAATCTCAGATTTCAGTGGGGTGTGGCCAAAGCTGAATCAGACATTTCAAAAAGAATAAAAATACACAAGCTGTGCTTTTTCCAATATCGATCCAAGAAAAGGAATAATAAGCATGTAAGCTGAAATTGATAAATTTGAAACACAACAATTTATAAATAAAAGAAAGATTTAATTCTTTCTCTTGACAAAAGAGAAAAAACACATATAACATTAAAAGTAAAAAACTATATATACAGAGGGTGCCAAAAATATGTATACACATTTTAAGAAAGGAAAAAACTATATTAAAATTGTAATACTCAATATATACCGATAACAAAAGATGAATCCAAGTCACGTTTGACTTCTGCAGTTACAAGAATTGCTCAAAGTGGTTACCATCAGCGTAATTTTAACCCAGTTTTTTCCTTTCTTAAAAAGTGTATGCATTTTTTTGCACCCTTTGTACATTACTGTAGAAACAGAAAAAAATTAAATTCTTAGAGATTGCAAAAATGAGATCAAACAAAGAATATAGATACTTTCCTTATTACATTATACAAGCCTCTTTTTTTATTTTTAAGAGATATATCTAGTGGCAAATAACAAGAAAACTTTAAATGAAAGAGAAAGGCAAAGGTCTACCAAATGAATACAAACACACAATAAGTTAGGGGTGGTAATATTATCTGACAACGTAAAATCTAAGGCAAATGCATTAACTAAAACAAAAAAGCTTATTTTTAATGAATAAGAGTTCAATTCACAATGGAAATACAGCAGGTATGCACCTTTCATGTCAAATAACAGCCCAGAAATAGATAAAAACAAAAATACAAAAACAAATAAAAGATCACAATTGGGATATGCCATAGGAAAGCCCTTAGAAAATCTCCTTTTCTGGGCTGAGGCTCTTTAATATTACCATGTAAAAAAACCATCCTTCTTTTTGAAAACAAATGGAATTAATAAACTATGGCAGTTTTTCCAAGCTCCGTATTCCTTCGCAGAGACACCATGTAATGTTTGCAAAATTCCTCTGAGCATTTCCCCTCTGTCTAGAAATGATGCTTGCTTGCTGTTTAATGGTTCCATTAGAGAAAAAGAAAAACAAACGAAGATGGTTCCTTAGCATTTCACATCTAATAGTGTTATGATTTAATGTCATCGTTAGGTCCTCTAATTCCACCCCAGGAGAAATAATAAAAGGGGACATAACTCCACCATCTTTGAAGCCCATCAACCCTGACTCTTTGTGTCAAGGTCAATTCGTTGTGTCCCCTTTGTATTCAAGGAAACTAAACTAACATGGGAGTTTGGGATTCTATGACAGAAAGGAAAAAGTTATTTTTCTTCTTCAGCAGACAGATGAAAGCAATCTGGGTGATGTTTGAATATCTTAGCCTTGTCTTGCTTTGGTTGGACTCTGTCTTTTGAGGCCATTAGACCTCCATATCATTGCTTTGAAAAGATTCAAAGTAAAGGCTAGCCCACAAAAATCATTTCTACTTTTAGCAATGATTGAAACATTATGGAAGTCTTTAAACAGTTTTCCCATAAACTGAGAGATAAAATAGACAAAAATACATAAGGATTTAGAGGCTGTGAAACATACAATGAAGTTTTTAAATAAATAAACAGAGCTTTTTACCCTATCAAAAAATGCATTTAAAAAAAATTATGCCTGAAACATTTACAAAAGTTTACCAAAATTGGCTAAAAATACAACAGCAATTCATACATACAAATTTAAGAATAGAAATTCTACAGGCCCCATTTTCTCATTCATTTGTTCATTTATTTATTTATTTATTCAATATTTAATGAGCATCTACCATTTGCCAAGCAACATGCTAGATGCTGGGGATAAAGCCAGAAAGTTTAGAAATTTAAAAAAAAAAACTAAACCAAAAACATACTTGATTCTCCTCAAACATTTGAGTTTGGGGAGCTCAAAAAATATTTCTCCTGAATAACTCTGAGATCAAAGAATAAATCAAAAGTGCAATTATAAGCTACTTAGAAAATATTAATGGTAATTATACCACTTCATAGTGAAAACTGTGCTCAGGGGAAATTCATAGCATTTAATGCTTTTATTATTAAAGAAAAAATTTTTAAATAAATAAATGAAGTGTTTCTGATTAGCAACCTTAATTTTTGCAGCAGTCTTAATTTTCTTCTGCCATGTAGGCAGCATATTCACGGGTTCTGAAGATTTAGCAGGGAGACCATTATTCTGCCTACCAGAGAGAAATTACGTAACTTGCTACAGGTCATAGAGGAAATAAATGGTATTTCCTGATGAGGTTCTGGTGCAGTAAATGCCACCCGTAAATGTGACAGCCAAGATCCCAATGACGGTGCAGTGCCTTCCAGTTCCTGGTGTCTGTGAAGCCAGGCCTGCGTGGAGGCAACAGATAGTTCAGTTCTATCACTCGGGATCTTTAAATTATGATGACTGGTGGAAGCATGCGTGCTGCTCGGCTGAGCACAGATGATCACTCAGGCCTCAGCTGAGGGAGGCTTGGCTCTATCCGTCAGGTTTATTTATTATTTTTTTTAAAGATTTTTATTGGGGAATTGGGGGGATGGGAACAGCGCTGGGGAATTGGGGGAAGGGGAGCAGACAAGTTGCTGTCGTTTTGTTCTTCAGTCTAGTTGTGGAGGGCGTTGCTTCACTGGCCCAAGTTGGCACCATCATTGTGCTCTTCCCGGGTGAGGCAGATTAGTCGCCGGCTTCTGGACGGCTGCTCACGGCGGCTGCTGGCCTCTCACGCTGGCTGTTTATTTGTTTTTAATACTAGCGGTATTCACGAAAGCCAAGAAATGTCGCTGAGTCCTGCATTTCAGGCATTTTGTGTCAGCCCTCCTGTGGTCTTGCGCAGCCTACGTACCTTGCTGCTTTCAAGCGCTGCCTGCCTCCCCTGCGGGGTCTCTGAGCTCCCTCAGAGATGGTCCCTGGCACTTATGCCTCTTCAGTTTTGCACTTCTTTTGCTCCCCCACCATTTTCAGGCTCTGTCTTTCAAAATAAAATTAGCTGATGAAGTGAGATATTGGCCATTCTGGCTGGAAATCTGTCTCAAGTGAGTGTTCACACCCCGGCAAAAGGCTGCTTTAATATCATAACTGAGGAATTAGGTAGGAGGGTCTGAATCCAATGGTGTACAGTCAGGAGGCAGGCCCAGCTGGTAGAGCAAAGAAACCTCAGTGGTGGCAACAAGACAGGAATTTATTTCTCACTCTCCCAGTAATCTGAGCCGAGTTGGCTTGGCTGACACAGCCATCCAGCCCAGAGGGACAAGGAGCCCAGTTTCCGCTGGTTTGTTGCTGTGCTGCCTTCAATCCATGGCTGCCAGCCTGCAGTCTAAAACGCTGTCCTCACTCTCAGCGTGGCCGCATCCCAGCCAGCAGGAAGGGGAGTGGGGTTCCAGCTCCTTTCACAGGCCAGACCGAGAAGTTGCAAGCATCAGCTGCCCACACTTCCACAGGCGAGAATGTAACCATACTTGGCTTCAAAAGAGGCCAGAAATGTAATCTTCATCTGGGCCATCTGGGGCCTCTATCACTGTGGAAGATAGGAAGCGTGGATGATGGGGCAACCAGCGGGCTCTGCCCAAAGAGCATTGGCTTTGAATGACTTAAGAGCACGCAGAGCAAATAGCCCTCAGAATACACTTGTGTATTTATAGCTGGGAGGAGCAGGAACCAATGCTAACTGAGCACGTACTGTGTTCCAGACTCTGTGAAAATCATTTCATGTATGTTATTGTATTTAATTCTGATAGGCAGAGAGCCTGAGAGGTGAAGCAACTTGCACACTGATAGCTGTAAGTGCAGAAGGGAGCATCTGGGCCCAGGATCGTTCCCACATATCACCTGGCCTCTTGTAGTCAGCTCGTAATTGAAAGAATCCCTTGGCTGTGCACTGGCTTTGGGGCTGTCGGTTCAATATAACTGCCACCCCCAGCTAGGTCTCCACTGCATTGCAGAAGCCAAGCAAGAACTACATTTCCCAGAAGGCCATTCCCTGCAGGATCCAGGTTAGAGCACTGGTGAGAGCCATCTGGAAGGCAGAGGCCTTTATCCTGCAGAGGTGGGTGTATCTAGACACAGGGGCAGGCGACCCTTCACAAAAGTTTGCCACTGGCTTCTGAGAACCTCTGACTCCAGTGTCGCAGGCTGAGATCTTAGCTGGTGTCTTCTCTGACCTTGGCACCTTCCAATGGTTAGACAAATCCGGGATTGCTATGCTAAACTGTGCATACCTGGAGCTCATAGACTGACCCCTCACAAACACAGAATGTGAGATCATGAGATCAAGTTCTTTCTATATGGCAGGAAGAACGCTAAAACGGCACTGGAGGAATTGGATTTGAATCCCAGCTTTCTCTCCAAGCATGCCCTGGGCACATCACTTAAACTCTGTGAGCACCAACATTTTTCACTTGTCACGTGGGAATAACAATACCTACAAAATCATTGGAAGGATCACATGTGATAAAAATATTTAGTAACAATTAGCCCAACAAGAAAAAATAGCATGTTATCGTTACTTATAATAACAGTAACCAAACATATTATAGGCATTCTTTCATTTAATCCTAAGACAACCCTGGTTACTATTATCATTCCTATTTTACAAGTAGGAAAACTAAGAAACAGAACTGAATAGCTTGCAAATGATCGCACAGCCCCTGACAGAGCCAGAAACGGAAACTGCCCTGGTTCTAGAGCTCACACTCTTAACCACCATTGTACTTCCTGTTAACATAACTTTCCACTAGCTTGTTTATTTCTGCTCCCTCCTCAACAGTTTACCAGCGTTGCCAACAAGCACCAAGACCAGAGAAAAGAATGTGGGCAGCCATATATGTGGAATAACCTCCTAGTATTTCAAGAACCCAAAATGGAATCGGTCTATCTAGTAAGGTGCCTGATCCCTGGGTATTTCCAATGAAAAGCTCAAGAACAATTTACTCAAGGGCAGTGGTTCTCAACCAGGGGCAACTATACCCTCCAGGGGACATTTGTCAATGTCTACAGACATCATCACAACTGGGGATGGACTACTGATGGCATCTAGTGGTAGAGGTCGGGGATGCTGCTAAACACACTGCAATGCACAGGGTGGCCCCCTTCCCCTATAACCTGCAAACAAAGAATTATAGGCCCCACTATGAGGTATCGCTTTTGAGGAACCCTGTTTTAGGAGGTGTTATGATATTTTCAGCTTCTGATATTGGTTATAGAACATTCTCTAAGATTGTGTTGTCCAATCTGGTAGTCACTTGCCATGTATGACTATTTAAATTAAAATTAAGTTAAATAAAGTAAGCTTTTAATTCCTCAATCACACTAGCCACATGTCTAGTGTTCAATGGCCAGATGTGACTAGTGGCCACCATATTGGACAGTACAAATTTATAGAACATTTCCATTATCTCAAAAAGTTCTTTTGGACAGTGCTTCTGCATGGTCTTTTTTTACTCTGAAATTCTATTAAATATGCCAAGAATGTTATGAGAAACCAAATAGTAAAATGGTGATTTTTAAAAACAGATAAAATTGATCATATTTATTCACACCACAAAAATTATCTTTTAAATGTGAATGTTTCTAATACATTGGATTGCTTATCTCCTGGTTAAGAATCTGATTTGTTTATAGATCATTAAAACTGAGAAGAGAGTAGAAATGTAAACCTATAATTGACAAAACTACTATCAATGGAAGCTCAAGTAAAGGACTTGAAGCAGCTCTGAAATTTCAATTTAAACCAAAAACTTTTATGAAGTTGTAGAATTTTTGAGTTTAAAATAAGGTTTGTCTAATTTTTTTGTGTGTATTTAGATTTTTATAATTGTTTTTAGGGTCCACAAAGTTCTTGTAGAATCTGGTGAAATATACTGATACCCCATTCACAAATGGGAACATGAAAACACAGATGCATACATGTATAGATACAATTCTCTATACAATTCATGCAGTTAATGACTTCCTAAAGCCCAGGTAAGCCCTCTGTTTTCCAGTTGGTCCCCATCCATTACCCCCATCTCACACATGAGGAAATTGAGGTCCTAAGCAATTAAGTAACTTATCCAAGTTTACACAATGACAGAACCTGAGTCAGAAGGTACCCTACTTCCCAAGCCTTCTGCATTCATTAAGGAATACCAATTTATATAAAACAACAAAGGAACTAATCTACTTTGTGACATAAGATACACTGACACTATCCAATTTCTTTTGCTCAGTCTCTATGAAGGGAGGGGATAGGATAGTGTTTAAAAAGCAATGGAATGGCCTCCAAAATTTCAAGAGGGCATAACAGACACATGGAAGTCCATTCACTAACCGACAGACTGGATTATGAAGCTCTGAATGAAGAAGCAAATTCTATCATTTCTGACTTAGGATTTTTATCACAATTATTCTTCTCTGAGAATCCATTTTCTTTCTCCATACAAGTTCCCTGTAATAATACCACCTGCTCACCCAAATGCCTCCATCTTTCTCATTAAGGCTCAAGAAGCACTGTTTGTGAATTCCCCTTCAAAAAGCTCATTATTTGCTTTTGTCCCTGCTTCCTACCTCCTGTATTCTGTGTCATTGTTTGTGCTTTTTCTTTAAAGCCAACAAAGACCCTGGAAAACTCCCTTATTCAAATTCCAAAATTCAACTGTGTATTTTACTTCTAGACTTAATTATAAGAAGTCGTGCCTGTTCTATTCTTACAGCTTTTCAAAGTGTGCCATTATAGGTAGAACAGCGAGCAGAAGCACAAGGTAGAAAACCTCTTCGGAAGTCTTATCCACACAGAGACATCCTATTGAAATGTTGTAAACAGAAAGAATACCCAAGAAAAAATAAATTGTCTCCAGGGCTGTGCCCCATAGATCTACTTACAAATCCCAAACCAAGCTTAGTGAGTCAAGTATACATTGCCCGCTGTCTGGACCACAGCCACTGGTTAAAACAACATTTGTTGAGTGAATACACTATTTTCATTTGCCCTCTCCCATTCATTCTCGGCTCTCCACCCTCTTCTACCAGTCTCTGTCCTGGCCACTGTAGACACTGCATCACCCGGGCTTTTCTTTCTGGGTGGCTGCCCATGGGCTACAGGGACTAGGAGTTTGGAAGATGGAAAGAGAGACACATTAGATACCTCTTCCCACTCTCCTCTCCTTCCGCACTTTGTTTCTGTGTGGCTGTTCCCTCCATAGCCACGACTCCCATGGGGCAGCCCTTCCTCCATGGCACCAACTCTCACTGGGCTCCAGAAACATTATTTCTTCCTCTTCCCCCTGTAGGTCTAGGGCTGATAACAGCTGCCTGCGTTGCTAGTACCAGATGTCTTCACATTCTTTTTGGTTCCTTCACCTCTGCCTATATCTCAGCAAACCGTTTGTCTTAGCTCGGGCTGCCGTAACAAAATACCATAAACTGGGTGGCATAAATTACAGCAATTTATTTCTGACAGATCTGGAGGCTGGGAAGTCCAAGATCAAGAGGTCAGCAAGCTCTGTGGTGAGAGCACGCTTTCCACATGGCTGTTTGGCTGTAACCTTACATGGCAGAAGGGACGAGGGATCTCTCTTAGGGTAAGTGCACAAATCCCATTTATAAGGACTCTGCCCTCATGATAGAATCACCTCCAAGAGGCCCTTCCTCTTAATATCATCACCTTGAGGGTTAGGATTTCAACATATGAATTTGGGGGGAAACACAAACATTCAGCCCACAGCACCATTCCTTCATTAAACTCTTCAGTTAAACCAGATAAATTAAATATTGTTTTTGTTATTCTGACTGATATAGTGAATAAAGGAAATGGATCGATAAATGAAAAGATATAGAAAAGAAGCTTTAATGTAATTACAAATGTATAATTTTTAACAAATGTATAATTTTTACAAATGTATAATTTTTGCTCCTGACTTCAAGCAAACTCTTATAGCTACATGGATTTAAGGAAATGGAGTCCAAGGGGAGCTCAGATATTGACATGAGTTGGTTTCAGTTACAGATATGAGACACCTCGTCATCAAGCAGAGTCTGGGCAGGTTGCCCCCTAGACACACCAGCCCATCCCTGAATGAACGCATTCTTCCTTCTCTCTCAGGCACATTTTCTCGAGCTGGCTGGCACTTGCTTCCTTTCACTCTTATTCTCATTATCATACATAGTAACATTTATTCTTTTTATTTTAGAAAATAAGAAACAGCCAACATAGAAAAATACCATAGAAATAAACATATGAAAAGGAAAAGAAAACATAAAATGACCCCTAATTGGGCATTTCCTAGCAAAACTCTGAGCAAATATATGTGTTGTATTACTGGCTATTTTCACTTCACAATGTATTTTAATATCTTTGCAAGGTATTGCCTACCCTTCTACAGAATCATTTTTATAACTGGAAAAAATAGCCTATTGTATGATTTTGTCATTGTTGTTTACCCAATTCCCAATTGTTGGAAATTCAGATTCTTTCCAATATTCCCCATTTTAAACAGTGCTGTAAATAATATCCTTACAATTGCTTGCTATTTTCGTATCAGGGTTATTGTCATTATCTGGGTGTTTGAGTGTAATGGCCAAGCACTTTGCTTACCCATCTTACCTCTGAGGTATGGCTGTGATTACAGAAAAATATAATAATCACAGAATCAGCTCAAGTTTGAAGGGTATCCAATACAATGTCATTCTGGGAGCCTGGGTCCTCCTTGCTACCAAAAGCCGTTTCCCCACACACTGCATTGTTGACTACATAATCTTAGGGAGTTAGTTAACATTCTATTCAATATTTGGGGGTTTTTTTACTAATGAATACAAAGTGGCAAAATGAAAGGAGATCTCCATTTTTTTCTGCTTCTTTCACATACCCGCGTCTATACTACACACTACATGTAATGCATTTCACAAATGCGTATGAAGATGTGACAAGAACGTGTTGCAGCTAAGACTCTCACCCATTGCTGTTGGGAATGCAAACGGTGCTGAGCTCGGAAAATAGTAGGATGGTGTCTCGTAAAGTTAAACTGGCCCTTATCACAATGACTCAGTAATCTCACCCCTAGATATTTACCCACGAGGAGCGAAAACACACAAAGATTTGTATGCTAATGTTCTCAGCGGTATTATGTATAAGTGTCAGAAACCAGAAACAACTCAAATGCCCCTCACCTGGTGAATAGATAAATAGTTGTGGTACATAGTTACTGTGAAATACAACTCAGCATTAAAAAGGAAGAGAATATCCATTCAAACAACAAGAGTAAGTCTCAAAAGATTGGGCTAAATGAAAAAGTCACACACAAAGGGCTATATGCAGTGTGATTCCAGGCACGTGGAATTCTGAAAAAGACAAAACCGATCTGTCAGAAAACAGATCAGTTTGCCTTACCTGCCAGCTGGAGGTTGGGGGAAAGGATTAACTAAAAAAGACATGAGGAATTTTTTTAGGGAGATTAAAATGGTCTATATCTCGACGGTTGTAGTGGTTACATAACTGTATACAATTTCCCAAACTGATTAAACTGTACATTAAAAATGCATAAATTTTATTGTGCGTAAATTACACATCAATAAAGCTGAGGAAAAATCAAATTGCAAAAAAAGGTCAGATGTCCCAGTGTGTAAATGAAATCGCTATTACTGTTCTCAACGGCTTAGATAATTACTCGTCACAAGCAGATTCCAGAAAAAGAATTCAATAATAATTATTATTATAACAATAAACTGAGTACCATTTATTGAGCACTTGCTTTATACGGAACTTTTTACGGCTCCGTCTTATTTAACCCGAACTTCTTGAGAGTGAGGTAATTAAGGAAGGAATGTTTTGTAACTGAACCAGGACCACAAGGCTTGTAGGTAAACAGGGGTCATCGACCAGGATGTGTTTCCCTAATGCTACCCACAAGTTTGCCACCAGGAACATTGGGGAATGACATTCAGACTGTATTTGCCAAAAAAAAAAAAAAATGTTGGCCTCTGCTGTGAAATTTAATTGCCTGAATTTCTGTTTGGTGGCCTCTCAAAACAAAATAATTTTAATCCAGGTGACCCTTCCACTCTTCCCCCACCAAAACAAACAAACAAAAACCCCCAAACTGTAGTAGAAGTGATTTACCAAAATCTCCGTGTGGCTCTTCACAAGGTCCTGGAGAATACTGAGAGTGGACGTGTTGCCACTCATTCGTCTTTGCATGCTATGCGCTTCTTGTCCGTTCACAGGGAGACTTCCACCTCTCTAAAGTTCTCCTCCCCTCCTTTTAGAAGATATTTTACTTATGCCTGTCTCTGTCATTTGATAGGGAACTCTGAGGGAGTGAAAAAGAAAGACAACAAGCTTTTAAATACCTGTAATGAACCCCACGTTGCCCTGGGAAATTCACATACACAGTTTAGGGGGACAGGAACCAAGCTGAATTCCTTTTTATAGAGTCATTGCTTCCTACGCAGTGTGATTTTGCAGTCTGTGGGCAAACAAAGCTGCTGCTTTTTTTTTACTCTGGCGTACTTGCTTGCATATGAGCATATTCACATTTTCAAAATCATATATGAATTAACATGGTACTGCAAGGCAAAACCTGAAACTAATAGACTATTGATATGATGCAAAAGACACAGTGACGATACTAAAATGAAGTTAAGATAGAGACACCTGAAAGCTCCCCAGGGAAATGCTTAGGCAACAAAGTGGAACTCAGTGAGTTAGGAAAGCAGAAAAGGATGCCACAGGCAGAGGACCAAACGGAGTCAGAGAGGACCCACCATTACAATGATGTAGTACAGAATCCACTTCAGGGAAAAACGTTCGGCGGGGAAAGAAGAGGAATGGAAGAAAGAAAAGTGACATCTAATGCGTACCTTTGTGGCTTTTAAGATAATTCTGCTTCTACCTGCAGGCAATCAATTAAATTTCATGGTAATACTTAGACTCAATTCATATTGTAATCTTGCCTTGTGGTTAAATTGATTAATTCCCGATAATTGCCCAAGCATTCAGGTTTTGGCTGATGTCCTTCATCTAGTCCTATTTTCCAAACCAGAAGTACATTCTTAGCCCACAGATGGGCCTCACTGCCCTTGTTTTGCCATCTTCTACCTTTATGCTGACAGTTAACAACCACGCTAGCACTTTCTCTAAGTCTCTCAATTGAAGAGGAAATTTGTTTTATGACCCTGGGCCCGTCTTCTGTCACCACATCAATTTCCTCCCTTGGGCCTTGGATCCTCCTCTCTGTCCTCTCCCTCCTTCTAGCTACTTTTCTTCATTAATGACTCTTGATCACATTTGTCTTCCACCCTCCCTTCTCCAGGCTCATCCATATTGGAAAAAAACAAAAATATAGCTACCACCTCTGTCTTCTTCTTTCATCGCCAAACATCTTGGGGAATTGTCTATATTCCTTATCTCCAATTCTCCAACCCCTTCTGCCCCAACACTTCACTGAAACTACCTCTCCCCAAGCCGACCGATGGCCTTCTAATGCCAAACCCTGTTTTGCTTGACTTCTTTGCAGCCGTTTGACAGTTTAGCACAGCCTCATTTTTAAAACATTTTCCTATGAGTAGTAAGCATTCCATAAATAGTAGTAACTACCATTAATAATATCGTCATTGCTGTTAGTGTCCACTAATTTGCCTAGCACATCTGGGGTGGAGGGAAGGAAGAGACAGAGAAATAAATGAAAGTAAAACAAATAAATGTCTATTTTGGAAATCAACAGGCATATTTGGTTTTAACTTTTATTGTAACATGTCTTTTTAACTCATAGAATTTACTTCAGTTCCTTCTGCTTTATTTCTCTTGCTTTAGGTATTAAAATCTGTTTTAAATGTAGTCATTTCAAAGTCTCCTTGACATTATGTAAATGTTGCACCATTAATATATGTCCAATGAGCACCCAAGCAGGCTGGCTTCCGCACCAAACAATGGGGTCCCATAGATGGGCAGGTGAGGGGATGGCAGACACCCCCTGCACATACTTTGTGGTCTTTACCCACCAGAACTGTGTGTCCTGAGCTCAAAATCAGGATGTATGGTCTGACAAACATGTTTTCACCTGAGTTTTAATTTATTTTTATGAAAAGGCTCTCATGGGTGTTAAATTACATGAAATGTAATGGATAATCTTTACTGCAAAGAATAAAATCTCAGGGGAAAATTCAGATATACACAGAGGCTGCCAAAAAAATGTATACAGGAGGAAAAAATGTATTAAAATTGTAATACTCAATATATACTGATAACAAAAGATGAATACAAGTCATGTTTGACTTCTGCAATTAGAAGAAGTGTTCAAAGTGGTTCCCATCAGCATAAATTTAATACAGTTTTTTCCTTTCTTCAAATGTGTATACATTTTTTGGGCACTCTCTGTGATTTGGCACCCTCTGTGAATATTTTATAATGTATATAAAATATTCTAAATATTATAAAAACTAATATAGTATAAACATTATAACATATAAATATTATAAAATATTATAAATATAAAAACTGATATAAATATATATCAGTATAATATTTGGAATTTGAATCATCTGTGACAATCTAGAATGTGAGAGTTGGTCAGCGTCTGTGGGTTTTCGTTTTGTCTCGTTTTGCCTCGCTTTGCTCTCAGGTGGCCCCTCTCATACTCTTTCTCTGAGCCATGTTGCCCGGTTCTAATCAGATGACCCTGGTGAGCTGCCAGACATAGAACCTCAACTCTGGTTGACGGAATAGACATGTGACACTGACCCAGCCAATCACAAATCCCCATCACCTGGCCAGTGATTGGTCCCATGAATAGACACACGATCCAAAGAGAGTTAAATTTGTACAGACAGATGACGAGCACAACTTTGCCTCCTTCCTCTTGATTCACGGGCGGTAGAGACGCACATGGGAACTGTAGCCTGCCGTTCTTGCTACCACAAAAAGGAAAATGTCTGTGCAGGAAGTGAATGAGGTCAAAAACCAGAAAAAGGCAGGGCTGAGAAACGGAGAGGAGAAAACATCTCCTAAAGACATCTCCAAGCCCTCAGACCCCGCAGCACCCCCGACACCACGTATTCCCCATCCTCTGTACATGAGCCAATACATCTTTTTAAAGTGGGACTTCTGCCACTCGAAATTGAAAGAGCTCTGGCTAGTACACAGGGTCATTGTACAAACACTGTCAACAAGAGACCTCAGAATAAGGAGCCCAGAGGTGGAGGAGACGGGGAGAGGAAGAAAGAAGAGTGGCCTTAGCCGGCAGAGAGGCAAGGTGGGGAGGCGAGACGGAGTCAGAACACCAGGGTTTCTGTTCCAGTGCTATCATTTACTCGTGACTTTGGTAACGTGTGACCTTGGACGACAGTGTGACATTTCCATTTAATGGCCTGCTGAATGGATGACAATGATATCACTGCCATATATAACACGATGTGCGGTGGGAGGCTCACCTGAGATAATAAATGTGAACGCTCTTTGTAAATGTTAAGTGCTTGCAAAATGGCACTTATTACCCAGAAAACACCACATTTAAAAAGACTACACATTAAAACAGAGACTAGAAAGAAAAAGGCCGTCAGTAGCTGAACTCCTGAGGGAGGAATATGGAAGTCAATTAATGGCTGGATTTCCTATAAAGTATCTAAAGGGCAGGCTTAATATTGAATGTCATGGGTTCGAGTACAAACATATGCAAAGACTAGAAAGCAATTCTAAGTCTGTGTGTGTGACAGGAGTAGGAAGAGAGGGGAGAACCAGCACTGGTGAGGTGTCCACAATATCTCGTGTGTGCCACACTTGCCCTCACTTGACACATGAAGCAACACAGCAAGAGCCCAGTATCACTGTCCCTGTTCTTTTTTATTTATTTTTAAGATTTGTATTGGGGAATTGGGGGAGGGGAACAGACAAGTTGCTGTCGTTTTGTTCTTCAGTCTAGTTGTGGAGGACGTTGCTTCACTGGCCCAAGTTGGCACCATCATTGCGCTCTTCCCGGGCGAGGCACATCAGTCGCAGGCTTCTGGACGGCCGCTCACGCTGGCTGCTGGCTACATACGGTAGCCCATGGCAACCCACTGCCACAGGGGCTACAGCCTACGCCGTGCAGGCGACTCACGTCAGCCCAGCTCCAGGTTGAGCTGTTGTTCAGCATCTTAGCTGTGGAGGGCAGTGTCACTGGCCCTCATATGTGGGATCTGAACCAGGGCCCTCTGGCGTCCCAAGACAGTTCTTAACCAACACGCCACTTGGCTGGCCCTCACTGTCCCTGTTCTAAGTTTGAGGCAAATAAGGCTCAAAGCTTACATTCAAGCCCAGGCCTTATGATTCTACAACTGGACCACTGGAATGCACCACTGCCCAGATAATACATTTGAAACTAGACTTAGGGGGTAGATGACAATATGCTTAGTTTTCTTTCTAGATTATAAGAACCAGTCAATATTGTTAAGAAAGTTAGAATTCATTTAATTTTAAAAAGTTCGTTGTGATTGGTTTTCTGTTAGATTTAAAGTCTAGCACTTTCAGTAGCTACTAGAAATTTGTTTCTCCTCATCCGTGTGTCAAGAATTGTGAAGGCTCTGGGATTTTACCTTATTTAGAAGTGAATAAGCTAGCCTGTTATGATTTGATGGATGCTGGCTGAAAACATAAGGCTCGTGTTCAGAGACAAAGAGCTTTATTACTCGTGGCAAAATCACTAGCCAGAGCTTTATGTTGGTTTCTGTCAGTTGGCCCCCAATCGTATCCCAGCACCAAGTCCAATGAGGGTGATAAAGGGAGTCTGTGGTGAGTGCCCACACATCTTGTGGGTCGCATTACAGGAGAGGAACACTAAACTTTTATAGCAACTGGAAGCAAGCCTGTTCTTTGTCTGGGGGAGATGTTACTTCATCCCTCATGATTGCCTACTGCAAATGCAATGCTGAGAAAAGAACTGGCCAGGGCCGTGCATTTTGGGCGTACTCAGGGAGAATGTGTAGGGAGGCTCAAGGGCCCATGGTGGGTGGCCCCTCCCAGCACCAAATCCTTCCCTTGAGGTCTTGCCCCTACTTACCTTCTCCAACTGCAACTTCATTCTTTTGTTCTCCATTGGAATCACCCCTTGTACTTATTTCTTCTAACTGCTTCCCTTTGTTGCAGACATCTCCCACTTTATTCCCAAAGTTTTTAGATACGTTGTCTTTGAGTCTCCAGCACTCAGTCCCTGTGTGATGCCTTTGTGATATGTCAACATAGCTAGACCATCACCAGTATTAGCACCACTATTTATTGAGATTTGATATGCACGAGACACTATTCAAGGTGTTTTACAAACACGGTCTCATTTCATCCTTACGACATCCTTGAGATGTAGATATTATAACTCCTGTTTTTGTTTTAAATTAGAAAACTGAGAATTGGGAAAATATTATATAACTGGCTTAGGGACCCACAGCTAGTAGATGCCAGAGTTAGGATTTATATACACTTAACCCAAACTCCAACCAACTGGCAGTTTTACCTGTGTTAGAAGATATGGACAGTGAGGGCACAATCAGTAAAAGCCATTCACAGGATCAAATTCATAGGACCTGGCCAAGCATGTGGCCCCATCTTAGAAGTTGTCAGTAGCCCTCAGACGACAACTGAAAGCACTACAACCATGGGCGTATTCTAGCTGGATAATCAGAGGCGCCCTTTGCCCTTGGTTCCTAAGACAGCTTCACAGATTCTCTGGATACCATTGGATACCCTCAGACAAAGCACAGCCAGGTCCTTCCCTTGCCAAGCTGTCTGTCTTCCATGATGGACAGCTACCCAGCTTCTAGGCCATGCTATTGTCTCAGTGTTACCATTTTACTGATACAGCTTTACCACTCCTGATCCCACAACGTTGACACTAGTGAATCTCAAGAGCATCATATCTGGCAAACCAATACGCAACAGACCGGGGGCCCTAGTGGCCGTTCCCACTGATGTCAAGTCCATGCAGTGTTATTGCAGCCTCACTGTGCTGAAAGAATCCTGCAATGAACAGCAGCAGAACATCAATCCCAACAGGAGAAAAAAAAATGCCTTCCTTCCCAAACAAGAATTTTTTGGAAATTGTTTTAGTCCTGGCTAATGCTTGTATATTTTTGGCATGGTGTTTACTTTATGGGCCAATCATCAAAACCTGATGTGGCTATGAATAAAGATTATGTAGAATATGAAGAACAAATTACAAAGAGGGTTACGGAGGCGTAGATTCCAAAGGAATGTGTGCCAGGATGGGGATCATCTTGGCAGATAGTTCCCCTGGAAGACAGAGAATCGGGTAATTGCCTGCTGACACTGGGGACTTTACCTTCTGCTTCTCTGAGGAAGGACAAGCCCTTAATGATATATTTTACATTTAACCACTTTCTTTGGTGGTACATTGATGGCTTCAGTTTGTTTAAATATTTATTTCAGTTGGTTGTAAATTTATTCCAGTATTTTCAGAAGTTGGTTTAAGTTCACTGTATCAATTACCCCAGCCAGTACAGTGATCAATCCCCACCTTCTTTATTTGTTAGTTCCGTGGCTTGAGGAGGCTGAAAATGGCCTGGGAGTAAGCTCAGCTCTCAATTTAATTGAACTATGACTTTTCTTTCTGGTGGAATGTTCCTTAGTAAAGTACAGATCTCAAGATGGGGATAACATCAAACAGTACTCCAGCCACTCTATTTTCTCTTGGTTCCTAAGCCCATGCATTCTGACTATAGGGAAGATGCCACCAGATATTGGCTGCTGCTTTTCAGCACCATTCCAATAATCTATCAAGCCATCTGCTTCTAACAGGAGAGAGTAGCAAATGCCAAAGGCAAGAGCCCATTGCCACATATATACTTCACCACCAAATAATTGCCTTCGATGGCTGTGACATTTGGTGAGATGCCATGTCAATAGATAAGGCATTTGTAGGTTCACAAATGGGAAAGCCAGCAGAAGGATTCTGAGAGAGGAAGGCAAATGTGTATCTGGAATATGCATCTATTCCTATGAGGACCAATCACTGCCCATTTTGTGGAATGGTGCCTTATTAGGACTCAGAGTTGGCCTCTGCTGTTGGGAAGTTGGACAATCTGTAGGGGCTCTGGCCAAATCAGCCTTGGGGATGGGAAGTCCATGGTAAGCTTCCATCTTTGTCTCTATTGCCACTCTCCACATGGGCTCATTGAACAAGCATCAGTGCAGCTGAGGAAGGACAGTGACTGACAGCCACCTATCCCACCTGTCTATTGAGAGCATTTGCATATCAGGTGCCAGGAGTAGTTATTAATTTGCTCCAATGAAGATACCACATCCAAAACCTCAGCTGTGATTGTCATCACCACTTGACTAAGTCTGGAACGATCTACAATTATTCACTAAGACCCATCTGGCTTTCACACCTGCCAAACAGACTGGTTAAATGGAGATGTGGTAGGAATAATCACCCCTGCATCTCCCAGGTCTCTGATGATGGCATTCATCTTCTCAGCTCCTCCAGAGACACCACACTGCTGTGAGCTTCTTATTTGGGGGCTTCCACTTGGCTCTTGCTACCAACGTAATCTCATTTCATACAATGGGGAGCTAATGTGCGTATTCTGCCAGTTAAGTATGTCGGTTGTCACTGTAGTTTGGGGAAATGGGAAAATACCCAGGGATGGGATTTGGGTTAGAGGAGCCACTTCTGCATGCCAAGGATAATCAGTGCTCCTCCCATCTCTTGCTTCTGCTACCACATCTTTGCAGCCCTCAAATATGGGCAGTCCAATCACAGAATCTCATTTTGAGAGTCGGTGTCCTGGGGCCACTTCTCCCAGTACTAAGTATTATGTAAGTCAAGATTCTGGAAGGAAACAAGCAGTATATTCACATTGGGGTCATTGGAGAACATCATAAAGGGACACTTTACAAAGCTTTGGGCAGATTTAAGCAAAACCAATAAGGGATAGAGAAACAACACAGTGTTAGCAACAGCAGGAAGCACCCATTGGAACTGTAGGGAGGGAGCCCAGAAAGAGCTATAACCTTCAGTAAGGATTGTAGCCACAGCCAACCTATGGCCTAGCAAGAAGGGAGCCAGAGGAATGAATACCCTGACCTTCACGTGCTACTGCTGTCCAGTGTCCCACCAGCATCGCTGGAACCAGCCCAATGGGAAGCCACAGAGTAAGAGAGCTGGATGGTGCAGCCCACCTAGGTCATCTTTCATGGCACAGAGAAGGGTGAAGGGCAAGTGTGGATCTAGAAGGGCTAACAAAGACTATCCAGTATATCACCTTGATCTAGAGACCCACCCTGAACACTCCGATTTATCACTGTGTCCCCAGGCCCTGGAATCGGCCATTCTCCTTATCTTCTACCTTTTCTTTTTCCATGGCACCATCACCTACCTACAGAGGGTACCAAAAACATGTATCCACATTTTAAGAAAGGAAAAAACTGTATTAAAATTGTAATACTCGATATATACTGATAACAAAAGATGAATACAAGTCATGCATATACATATTTTTGGCACCCCGATATTTACCTATTTATTATGTTCATGGCATTTTCTCTGTCTCTCTCTGTCTCTCTCTCTTCCTTCCTCTTTCAGAAAGTAAGCTCTCATAGCATAAACATCTTTATTTGTTCCCTGATGTCTCCAGATTACCCAGAACAATATGTAGTAGGTGTTCAATAAATATGTTTTGATGAATAAAAAAAATAAATTGTGGATAATGGGAAAGATCTCAACAGAGAATAAGGCAAACCTAAGAACTGATATACTAGTGATGACTCTAATCCTCCAGACATCTTAAAGAGTTAGAAAAAAGCTGAGGTAGAGAAAGAGGAAAGAGGCAGGCACCAGGAGAGATTAACTCTTTCACTGTGTTAATTGATTTCAAGTTTTTTTTGTTTTTTTTTTCAAAATGTGTCCAAAATCCACAAAAAGTAAAAAGTTGATATTTTGACATTTTATGCATATATACTCGAACTCCACAGTAGAGGGAAAAGTTTTTTTGAGCTCATGAGATAAACTCCAATGCCGCCGTCAGCAGATGCACATATTCATTTAGATATATCTGAATGTCGCAGCAAGGGAGTTAAATTTATGCTGGAAAAGGAAAGTGAATCAGCGAGGAATACGTTTGGCTGTTATCTCTAGTTAACCCCATAGGAATATCAATACAATAATCTTATCAAATCAGATTACTGAGGAAAACCGAGCAACACTTGAAATGGGCCCTCACTGTCCACTTAATTATTCTGAGCTTCGCACATGCCTCCCTTGGTTACCCACCTTACAAGTATCTCTTTCCCCATTTCTCAGCCTGCAGTGTTGCCGTAGCGGAGGGGATGACGGGGTTTGAAGTTAACTGAGAAGAACCTGCACTCCTTTAGGCTCCTAAATCTCCTCCCCAAGCCCAATACATTTATACCATTTGTTATTGTCCCTGCAAGACGCAAGAATTTTAAAAATCCATGCAAGTAGGGTGTAAATATGCATGCCCTCCTTGACTCCTGCTGTCAATATTCTGGTAGGGAAATAAGTAGAACTGGCTACCTGAATGTAACTTGACTGTGTCTGGTGTACCCCCAGCAAGTCTGGCTTTACAAGTGTGCGACCTGTGCAGCCAAGCAGGGTCAAGTTCAGAAGGGCCCTGAGCTTGGTTTAATGCTCTGCTGTATCCATTCTGAAATTCTTAATAATTTGATCTTCGAACCTGTGTTTTGTACTTAAGTCCAGGGAGGCAACGGAGCACGGGAATGAGCTAAGGCCACAGGCAGGTGCTGTCCTCGTACTTCCGGTCCCTGCTGCGCCGGAACTACCTTCACACATAGCCTTTGCGATACACCAGGAGCAGAGAATCCCTGTGCATCCAGGATGCATGGGAGTTCAACAAGATTCAAAGCCAGTAAAGGTGTATTGTGTCTACAATTGTGTGAGGGGGCTGCTGACGGCCCCGAGAGCCCATGCTGTCTGTGCAAACCAGTAGCTGCTTTGAATACAAAAAGAAGGCAGTGGCATTCTAAGAAACAGGAATGACCAAGGAACCATCATATTCTTTCTTACTCCTGTTACTTCTCTGCAGTACCCAACCACACATCGAAAATGATGACATGGAAGGAAAGGGAACAATAGGGCACCCCGTAGATCTTTTCCTTTCACTCCTTCCTTACAAATCAGTAAGCCAAAGGGAGAGAGTATCGGTAGAACTGCACGTATGAAGCAGTGAAATAAAATAGTTCAGGACTCTTATTTGTGCAACGTTTCCACTGTTTTGGTAGGGATAAAATATATATTGCATGTATGAGCTATAAATATGAAATGTGTAATTTTGTAAGTTACATGCTTGTGTATTTGCATTTAAACGTGGCTTTGTACAATATAAATGGTAAACAAATTCACGCTAATTTTTATTTTTCTGTAGACTAATAGTAAATAAAAAACAATCATGACAAGGCAAGAGAGAAACTGCAGAGGAAAGAACAATGTCCATATTTTAGTCCCTTTAATGGTACTTTATTCCTGCTTTTGAACAAGGGGTCCTCCATTTTTAATTTGCTCTGGGCCCTGCACACTGTGTGACCCTGGCTTCGATTGCATGGACCATAAAGTCATGTGGCTTTGGAACATTGTGGTTGTGACTTGATGGAGGCAGTAATGAAGACTGAGAAGAGGTTGCACAAACATCAAAGAGACACAGGGAGAAGGAAAAGGGCCTGGAAGGGAGGTGGTGGTGTCAACTAGTGTCCTTCAGTGGTGCACTTTGTGCAGCATTTAAAGAATGACAGAGACGGTGTCACCAAATGAGGGCTGCTTAGCGACAAGAAGCAGCCTCCTCCTTTTAAACTGCGTGGATAAGAGCAATTTAGTGCTGAGAAGTGATGTTCGAGAAAGGCTCTTTTCTCATATGATCGCTGATAACCTCTTGTCTATTACTCAGGCTCAATACTGGGATACATTTGTGTAAAAAAGCTGAGCGCTTGCTCTCAGGAAACGCAGAGAACAGTGTGATAGATCAATTGATTTGTCAAGCCCTGGCAGACAGAAACAATTTCCTTGGCTAGACTTAGTTAACACAGATAGCTGATTCCTTCACCCTTTAATACACCACTCCCTGCCCGTGGGTCACGATCCCAGGAGAAAGTCACAGTCTCCCTGGAAGGCTCTGGACTCTCTCTCTTGGCATTTGAAAGAGGGTATAAAGCAGCCCAGTAAAAGCCTGAGGAAACCACTAGTGTGAGGTGGGTATGCCTGGGTATGCCTGGGTATGCCTGGGTACTAACCAAACTTTGGTTAGTACCATGCCTGCTGATGGTCATGTGAAAATCTGATCCTGCCACCATTTTCTACGTCTGGACACTCATTGGTACACCTGAAGACAAAGAACACGCCAACCAAATGCCGATTCATTATACCTGGAGTGTCAACTCCCAGTCTCTATCCCAGCGGCTGAGACAGTGGGCTGTTCAGAAGCACACGACAGGCAGAGCCCCGTAGCTTGGAACCTAAGCAGACTTGAGCCTGGTCACCCTGGTTCTTGCCTCCCCTTCCCAGCACCCACTCTGATATTACTGATGTTACTGCTTTGAAAGCTGGGAAGAGAAGAGGAGAGAGAACCTTCCATCCATCCCCTACAAGTACTCATTTCACTCTCCACACTGAATGCTCCAGCCACCTCTAGTCCAATGCAAGGTTGGGGGGCGGGAAGTCTGAGCACTATCCTACAGGCGTTCCATGCATACCCTCTCCTTTCTGCCAACACTCCTGATAGCAAGTGGTTTGTAGTTCCCTGCTGCATCACAGTATTTTCCGCTCCCTGCCTTTATTTGTGCTGTGCCCTCTGTTGGAATGCCTTCCCTACGTCTTCACTGACTGGTGTTCATGAAACCCATTTCCTCTTCTTCCTGGCTACACAGGTAAGACTACATTTCCCAGCCTTCCTTGCTGTTAGTTGGAGCCATATGACTGCCTTCTAGCCAATAGAATGTGAGCAGAAGTACCGTGTGCCACTCCCAGGCCTGACCCATAAGAACCTTTCCCGCTACAGCAGCGGTTCTCAACCTGTGGGTCGCGACCCCTCTGGGGGTTGACCCTTTCACAGGGGTCACCTAAGACCATCGGAAAATAAAAAGATATTTACATTACGATTCATAACAGTAGCAAAATTACAGTTATAGAGTAGCAATGAAAATAATTTTATGGTTGGGGGTCACCATAACATGAGGAACTGTATTAAGGGGTCGCGGCATTAGGAAGGTTGAGAACCGCTGCTCTACAGACTAGTGCAGAGGACCACAACACCAGGAGAATGGAGTGATAAAGGTGATGGGGCCATTAGAAAGACGCAATCCAGTTTCTTTAATCTCCACTTGGAAGAAAGCCACTGGCTGGTCATCAGGAATACCTATCTAGAAAGTGAGAAATACACTTTTGTTATGTTTATGGGTTGTTTGAGCAGCCAGTGTTACCATAACTAATGCAAATGACTTCTAACAATATTCTCCCTCCTTCTGGAGATTATGACACTGCTGTAACCCAGACATAACCGCTCAGATGTCCTCCACACAGCTAAAGGCTCCCTGATCCTTGATACTTAGTTTTAAAAGCTGAAATTGCTTCATCCTTAAGCAAAAATTTGGAGCTTTTTCTCCTCCCACCTCCATTCCTACCAACATCTCGTGGGTCTTCTAAAATAAATTTATCCTGGTCGCATCTTGCTGTGATATCACTCGAATAAAAAAGGACATAATAAAATTCTTTGGTATTCATGCTTCTTAGAGAACCATCCCCTTCCTTCTGTGTTCAAAGTAAGTCCTGGTTTGAGTGGAAAGCGTGGCCACCTGGAGCTGTCAGTCATAGGCTTGTTCTCACCTTGAGTCTTGCTAAACTCCCACGCATCAGGGTCCACAGGAATTCTGCGCTGAGGGGGTATTGCAAGCGCTCTATGTGAATGACGAGACAGGGCACAGTGGATGTACACATGACACCTATCTCTTGACATGAGTTTAAGTGGTAAAAAAACAGATCTTATTCAGTAACTAACTACTGATAGTAGCGGAAAGAGCTGAGCTCCATTCTATTTTGTGCAGATGCACCTGGGCATATTAAAGGGAGAATGGGGGAGTGGGGAGGGGTAAGTAGGGGCTCAGTAGAGTCAGAGAAGTGAAAAATTACAAAGGGTTGGTCAGTTCAGTGCGACTAGCTGTGTTTCCTGGCTGGTAGCTATCCAAGTTGGCATTCTGCCCTCCCACAGAGTCTGGGTGACAGAGGTCCTATCCTTCCTAATGATTATAGTTCAAAACAATGGCTATCAAGTTCTTGAGAAGAACACCTCTGAGTTGTAAGAGATTTGGATTCACAGTTGTGAGCCTTTATAGCACATTGTTGGGAAAGACGGTCTCATGTGTGCAGTTTTCTCAGCCACATAATGGTCCAGGGGCCTGGAACACTTCTTTCTCCAGAGCTAAGGAGCACACACAGCCTGTTCAGAGATGGTCACCTTGTGTGAGGCAGTCCTTCCCTGTTGCAGACTCAATGTGTGCCCCTTTGTTCTGGTTAAGCATGTGTGTCAGTGGCCCTCAGACACACCCTCAGCTTTTCGTATTTCAGATTCCAGACAAAGGGGTTGGTGTCCTCCTGCTATAGCATCAGACGGGTTGAGCATAAATCCCTTGCTCTGTGTAGGCTGCCAGGGACACCTGCCAGCCATGGGGAGTCGACACACACTATTGGAGCTGATCTAGTTCTGTCTCTTCTCTTCCTGTGTGAGTATTGTCACAATCCACGGGCATCAGCAACCTTGTCAGCTGACAAGGTCATGAAAGTTTTCTGAGGGGATGCCACCTGAGCTGGCATCTGCAAGCAGGAGAAAATTCATGGGAAGAGAGTCTGTGAAGATAGGCTGGGGTTAGATTTTGTTGAGTGTTACGTGCCAGGATTGTGAAATTTATCACGTAGGCCTATGCTTCTGTATACAGGGTAAGCCAGGAGTTGATATTCAAGTGAGGTAAGCATGGCCCTTCATGGAGCACTGATTTTATTAGAATACTTTTCTGGGAGGAAAACCCATTATTTTTTATATTAGAGTAAGTGTCATGGAATAGAATACAAAATTAAAATTTATTTCTTTTAAGATTTGAGACTCCAAATAACTCTCCCTCTGGCTCTGGTGGAAATTTTTGAGTAGCTGCCAATCAGAGCAACCATCAGATATGGGGCTACAAGGCAAACAGAGTCAGAAAGACATGCCTGTGGTGGACGGGAGACAGATGAGGGGCCCCCAACAAGCTGCAGGGTAAAGGAAGGTTTCCCAAGGGTCCCTAGACTAAGCCACACAATCCCTTACCAGTGTGAGAAGGAAAGTTTAGAAATGACAGCAGAAATTCTTAGGGCGCACACAGGTTAGGCACATGGGGACTTCCTTCTTCTTCAGAGTTAGGGTGACTTCAGTAGGATGTGGCATGCAGCTGCGGGGAGAAAGGGGACCTTCAACCTATCTTAGACCTTCTCTTGAGTTGCAAAGAGGCAAACACCTAACAATTCAGACCAGTGGTTGGCAAACTATGACCCAAAGAACAAATCCAGCCCTTTGCTGGTTTTTGCATAGCCAGGAGCTAAGAATGGTGTTTACAATGTTAAATGGTTGGAGGAAAATATAAAACGAAAGATAAGATTTCTTGAAATAGGAAAATCGTACAAAATTCAAATTTCAGTGCCCATCAATTAAGTTGAATTGGAACATAGCCTGCTGGCTCCCGTATGAATTGTCTGTGCTGCTTTCACAGTACAGTGACGGAGTCAGGTCGTTGCAACAGAGAGCAATGGCCTACAAAGCCCAAAATCTGTACTGTCTGGACCTTCACAGAAGTTTGCCAGGTTTAGACCCTTCCTAAGGAAGGAGGCCCCTGTGCACGTAACCCTCTCCGTTTTGACTGCACCCTCTGATTTGTCTCCTGCAATGATGCCCGCCTACACCTGCATTTCCCAAAGTGCTCTGCGAGATGGCAATGGGCATTCCATTAAACGGAAAAGGCTCTTTAACAAATTAAGTCATGGGTTTTAAAAAAAGATAAAATGATTTTGTTCATGGAAATGTTTTCAGCTCTTTAAATAAAAGTTTTGTGGCCATCCGAATTGGGAATATGAATTTTAGCATTTCCCAAACTTATTTCACCTCTCAACAATTTTTTAAGAAGTGTCCATTCTTATCTCAAAATGTTCCACTCCACCCAGTTTCCGCAATGCTGCTCTGTACCTTTACCAGATATCGAAAAGTCTCCTTCTAATTTGAAGCAAGTGCATCCCCCTTCTTAGTGAAGCCCCTTAATCATTCACTCTCCGCTTTGGGCACAGGAATTTACTGTGGCAAATGCTCGTGTTGCACCTTCCCCCACCACGGACACACTCACTCCCCCATCTGTGATCTCATCCGCCTGCCTACACACGTCTCCCCCTCAAAGCCACAGGAAGACAGGAATTTCAAGCTGCCAGTTATATACCCCACAGTGGGCTGTGAAATCGATTTAGAGGATCAGGGACCAGCGTTTTTAAAAAATAATAAAATAAAAGAGGATCTAAAATATCAGAGCCCCTCTCAATAGCACTTGGTGGAATTTTTATATGGGTTCTGGGTCATGGCATAAAATGTATTTCTTACTTTAGGTCATGGTCAGAAATGTTTGAAAGCCACTGTGCTAAGGTGCAAACAAAAGAAAAGAGCATAGCAGAGCCTGGTAGCTAACATTTGGTGAACAAAACTGTTGTCTCTATCCCACTATTCATTCTCCCCCTGTGTTTCCACCACCCCAGGTGTCCATTTTAAATTACAAACATAAGGACCCGAGGACCTGCGTCTTTTGATTAACCCAGTGTCTTCTGCCCCACGCTGACTTTGGGGCTCATTTCCTACAGTGTCTGCATCCATATGTGTTGTTGATGATGAAATGGAATTAACAGCTAACAGAATAAGCTCTCTGGTGTTTACTGCCGTTGTCTGTTCAAGAACCGGAAGTAGCCCTCTGCCATGTCCACTTCTGCATGGTCTTCCAGGACTCTCTCCACGCACCACCTAAGGTGACCCAAGGGGCAGCGCTTCTTTCATCAGCAGAAAATGCGCACACGTGGCTTCAAGCTCTTCCCCAGCTGTGACCTTGCTACATTTCCACTCTCAGCTCTGCCCCTTCCTGCGGGCACCCTCTGCTCCAGGCACCGACTTCAGGAATCTTCCATGAGTTTATGTGCGTTGCTGCTCCCTCTGCTTCACAGCTTCTTCCCTCAGGCCTTCCTCCTGCTGAAATCCCTCTTACCCATAAAGGTCCACGTTGTGCAGACCTCTCTGTGAAGCCCCAACACTCAGTGACTTGCGTCCTTTTTCACGGCCCCACATAGACGTTTGTGCATCTATGCAGCAAAGGTGGCCTTGGATTGTAGGCTTCGATGTGCCGATTGCCTCCGCTGCCCATTGGTCTCATCAGAGCAAGGGCTATGTTTTTTTGTTTTTTTGGGGGTTTTTTTGAGTTTTTGTTTTTGTTTTTGTTTTTCAGCCTATGCCGTTGCCGGCCACTCATGGCAGCCCAGCTCCAGGTTGAGCTGCTGTTCAGCATCTTAGCTGTGGAGGGCAGTGTCACTGGCCCTCATATGTGGGATCCAAACCGGGGCCCTCTGGCGTCCCAAGACAGTTCTTAATCATCGCGCCACTCGGCCGGCCCAGGGCTATGTTTTATTTACCTCTGAATTGCCCACGCCTGGCATGGAGTGGCCCAAAGTAGGGGTCCGATAATGTTGTGTGAGTGAAAAAGAACAGGTAGTATGAACTATGAGAGGGAACGCAAGCTTCATTGTGGGGTAGGCCATATGCTTTCCTCCCACCTCAAGCCCCTCTCTAGCACCCAACACTAAGCCTGCTTGGCCGGCCGCAGGGTCTGTGGGCCTGTTCATGAGATGGGTGAATGAGACCAGATGCACACATGCATTGCAGGTATCTCAGGTAGAGAGTACCCGAGTGCCTCTTCTACAAGGACTAACCCCCCTGAGAGCCATAGTCAGGCCATTCCACATGCAAGGGAGAAGTATCCATTGCCCTCAGAGCTCTCACATGATTACGAGCCCAGTACGTCTTAAGGTGGAGAATGAATGACTTGTAGAATTAGCCCAAATGTGAGCTTCATAATAGCTGTGAATGTTGAAAAACTTCAGGATTCAGAAGTTTTTGTTCTGAATTTCCTGAAAGCGTCTCTGTTACGATCCCTCCCTCTTGTGCCCCCTTCTCCTTCCACCCCACACCCACTCACCCAGTGACCCCCTTGCCTGTTTCCCCCCCACAGCTACAACACTGCTTCTCTCACCAGCCAGCACCCAACAGGATGCCTGCAGCCCCCCAAACTTCCATGCCACTTCTGATCAGAGCAGTGCCTTCTCTGGAGACCGCCTAATTCCACAGAGGCAGAGAGAGAGGGAAAGAAGGAAAGAAGGAAAGAGGGAGAGAGAGAGAGATACCTCAATGAGCTTCCCCTGAGCCAAAGAAGTTGTTAAAGTTTAAAAAAGGACAAAAGTCACTTGTTGGATTCTACCAGGAAATCCATGCAAAACCATAGAACACTTACCTTAGTCAGGAAGGCCACATAAATCCCAGTAGAGAAGGAAAAGAAACAAGGTCCCTGGGAAAGTCTGGGCTCTCAGCCAGATGTGATGGGAATGTCATGTATGACCTTTATTCTCTTTGGGATCTGTGGATTCCACAGAAGCAGAACCGAGATTGTTAAAATTAGTTGTGAGGCTGCTGGCACCAGGCATAAAGGTCAAAAGGCACCAAAGAGAACATCATACTTGACTGATAATGAATTCATTTCTATTAAACTGGATCCACTAGGCAATCCACCATGTGCCAGGAATTGTACCCAGCTGTGGGGCTTTGAAGGCCAAGTGTATGTATGCACCTGAATGTTCCAGATACTGAAGAGACAGTGACTCTGCGGCTCAGCATGTTTCTTCCAGGCATACTTCCTCCTGGAGACCCTCACCCAGTTGAAAGCGTCATTCTCAATCTCACTGCCCAGGCCAGAAGTCTGGGTCTTGTCCATGCCACCTTCGTTACTCTCACACCTCTCATCTAGTAAACAAAACCCAAAGACTTCACTCCCTCGATATTTTTAAATCCCTCCCCCAGGTAGAATCTCCTGGGTCCGTTGCTTGACCAGCCAGCCTTAGGTGAGCTGGCCTCTGCCTAACTCTCCAGCCTCAGCCCTCTCAGAACCTCCTTCCTACTCTGCATCTCATTTGGGGGCTCTGCCATGTGGACCTGTGATGCTGCACCAGAATTGCAACAGGAAACATACCAGAAGGCAAATGACAAACAGGGAACAGTATCTGTAACCTGTATGAAAGTCGAAGGGTGAATATACAAACAACCATGCCAGGTCAATAAGAAAAACATGAGCAGTCCAAAAAGAAAAAAAACAAACAAACACAGAAACAGGAATTAAAAAAAGAAAAAGAAAACATATGTAGTGTGAATAAATAAAAGAAAAAAAAGGCCCAACTTCAATAGTAACAGAAGAAATACAAATTAAAACAACAATGACATATTTTCTGCCTTTCTTGGTGAAATAAGGAGAATTAAGACCTCTCCTGGGTAGCTGATGAAGTATAAATCAGCAAAGAATTTCTCAAGGGAAACTTTTGCTATATGAAAAAATAGTCTATAAAAAATGTGCATAACATTGAGTAAGCAACTCCACTGATACAAATTTATCCTAAGGAAATAATTAGTAGATCGGGAATCTTTTTCACTTTGGGAATGTATAACACAGCGTGATTTTTAATGGTGAATATATGGAAATAATCCACAGTTCTAACAATACATTTCTTTTTTTTAAAGTAAATTCCATAAAATGCACTATAGGCATCGATTTAAAAGGAAAAGCTGAAAGTATAATTGTTGACATAAGACAAATGTTTATTGGTAAGTTATGAGGAAAAGAGTTTATAGAAAAAGAATATATGGCAGTATTTTTATTTAAAATTTTTATAAGTATAAAATGCAGGGAGAATATATACCCAAACTGTAAATATTAGTTATATCTAGAATAGAGTTACTGGTGAGGAAATTTTGGGAAACCTTTCTGCATTTTTCTGGTTTGGAACAATAAAAATGATTTACCTTTATAATAAAAAGTGGTTTAAAAATAAGTCAAACAAAATTGCCACACTTAGAGTTATTTATTATTGAAGGAAAAGATTTGAGCCACTTAATTTTAAAAATAGAATAAGAATTTACTTCAATCCAGAAAGCATTTATTCATTTTCTAAGAGCAGGCATGGTTGTGAGCTTGGTGTAGAAAGTGCTACATTAAAATGATAATTCCCACAGCAGCTTAAATAAACCTCGTGAAATTCCAAAGTATGAAAATTTGTTTGATTTATGAATCTTGACTATCATACCAGAGCCATTTTCATGTTCATTAAGTTAGGTAATAAAAAGAAAATACATTTAAAAATAAAATGACACCGTTACACGAGTATACACATGCGTCAGAGCTAATTGAACTGCACAGTTAGGATCTACACATTTTGCTATACGCAATCATACACCTCCAAAATGTGAAGGCGGAAAAATAAAAACATCCATAAAAGTGACACAAAATATTTTACATTTTTCACCTTGACTGTTTAACGGCTCTGTAATATTGAATCAATTAAAAAACCAAACCCAGGAGTACTTCCACTTCTGACTGTGATGGAGTAGTCAGTATCACACAAACTTCCCACTGAAAGCAGCTCTGAAAGTTGATTAAAATTATGAGAAGCAAAGAAGAAAGAAACTTTTGAGAGGGTAAAAACAAAGTAGAAATTTTGATTTCTTGAAATGTTAAATAGGAAAGAAAAAAAAAATGAGTTGAGGACATGCAATGGAGAAGTGGCCTTGATAAGCCTCTAAGGTTTTAGTTGAAACTCTTGAAGGACACAGCCTCTAAGTAAGAGAAAACCAGTAGCAGACCCCACGCCACTGAAACCAGGTGATGTGCCGATACTCTGTCTGCCTTCCAGAAGTAGACAGGCTCTAACCCAGAAGAAAATAACAGCTTCTACTCTTTTTCATACATTTTGGGTAATCAATATAAAATGATCAAAGCACAAGAGGAAATGGGGAGAAATCATTTATAACTAAAAGACAAAAAGCCCAGAAAACAGAATGACACCCAGAATTACATAGATAGTTGAGTTTTTAGATACTAACTTTAAGACAATTGTCCTGTGTTCCTGGCTCTCCTGATGTAATTGTGCCATGGCCCAGAACCCTTCAGCCAAGGGCAAGGGCTGGTTCACCCCGTTCTGGACCCCTCCATCCTTGTTATCATTGCCATGTTGACTAGGGTCAAAAATTGAACATGCTGCCCGCTTTTGTGAATAAGATGCAACTTTCTCATTTTCTACTAGTGATGGAACCTTCCTTTCATCCTATAGAGGTTACATGGAGGTTACACTTTAAGCTTACCAATCAGTAATGTCTCTCTCTCTGTAGGTTGGAATAGTCTCTTTGGAGTGACCAGGTGTCTTTGGGCTACACACTCAATTTTCCAGATTTCCCACCTCCTCCTTTTCAAGATGGCATCTGGGTGTGGGGAAAGGGGAGATTTCAGGGTGGTGGGGGAGAGTGGGCTCTCACGCCACATATTCAATTCCTGCAGTGACCTTCCGCAGTCTTACTCTCCACAGGGATGTCCCCTGCACACTGCTGGCCTCGGGATCTGAAATCTATAGCTGGTGAATTTATCGTTGGTCTGTAGGCTCCATCTCAGCCGTCGGGTCCTCCCCGCTCATTGGCCCCACCTTGGCACTTGTTGGCACCCCATCTGAGTGATCTGCCCTGCTCCCTCTTGGCTACAGAACCTCTTTACCCCTGTACTGGAAAACCTCAGCAGCCACATCATCCGCTAACTTCCGCTTCTTCTGCAGGCCGCAAGTAAATTTCTGAGTCCCTTCTACACCACACTTAAGCCAAGGGAAGCTGGGGAGTGCTAATTCAGGCATCCTCCTGCCATATTGGTGGCGCCACACTTTTTACACTGCCACAAGCATCCCATGCAGCTGAGAGGTTCCCTCGCGGTGGTCTCCTCCCAGGGTGCCAAACAGCAGACAGGGTGAAAAACTCCTTGCTCCTGGAGATACCTTCCACCTCTCTACCACCTGCAGCCCTCAGTTCTGGCCTGGACGGAGAGGTCGTACTATACGCGTCTGACTGCTTGCTCGCCTGTCCCTGGTGCTGTTGGATGGATGCTTCTCCATCGATGCTTCTCGCTCTCTTTTCTGTCTGACCTGAAACCCTCCTGTGTCATTTTCTTCCTCTTACCAGTGAATCTTGAAGCCTAGCTGCCCCAGGCAAAGGGTCTAGAGAAGGACTTATGTGCTGAACACTCTAGGTGTCAACCTCTATGAACACTATGGGACAACTGAGAACTAGGGATTACCAAAAATGAAAATATATTGGTTTTAACAGCCCCCAAATAGTCTACCTATTCAACATATCTTGATGCCTGGTGCTTTACACATTTTATAGCTAATTCTTGCAGCAGGCCCACCAGGTAACTACCATTAGCCTCATTTTGTACATGAGGGAAGGAGGATCAGACAGGTTAAGGTGCAGGTGTCCAGGGGCAGGACTCAGAACCAGACATGTGTGAATCGCATGTTCTCCCCCTCACAGCACACCTCCTCCCAGGCCTATGGTACCCTCAATGCAGCCCGAGTTGCCACACAGACTATGCTCAACTCCCGTCATCTAAATAAATGAATGACGGAAGAATGGGCGAAAGAATTTCTACCGCACAACCTAAAGAAACCCTGGATATATCCAAACACTGGTAGGGATCAATAAAACTTTCCCTGTGACTTTTGATAACAAGCATTATTCTATGATGTTTTGCTGCTCAACATAAAAGCCCTTTCATACACGATCTCCCCTGGCCTTTGTAAGGGTCAAGTAAAGAAGAGAGAGCAGGTACTATAAGCCCATTTTCCAATGGAAGAAACTGAGGTTCAGGCTGCAGGAAGACACACCAGGTAACACAACCGGAAGCAGTCTTCTAATTCACTTTCCCTTCGCCTACATATGACATGGCGCTGTGGTGAATTGCTGAATGATATTAAAATAACTTGTGAGCTTTTTATCTAATAATACAGTGAGGCTCCGCTTATTCGGGGAATGCTTATCCAGAATACCTAACTATTCTGAATACAGATAAGAAACTACAGTGTCCTTGGGGTCAACATAAAAGCCATAGTCAAGCCCTCAAAGGTCATGCAATCCTCTGATAGATTTCGTCAAGCTCTCATTCAAAACCTCTTTCTTTAAAGTGAATCATAACTTGTTCGGTTTTTAGCCCACAACGGAGAGAAAATATCAGATGAGAGCAGGGAAGTGCGCATATGATCTGCAAGAAGACAGTGAGGAAGGAGACCGAAAGATGAATAAAGGGCATACAAGGGACTGTGGAGGCCTAACCGCCTAGGGTCAGTCAGTGAGGGGACCCAACCACAGTCCCTCGAGCGGACACCAGGACATCTTACCTTACAGATGCCTTAGGGGACAGAGCGAAGGTAGGTCTCCTGGGAAGCTTGACTTTGCTTCTCTTTTAACCCTTTGTTCTTTTTGAATGAAATAGCCAATGATGTATTAGTTCCCTATTGCTGCTGTAACAAATTACAACCCATGTAGCAGCTTCGGACAACACAAATGTATTATCTGACAGTTCTGAAGGTCAGAAATCCAAACTGGGTCTTACAGGATAGACTCAAGGTGTTTGCAGAGCTGCATTCCCGCTGGAATATTTGGGGGGAGAATCTGTTTCCTTGGCTTCCCAGCCTTCCGAGGCCGCCTGCATTTCTTGGCTCATGGTCCCTTCTTTGCATCACTCCAACCTCTGCTTCCATTGTCATGTCTCCTCCTCTTACTTTGACACGTCAGCCTCTCTCTTATAAGAGCACTTGTGATTATGGTGGGCCCACCCAGATCACCTAGGGCATTTCCCTAGTTCACGATCTCTAACGGAATTACATCTGCAAAAATCTCTTTTGCCACGAAAGGTAACATATTCACATATTCCAAGACTAGGACATGTCTGGAGGGCCATTATCTAGGCTAACACGTTGAAAAATCAATTTCATAACCAATTCTAAATTAAGGTCACCATTTTATCCTCTGAAATCATCCCCTCATGGCTGGGATAGGCAGACAACCACATTGGTGGGTGTCCATCTGCCCTTGCACTGAATGGCCAGGAGGGTATTCAGCAGATATCGTGCAAGGCAAAAGGAGGAAAACAAACTGAAAAATGAGCTCCCTCAAATACGTAAAGTAAATATACAAAGGAATTTTGGTTTTATTGCCACGAGCTGGAAAGAAGAAACGAAAGCCCGTGCATGGCGTCTGGCGTGGGGAAAGGAGCCCAGCCTTGGGCGGGCTTTCCCGCACACTGCCTCATGACCACGGGCAGATGCAGGACCGATGTTCATGCTGGTGCCCTTGCTTAACAGGAAGAACCCATGTCACAATGCTAATGTGGAAATAGGTGTGCCCAAGCTTTACGCAGCTTCTCAGCCCAAATGGCTACATTTAAAGAGGAAAACTCCAGCTCATGGGAAGTTCATATATGTGGAAAACAGAATAAGAAGTTGAGAAAGTAAAGTCTTCCAGACCAGGGGTTGTCGACCTGAGATCCAGGAACCCCTAGGAAATAAATAAATGGGTTTCAAGGACATATATATGTGTATATATATATATATATATATGTATATATATATATATATATATGTATATATATATTTTTTTTTTGTCATGTGTAAAATTTAGTGTATTGGTGTACTTTTTTTCTCGGAAGAGGACCCATAGCTTTCATCAGATTCTCGAAGGGGTCTGTGGCTCTATAAAATAAGATATTTTATATAAAGGGATCAATTAGGAATAGATAACAAGGCCTCATGTTGTTAATTGCCAGATACAAGAAGCTGTCTGATTTTTATCTATGAACTGTGCTCAAAGTCAAGATAGGAAGCGCTCTGTATGCAAGCCTCGGAGTCAGCCTCTGCACCCACTCGCAGGGCGAAATAAAACAAAGAGGCAAACTCCTGCTCTGTGGGAATGGCGGGCTTATGAGATTCCCAAAGAGGGGCTTTTCATACAGCTGCCTGCTCTGAGCTCGTGGATGAACAATGACAAAAAACAATGTAACCGTAGATTTGCAAGATGGCACAGCGAGTCACTGTGACTCCACAGAATGTAAACTCAGTGAGAGCAGAAACCTTTGCACGTTTTCTAACGCCCATGCCTAAAACAGTGCCTTACTATTTATTCAGTAATCAATAGTAGATGACCAATAAATATGCATAATGAATGAATTGATGGCATTTTCTAAGACCCTATGAAGACTGTGGGGCCAATGAGGCTGATTTTTTTTTAATTCTTTGACCACTAACAAGAAATGTATCTGATTTTATTTAAAAGCCAAATATTAGCATTGAATAGAAAATTTTAATATTTTATTTATAATTGTTTTTAATTGCTAGTTTCAGGTGTACAGAACAATGCAATAGTTATCCTTTTCACCCTCACAAAGTAACAACCCCCTCCCCCATCCACTGCCCTCCCACCCCTGATATCATGCTTATCTATTACAATTCCATTGACTCCATTCCCACACTCTACTCCATGTCTTGTGACTATATCTATAAATAATTATAGCTGACATACAATATTATTCAACATCAGCTTCAGAAATACAGTGTGGTGGTCTGGCCTCTAAACCGACTATGCAGTGGTCTCCCTAACAAGACATAAGTCTATCTGGCCCCCTAAAAAATATTTATAATATTATTGATTATATTCCCCAGACTATGTTTTCTATCCCTGAGGCCATATTGTAGTTACCAGTTTGTATTGTCTCGTCCCTTCCCCTTCTCCTTCATCCCCATATTTATAATTGTTTTTATGCTTAAAGTTTGAAAGCTCTTCAGTGAAACATTCTGACTTTCATCAATGTAGTATTTCCCTACATATACATGTGTATGTATGTGTATATATTTATATTTATATGTATATGTATATATATATAATAAAATTCACATATATATATGAAAAATTCACATATAAAAGAAAAACAGAGGAAAGGCCACTACCTGATTCTTTTTATTCATAATCATATAACGTAGGACCTTTGACCCCGTGGAAATAAAAGATATAAGCTTCAGAGCTCACAGCAGCAGGACGAAACGTTTCTGTTGCTAACGGCTGAGAATGAACTATTTCCACGCATGGTGGAGTTCAAGCCCATTATTCCAGCTGCCAATCCAGTGCTGAGTGGATTGTCTCAGGTGTGGCTGGTGGAACCCTGGCGTCAATCATTTCCACGGGGGCACCTTGAGTCAGGCCCGCCAAACGGCAGCCTTCTGCAGATCTGTTTTGAAGTCTGAGCACTTTCTCACATCAAAGTTTGGAAAGGAAGTTTCTGAATCAGAAATGAAGTCAATTTCTTACATCACGGCCTGCAGCTCCGAGGTGCTCTGAATCTCTGGAAGTTGTCTCCCCAGAGCTTTACGTGGGCCCATCCGTCTGCAGGGAAATGGCTGGAAATGAGCCATGTTATAGAAAACACCTGGTTGGATGGTTCCATTCTCTTTTGCCTTGAATTCTGGAAAAACAGAGGCGCTGGTGCCACAGACAGTGACAAGGTGGTGGCTTTAGAGAGGGAACACCACTCCTGAGTGTAGTTCACAAAGCAGTGAGTGCCAGGGGGGAGGGTTGGTCTCATGAGTGGCCTTGGAGAGTTTAGTCCCAGGGGAAGATCAAGGGACAAGGTCCTGAAGACAGGGTCACTCCTGGTCAGAGCAAACGGGGCAGGTGGTTTGCATTAAGGCAATTAGTGACTTTAGGTCACATCCAAGATGCTGGCTGACTTTTCAGGCCCTACGACAGTGGTCACGAGCACGTACACCCTTTCCGGGGGAGAGGAGGAGGTATTGGAATGATTCAAAATCCTGGTTCTACCCTAGAGTTACTCCAGGCCTGAGGCTCAGGGGCCCCAGAAGGCCTCACATGCGAAACCAACTGATACGTAGCCTTTCAGGCCAGTGAGAATGGGAAAGATTGCAAGACCAAGACAGACTAAGCTGAGGTGGCCCCAGCACTGCTACTGGCCCTTATCAAGCCAGATATTGGGGCCAGAGTTCAGGGTCCAATGGGTACAGAGAGCCAGAGCTTGTTTCAGGCAGACACCAATAGTCCAGAAGGCCCAGACCAGGAGGCAGAGCATAACTGAAATGCAGACAACAGGTAGCACGTACAGCCAGGTGAGCATCGGGATGTGCTTTGAGAGATCAGGCCATGCCCAGTGGGACGCCAACAGCCATCTGTGAGGTGGGGAATTGAGACATTCTAGCTCCAGAGGGAAGGCACAAGAGCTCGCTGGTGTCAGGGGCCGAACAGGAATTCAGGGCAGGTGGACACCTGTAGAGCTTGTCAGAGAACTGAAGCAATGCCGGGCTCAGGCACCGAGCCAGCAGGCGGCACAGAGGGCTCACCCCAAAGCACAAAGCCTTCAGATATGCTGGCCCCTAATTTCAGGCCTCTGTTGCTCCAAATAGTGGACATACCTTCCTGCTTCAGGACAAATTAGGGAGGACTGCCCTTCTGGGAAAAGCGGGGAAAGTGAGTCTGACACACCTGAAGGAAATTCACATCCCCACCTCCCTGGAGCAACTCACCTGGGTCTGTGTGTCCCTCAAGGTCTGAGGCAGATCCAGATACGCCCAAGGGACCAGGAGGCTGAAACCACCTGCACCTGCACCTGCACCTTTGCCCTGTGGCAATGTCCTTGCACTTGGAACCGCTGTCTAAACACATGGAGGAGAAAGAGAATATATATTGTTTTAGCAAACATAGGACATAAATGATTCCTTTAATGTTGAATTCCAAAACTATATATATATATATATATATATATATATATATATATACATACACACTAGAACAGATTAATTTTATCCTAATTGTGTTTTGACATTTGGTCCCTGTTCAAGAACACGTATACACATATATTTACATATGTAGATATCTATATATGTATAAAAACATATGTATAAGAAACAAAAAGGTTTTTAACTTTTACATCATTCTGTAAACACATTTATTAAAATAAAACAAAGTAAAATAAAATAAATATAATGTTCCCTGAAGGCAGAACAAGGGAAACAAAACTCTATAAAAAGGACACGGAAAGAAGGAGCAGAAATGATATTCTGAATTCGAAATCAGTCACAGGGCTCCCATTCTGGGCTTTGACTCTAGAAAAGCCAGCCTGACCTCTCTGGGCCGCATTCCTGTAATGTGCCTGCTCCAACCCGATTCAGGAGGCACACAGCCTCCCTTGAGTTCTGGAGACAATGGCAGAAGGGCAGAGTCATGCCTGCATGCTGGCTCTGGGGAGATTTGATCAACCTCATGGGGCTTGAGCGAGGCAGTGTGTATCCCAGCCCAGTTCAAAGGAGTCAGGTTGACAAAGGATGCTGCAGCCTAAAGCCTCGTTCACGCCAGTTGCAACATGCTAACAAGCCCCAGACAGAAGATCTCACTGCCCTTCCTTCACTCTGCTCTCCCTGTTCCCATCACAATCACAACCCACCTCCCCACACAAGCAACATAGGTATTATCCAGAGCCTTGAAAGGTGCGAGCCAGAAAACGTGACTTTTGCCCGCAATTTGAAGGTGTTTGTCCTTGCAAGTTTTCCATGGTCCTTTTGTCTTCTGAGTCTGGATTACTTTCCCTTTGGCACATGCAGCAACCGTTTCTGATCACTAGAAAAGTCCAGTGCTTCTGGTCTGGTTTGATCCAAAATGAAGGACTCTAGTAAGCCCAAAAAGATAGCACCAAAGAAACAGAGCCGATCTGCCTAAACCCTTAACAGCCTGGACGATGCAGACGCCAATTAACTATATACTCCGGTCCCCACTCTCACACACTGTTTTGATTATCTACGTCACGTAACAAATGGCCTCAAACTTAGGAGCTTCAAACAACCGTTTCATTATCTCTTTTGCTGGCAGGGCCCCACTCTAGCTGGAAGGTTGTAGTTGTTCTCACTCCCATGACTGGTGCCTTTGGGGTGACAGCTGAGTCAGCCGGGGCTGCCTCCTCTTTCTCCTTGTGGTCTCGGGGTTTGCATGTGGTCTCTGCAGCAGAATAATCAGACTTCTTACATAGAAGCCCAGAGCTCCAAGAAACCAAGGCAGAAGCTGCCAGTGTCTCAAAGCCTGGGCCTGCCACTAGCTCAGGAGCACTTCTTCTAGGCTGTAGTGGTCAGCAGTCCCAGCCCAGCCCAGATTCAGGAGGACAAATGGACCCCCTTTCTCAATGGCGGGAGTGTCACAGAGTTTAGGACCATCCTTCATCCGGCACACACACACACACACACACACACACACACACACACACACACACATACTCTAAAACTCTGTGAAATGACCAGGAGTTTTGATGACAGTGACCTTTAAAAGCACTCTTCAGGATGTGGAAGGAGGAGAAAAATGCAGGCTAAGTCACACTGACACCGCCCCACCCCCAGAATCCCTTAGGCCAGGTACTCAGTCCCCCTGTCCCCCTGAAGTCACTTCACTCTGCTCTGCTGTAGTGTTTAAGGCAGTCATCCCCCTCCCACCGCAAATCGTGGCAAGCGGTACATTGTAAAGGCAGGTCAGGCATCTCCGAGCTGCCAAATGAGGACGTGCTAGTGCAGGTGCAGACACAGGCCCCTCTGTCCTCTGTCTCGGGCAGGTGAGCGTGGTCCGGCTCACCGTTCCGTACTGCTCTGCAGAGCAACTCGCCCTGGGACTCAGCAAGGCGACATCAGTGCTGCCCTTCTCTACTTGTCTGGGCTGGCTCAGTCCACAGTCTTTACGGGAATAAACTTTGCCATCTTATTACAAAAACCATGACAAGGCGGGAGAAACGGCCCGGCTCTAGGCTTTACGCCCTGACAGCACGACACTCTCGCTTCTTGTTTTCTCTGCCCAGTCATGGGGCTGCCTTTCCGATCCTAACCCGGATGCTCGGCCCGTATGCCATGCTTTGCTGACCTGTGTTTTCATGAGGGTTTAGTCCTAAACGTCACATGTCCTGCCTTTAACACTTTCCTTTTACATAAGACTCCTGAGAACATTCCAAAAAGTGTCCTCATCTACCCCACTATGCTGCTATAATATCGAACATGTTTTCTCTTTTTGCTGGCTACCCCTGTTTCCCCCATGAACACGTATTGAGTAAGTGCCAGGAGTCCGGTGCTTGTCTTCCGGTGACCGGGATAAATATCCTGCCCTCTGCCCACTGGCGGCCGGTGGGGGAGTCAGTGCCTACCCGAATGGCCATGCCACAGAGGCAAGGGCTCATGGAGGCTTGCTGGAAGCACCCTGGGAGCACCAAGGAGGCAGCCCACACTTGTGCTTGGCTAGCGACAGGGAAGGCATCTGAGAAGAGGTGGCCTTGAAAGAAAAGGAGAAGTGTCCTGGGAGACAAAAAGGACACTCGGGGTACAGTGAAAGCTTGTGCAATGACAGGAGGCATCAACAGCTGAGAATGTCTGGGGACATCACGGTAATTGGGTGTCACCAGAATATAGAGCACATGGAAGAGATTAAAAATGTGACTTGAGCAGGCTCCAGGGACGAGCTGCCCAGTGAGCCTGTGGAGGATTTCACTCCTTCGCTGGGGGGCCATAGGGAACCTTAGGGCGTGTATGCAACAGGTGACATCACGTGTGGTTTTGACTAAGATCGCTATTTTTCTTCAGCTTTCCTTTTATCTTTAATTGTCCTCCCCTTGTCTTTCTCTAAAGCCCCATCATATCAACCTAAGGTCATTTAGGGATGTATGTATTCTGGTTATTTATTTGCCCGGATCTATAGTATATTCATCGCACCCTCTTTCCCTCCCTTCACCCTCCCACTGTACACACTGGCGGGAGTTTGGGTGTGGATTTGGGTGCAGCCTTTCCAGCATCTGCTCTGTGCCAGGGACCCTGGGAAGCGATTCCCTTGCCTTCTCTTCTCCCTTGTGCTGCCTGTTCACTAACTCTGGATACAATGACTTGGAAGATTGTGGGAGACCTTCAGACCTGGTATAGGAACTCCAAAGGAGGCTGGGATAGACTGCTCTGAGCTTACGGTGTGCATTTGGGGCCGGTGCAATAAAATAGTCAGCCCCACTCAGGCCGCGGCAAGTTCTCAGGGTTGCCTTTCATTTAGCCAGTTCATCTGTCAGATCGCCCTACCATGACCTCTCTAGTTGGCCAAATAATCCATATTTGGCCCATGGAGGGTCCTCTGCAGCGCTGCACTGGCCAGCTCCATCCATATGTACCTCGAAGGTGCTTTTAGCATTTTGTTCACATTTAATTGGAGGCTTAGTGCATTCTTCTTAGGCTTCCTCCATGAAAGTATCTCCAGAAGAGACATAACTCATCTGTATGTTTTTTTAAACACTAGGAGCCAACTCCCCAGTAAAGGCAGGAACCTGTCTTACTTATGATAGTCCCCTGGCCACTCTCATCTCATTCTCTGTGATTTTTTTTTTGTCAACTTACATTTCCAGAGCTCCCCAGGACAAGAGTTGGAGAAAAAGTGCCTTTAGGGAGCATGTACCTGCCCAACATTCAAAGAAAACCCCACTGGGAAGAATAGGACAAGCCAGTGTGCCCATTCCACCTTCCAGAAATTCATATTGCAAGGTAATCAAACACATTCCATTCAGAAAGAAAAATAATTACATGTATTTATGAATACCATACATGTTAGCACCTGCTACCCAGTATTCTAGTTCTCCTTCTATTTAGAACCCTGATTATTAGCTGAGCACATTGCCAGCAGAATAAAGACTATCTTCCCCAGCTTCCTTTGTAACTAAGAGTGGTCACAGGACTTTATTTCCCAGCATCCACTTTGGCCAGGAATGGCCAATGAGATATAATCAGACGTGTTGGAGGAGATTTGGGAGGAAGAGTCTTCTAAGGGAGGTGTGACCTTCGCTAGCCTCATGCTTTCTTCTACGACTGGCCTGGAACATAAGCGTGATGGCTGGAGCTGCAGCAGCCATTTTAGACCTTTAACTGATCTGAAAGCTCTAAGTCAGTTCTAGACTAGTGGGACAGAAAATTAGAAGCTTAGGTCCCTGAAGACACCACGGGACTTCTATGCCAGCCCTGAGCTGCCTAACGTTGGACTTCTTTTGTTTACAAATGAATGAAAGAATAAATGAATGAACTTCGAGCTTATTGCAGCTGCGCGTATTTTATTCTGTGATATGTAGTCAAACTTAACTCTATACTTTGGAGATCTAGGTAAAAGTGGTTTAAGCCCACCTTCTCCCCAGTTTATAGCATGTGGAAATCCAAAGCCCCCCTTAAGATACCTATGGACCCCCGAGTGTATCTCCTTGTCATCCTGCCTCCACACTTTTTCTACCTGTGCCTTCTTAGCTCTGTCCGGCTCTGATCCAAACATGAAAGCTGTTCTCACCGATTTCCACAAAAACCCATTCAGAATCTGGGCAAAGCATTATCTCTTACGTGGCACAGCAAACAATTTACAGACCTACACTGGACCTTTCTGTCAGCTCGGGCCTTTCTGCCCCCCTAACCTCCCAGCACCTCTCTTGGCTCTTGAGCCAGGAAGACCCCATTGTTTTATCTGTTCCTGTTCCTCCCTCTGTCTCTCCTTTCTCTGCTCCTCCTCCCTTCCTTCAGATGGTGTCCAAATTCGTCTGCCTCGCTCATAAAAAGTAATCCACTTGCCAGTGCTCCTTTCCCCGAGCTTTCTATCAGGTGCCCAGCAGATGAAAGAAATTCTCCTTAACAGAACACACTCTCCTTCAAAGACAGCTGTAGTTATTAGTAGCTCTGCCAATGAGTGTGAAGGCAGCTCTAAAACTCTCAGGAACCTCAGAGTGCATGAACGAGAGGGTGGGGCTCGTGGGGAGTGAGAAAGGAGTGTTGGGGTCCAGCTCTTTCTGTGGGTCTGAGTGGCTGTGTGCTGCTACCAGGCCAGGCATTGCTACTTTTAACGCATCGAGGCTTGTCGGCTAATTTCCTGGTGTGTGTCTCTTCCTGCTGACATGTACCAGTGTATCTCTTGGGAGATGAGTTTCTAAGTCTCCACATTCTCCCCCTCTTCCCCTCACTCCCCAGCCCCATCACTTCCTTTTGACATTGCAAGTATCTGTCCCTCTAGTGAGAGCACCCATAGCCGGCCATGCCTCTGGCGTTTTCCAAGTTCCTACTTTGTATCTACTTATGTGCATTATTAAAACAAAAATCCCTTTAAATGTTCTCAGAAAATATATGAAGCAAAACATGTCAAAATTCCAATGTTATTTGAGAAGGATAACGTTAGCTCATTGTTAGCTTTAAATTTATCTAACATTTACCGTCAGGTTTTTTTCACTCACATTTGTCTCTTTAATACTCACAACGTTCCTGTAATAATTGGCATTATAGAATCCATTTTATAGTTATGAGAAAATCAACTGATACCCAGAGAAGTGGGTCGGTTTGCCCCAGGACACACAGCTAGTAGGTAGTGAAGCCATGATAAAAATGTAAGTTCCCCGAGCCTAAGCTCAGAACTTCTTTCATTAGCCGACAAGCGCCCTTGCCATGGATTAATGTACCATTTCCCTAGCAGAGAACAGAGAGTGGATTGAGTGGAGCGAGAATAAATAAGCTCTAACTGGGGAGGAAAGGGTAGATGTGAACCGAGGACCATCGTGGAGAATCCTGGGTGTCAGAAAGAAGAGGAAGTCAAAGCGAAGAGGCACTTTTGTGACAACACCAGCTTTTACAATATCACCTGTTACCCAGGTCATTTTTTTTTTCTGATAAGGGAATTTGCTGTGAAGGAGATGATTGATGCCCAAGGCAGGTGAAAAAATAATTAGGAAGTATATTCAGACACAACAAGCCAGAATCACGGGTGTAACATGGGAATGATAAACCCTCAGCCTGCAGACAGAGTCGGAGCTCTCTGAGTGAAGGAAGGAATGAAGGGCTCCGAGGGACAAATCCCATTCTCAAAAGCAGATTTTGAGACAATCACAACTGGAGCACCTGACAGCAGGCGTCCTCTAGGGACATCGTACACGGTCCAACCAGTTGTTCTGAACCACAGCCTTGGTGACAGGAAGGAGGTTTTTGTCTAGTGGTGAATGGGCACAGGCAATGGTGCTAACAGTTAGCAAAATCACTTCCTGATTTCAGAGTTCCTCTTTTGAACCTGTTCAGTAAGGACCCACCCTTCAAGCATGAAAATTGCTTCTGTTTACCGAATACCTACTGTGTTTCGCATACTGTCATGACATATCCTGACAGCTGAGGAATCTCTCCCCTAGAAATGGGAAGGACTTGCTCAGGGCTGCACAGCTGAGCCAGGGGTGGCATGGCTGTGGGTAAAACCGCCTGGGTCTCTCTCTCTCTCTCTCTCTCTCTCTCTCTCTCTCTCTCTCTCTCTCTCACACACACACACACACACACACACACACACACACACACAC
>NW_017731594.1:1177428-1249738 GCF_001890085.2 Hipposideros armiger
CACACACACACACACACACACACACACACACACACACACACACACACAACCAAGGGCCTAAAGCTTGCACAGAGCTTTCACCAAGAAATTCTTTTCACCCTGAGATTTTTCCAGGCCCGTTCATAGCTATAAACCTACACGAGGAGGACCTCAGGAGGCCAGATGTTCTTCTGGAAGCCATCTGCAGACCCACCGCTGACCTGTGTGTCAACCAACTAGGCTGCGCTCCTGGAGTGCTGCCGGCACACAAAGGCCATCAGTCCACGCTGCCCCTTCCGGTTCATGCCGTTTCCGCACGTCGTGGCCTGCAGCTACCATAGTGTCTTAGAATGCTCTCGAAGCCTGGCCAGCCTGGGTGCAGAGTCCATCACACTCCTGCTGGGAAACTCCCCAGAGCTTTAATCTCCTCAGCACTTACTTCTTGCCAGGCACACTGCTTTGTGGTTTGGATACATCATTTATTGTCACCCTTCCAGCAAAACTGTGAGACAAATATTATTATCCCGCTATAAATGAGCAAACTGCAGCGTAGCAAGGTTGCCTTGCTGGCCTGATATATGACTCAGAAGTAAACAATAAATGTGATAGTTGAACATGGGTCTGTTTGTCTTTGCAGCCAGTGCCCTTAATCACTCCACTATCCTACTTCCCCAGGAAGTCCCTGGGGCTGCTCTAGGCCTGACTTCTGTGGTGTCCTGGTGACACCCAGAGCTTCCCTTGGTCACAGGGTCTGAAAGGAAGTCACAGGCCCACAGTGACCCAGGACGTCCATAGAGTCTGTTGGCCCAATCTGTGCTGGGGGCACAAGTAGGGAGATGCCGGGGTGGGGGGTGTTACCTCTGCTGCAGATTCAGGGTTTTAACAAACTGGCATTTGTTGATGCTTAAATAAAAAGCGGTGTTTCCTACATCCCGGAAAGAATGCAACTCTAAAATCCTGCCTGCTACTTAAAATGCTATTCCAAAGTACAAGCAGGAGTTGGGGAGGGGGGTCGGGAGGTGGTAAGGGAGAGGTGGGGGGGAGGAACCTCCACCAAGTTTGATAGCTTTCCTAATATTTCATAAAGTTTATAATAAGCGTTCCTCATAGTCCAAACAGGGAGAATAAAAATCACATGATCCCATTCTTATCTAGATTGTGGCACTTTGGCCCAGACCCCGTGTCTTGTCTGAGAATGGCATATGACTTTACTGTATCCTGTTTTAGAAAACAAAGCACCTTCATTATATGTCTTTTTTTTAATCCATGATCTGGTGCCACTTTTTTCTTTTTTCCTCCAGAAAAACAGCATTGAGTTCTCATCTTCAAAACAGAAAATCAGCCCCTTAAAAATGAACAAATCACCCCCATGTGGGGAATGCCAACACACTCTGAAATTCTGGAGTGAAGAGCTGCATCCTACACGGCCAAGTAAATATGACTCGGTTAATTCTGGAACATTTTTTTTTTCTTATTAGGTTTAAAACCCAGCCATGCTGACTGCCCGTGCTTGCATTGCTCATTTTCTGCACACCAAATGAAAGGCCTTGAGAAAATTGGACCCTCTGAGGGAAAACCCAATTTCTTTAGAGGAAAATAACTACTTGACTAGAATATTCGTTAGCAACAAAATAAGGAGCCCATTCTCATTGCATACAGCTGTTGAGAGCAAAACGAAGTAACTCCTGAATATGACGAATTATAATTTCCACAATCTGTGGGTGCTCTGATCCAGTTGCTACAGGGGTGTGTGTGTACGTGTGTGTGGCTTTTTTTTTTTTCAGTTTTAGTTTTAGTTTAGTTTTGTTTTGAAAGAATGAAAGGGGAAGGGCCTGAAAACCAGCGGACCTCTGGGTTCCTGAAGTTCACGGCTGCCCGCTGATTTCAGCCGACAAGCACAGAAGCGTCTGTGGCTGCCACCGCTGCAACTTGGGTTTTTCCTCTTCCTGCAGCCTTTAGCTCAGAAGAACTGCCCAGCAGGGACGCCCAGCAGCTCTTCCCAGAGCCAGGCCTCCAGGCTGTCTTGGGGTTCTGCAGCAGTGAGGAGCACGTCTGTGTGTGTCTTTATTTTCTTCGTACTCACTGAAAAGTGTGTATGTGACCTTGGTGTGTGAGTGCCAGAAGACGGAAGAGAAGGGGAGGGACACGGGTCGACGTTGCGGCCCTCACTTCAGCATCGCTTACTCAGTAGCCAGGCTGGTCTCTCCTGGCACAGAGCTCCAGGATGAAGTCCCCCTGGAAAGTAATTTGGGCAGTTCCTCTCTTCTTTCTCCTGCCCCTTCATACCTCGGCCTCGCCAGTCCACAATGACCAGCCCGGCACCAGAAACTCCAATGACCACATCTGTGTAGGTACGTAAATATTTTGCATATTTTTTATGTGAACATCACAATGTAATCATATACTTTGCTTGCATAGGAAGTCACCTATTTAATGACATCAATAGCTGTAAGATTCCAAGTAAGGTACTAAAAACCTCACTGACAGAAAAAATTTGAGTCTTAGAGTCAGCATTCACATTCGCACATGTGTGTGTGTAGATGAGCTCTACCCAATTGCTAGTTTGAATTAGTCACAGAAGACTTCCAATTCATTGGTGACTGGAATTTTCTTCCCCCTGGGTAGGCAACTCTGAAAGTCTGAAATTTATTCAATAGTCTGCAATTATTCAATGAGCTACTCAGAAAAAGGACCTAAAGTGCAAGTATGGATGCCATAGCTACAGATGGAAACTCTAGACACAGATTCTGACATGAGTTATTCCTGGAGACAGTACAGAAAAATATCTAAATTAGTCACGTTTCCTGAAAGAAACATGACACAGATTCTGACACTTATGAATTATTTCTGGAGACAGTACAGAAAAACATCTAAATTTGTCCTATTTCCTGAAAAAAACATGACCTCAGGTCATTATATATGTTAGGGAACATACCTGTAATTCCAAAGTCCTCCTCTAAACTAAAACTTTCAGACCCAGATTTCCTGTGAATCTATTCCCCACAGGCCTGGAAGCAGAGGTCTGTGGCCTCCCTGGAACCATGCCTGGGAGGTCAACCTCACCCACTATTTGCTGAGGTCAAATAATTATTTACTTCCATTCCATTTTCTCAAAACAGAACCCTAAAGCCTGTCCAATGAAAATACACTTGAGAAAGGCTTAAGTGAAGTAAGTTCTCCTTCTAGGATGGTTGCAAATTAAATGTTTTAGATTTCAGCAGGTTGTCTGGGATGTTGGGTGTCCATCACTATAAAGCAGACATGAGATACACATTCCCTTCCCTGCCCCATTCCCAACAAGGCATAGAGTTCAAAGGAGGCATTGAAGGAACTCTCTGGTTGTGTATTACTACATAACAAACTTTAAAATAACCATTTTTTTAATATCATAATCTTGTGGGTCAAGAATTTTTCAGAGCCTGGCTGGTGGGTCTTCTGCTCCATGTAGGATTGACTGAGGTCACTAGATGGTGTTTACATGGCAGATTAACGGGTATGGAACGATCCAAGATGGCCTCGCTCACATGTTTGACACATTGTTGGAGGGAGATGATTAGAAGGTTGGCTCAGCTGGGAATGTCTGTCAGAGCTTTTACACTTGGCTTCTCTAATGGAGCAGTCTCAGGGTAGTAGGACTTCTTACATGGCAGCTCAGGCATCCCAGAGAGAGAGTTCCATAAGACAGGGACTAGAAACTGCCAGTCTCTCAAGGATTGGGTCTGGAAACCGACACAGCATCACTTCCTCCATCTTCTGTGGGTCAAAGCAGTCACAGGTCCCTCCACTCAGACTCAAGGGGAGCTGACATTGACCTCTCCTTTTGATGGGGGGTGTCAAGGAATCTGTGGCCATCTTGACTGGCTGCACAAGTTCATTTTGGGTGCCCATACAAATACTCCACAGCCCAGAGTCTGTTTGGAGAGCGTGTCACTGGTTAGGTTTGATGATGATTTGGCACCCATTTCCCCGCCAACTCACAGCTTCTGGCTAACTCTGCCTGCATGATTTATCCCCTGTCATCATAATAGCAGGAAAGGTGGGTGCAAGAGGAGCCCTCAGTGTCATCACCACTTACTGAGCACTGGCTATGTGCTGAGCCAGCTGCCGCAGGCGGTCCACCTTGCTGTCTTACTGTTTGAAGGTGGTTCCTTGGGGAAACAGACTCATAAATTTGTATACAGGGGGGTTTACTGAGGACTGCTCTTGAGAACAGAGAGAGTGAAGGCAGCAGGAGTGGGCAGGAGAAGGCAGGCTACGCTACAGACACAAGAAAAGGCTTCAGCTCGTCTTATGGAGAGCTCTAGAGCTAAAGTGGCTCTTTAGAGTTGTCCTGAAATGGGTCCAGGCCTTGAAACCCCCACATTGACCAGTCACTGGGTGTGAATGGACTCTAGGGGGAGCACTCCCTTTGGTGGAGGCAATGCCTGGCGAAGGACCCTGGTGTGAGTTCTCAGCACCAACACACCCTGTGTGCATATACCCCATGTTATTTATTCCTCGTTAATGGACATTGGGCTGTTTACACCTCTTGGCTATTATGAATAATTCTGCTCTGAACAATCATGCACAAGCATTTGTGTGGATGTACACTTTCACTTTCCTTGAGTATATACCTAGGAATGGAATTTTTGGGTCATGTGATAACTCCATGTTGAACATTTTAAGGCACTGCAAAACTGTTTTCTACAGCAGTAATTATCCATGCAGCTTGTTAGTATCCATCCTTTTTATTATAGCATCCTAGTAGGTATGGAGTGATACCTCATTGTAGTTTTGATTTGCATTTCCCAAAATAGTGACCATTTGTAGATCTTTTTTGAAAAAATGTCTATTTATGTCCTTTGTCCATTTTGGGTTATTAGTCTTTTTATTGCTGAATTATAAAAGTGTCTTATAAAATCTTGATGGTATTCCTGGAAGTGCAAAGTTTTACATTTTTATGAAGTCCAGTTTATCCATTTTTTTCTTTTTCTTTTATGATTTTTTTGTGTCACATCTAAATCCTACATTTTTTAAAATTGTTGCCACTATTGTCTTGCTATTGTCTTATGCCCATTCTCTTATCTTGTTTCCTAGCCACCATTTTAGTCACCAGGGTATAACTCCTAGGACTGCAAGGAACAGGAATAAGCTTGAACTAGATAAAGCATTAAAAAAAAAGAAAGAAAAGAAAAGAAAGTAAACTTTCTTATGAGAATCCCAGAAATTAATTTTAGAACCAAAAGGCACAAAAACACAGTCAGGACCTAAAAAATGTGCCAAGAATTAAGAAAAAAAAATGGCTGCCAAAGGCTTAGGAAGCTCTCTCTTCTGGCATCCATCTCTGTCCCTATAAACCAGCTGGTTTTACTGCTCTAGCCCTTTGGCTAACTATAGGCTCCCACCGTCCAGAGTTTACATGTAATAAATATTTCACCCCACACAGAGATAGACTCTCCTGCTAATTGCAAATCCAACTTCCCAGGAGAGAGAACCTGGGCTAAGTGTTTAGGCTACTAAATAAGCAGCAGGTGGGAGTGAGGAGACCTCAGAGTAGAGATGTAACGACCAGGATCATGGGATGAGGGGACGGTGCTCCAAGAAGGGGAGAGGGCTGTTGTGACTGGAGAAATACTCCGAAAAGAGCCACCATAGAAGTTACTGAGCGATCGAACCAACATCCCCATCATACACAGCCCAGCTCCAGTCTCCAGGGGAGCCTTTGCAGCGGGAACAAAGTGTGAACCTGAAGGACATGATCTTGAACCTATTTCAATATCAGAACTAAGCTTTGCAAAGCCCCAGTGGTCCCTTTTTCAATTTACCATAATTCGTTTGCACTGAACAATACATCCCATTTGATCACTAAGCAAACATTGATTCTACTGTGCTTGAACAGGCACTGCCTCTTCCTGCCACCTTTTAAATGTTACAGAATCAATAACGAGCCATGTTTACTTTTGCAGAACATCATTTTCTTTACATGGATGATTTAGGGAGAAAGTAATCCTTATGTTTCTAAGTCATTGACATTTAAATTAATTCATTGAACTATGGGTTTTTTTAAAGCACTATTTGGTGCTCAGGAAGCCTTTTAAAAGGTTAAAAAAAAACCCACAATTTTTCCCTCATTCATGTCTAGTTAAATGTATAAAATGCCTTCAGAGTTATTTTAAAACCCCCTCTTCCCACCTCCATGCCCCAAAGAGTGGTCAGAGATGACTTTATAGTTTGAATGGTAGAAAGAAGCGGTCCTATGGTTTCAAGCTAATGTGAATGGCAAAAAAAAACCAAACCAGTGCCATTGACAAAATCAGGAAAGTTTTAGACACAGCCGGCAGAGAAGGTTGAAAATTTATGATCACAATTTATGTATCCAGAAATTTCACTTTCTCCACTTCTCAAGAACTGAACATTTATTCATAAGCCACCACTGCTGCTGATAGAGAAAACATTTCATCTCACCACTTATGTGTTTAAGATCCAGCTTTGCCATTTAGGTTTATGTGGAGGACATTTTTCATAACTTGGATGAACTAAATCTGCAGCTCCAACATCTGACAAATATATATATATGTATATGTATATATATATATATATATATATATATATATATATAGTTAAGATAAAGGATTATCTTAATGCATTAAGATAAAGGATTTTACTTAAGATACTGTACAGGCAAAAGTATATTGAAAAGAGCAATATTGCAAGTTTCCAATTTTGTCTGGGTATATTAGGTTTTAACAAGGTCTCTCTAAGTGAAATTGTAATAGGCATAATTAAAAGATAAGTCTTAGCAAAGCTTTTTTTTTTCTTTTAGATTTCCCAGAGATTGAGAAAGTAAAATTCTCCATTGACTAGGTAGCAAATGTTTTTGCAAGTCACATGGTTTTGAGTTGTTTGCTTTCAACACAATGAAAGGGGGTTTAATAGAGTTGTCAGGTGACAGATCATTTGAAATAATTTTTAATGATAGATTACTATAAGATTTTTGACATTTAACTCAGAAAGAGTTAAAGAATTGAGTGACATTGCTGTATCAAAAGTCCTTCCATTTCCATTTAGTTATTTAACTAAATGTTTTCTCTCCATTTACCTCTTTAAAAATGATAAGTAGCAACAGACATGATACCGAACCTCATGTGTACATGAATAAGTAATATTCTTCAACAGGTATAGGTACTAATTTAAAAGGCCCAACCATTTCATTAAGAAGTGCCATTCCATAAACTTCTCCCTTTATTATTTAGAAATTGTTTCTCAAATTGGCAATGCATATGTATTATTTAGATAAGTTAATTTATTAATAAAGAAAACTCTATCCAGAAGAATTTTTATACTTAAGAGTGTTGTACTTCCAGGAAATCAGAATTTTTGTTTAAAATGTATACATATTTTTAGTGTTAAGAAGTATAATAGTGTGTTTAATAAAATACTTTCACCATAAAAGTATATTACATTGGGATGAAATTTGATAATTGAAGAAAAATTCAAGGAAGCAGACTTTTCATTGAAATATGAATTCAAGGAGAGGAATCGTCAACATAAAAGTCTCACGGTGAAAGAAATGTTTGATCATATATTTTTTAAGTGGATGAGAGTAAGTATAAATCACTACAGTATTTGGATTTCTTTGGATACATATAGAAGATTAATGTATTATTTCTGTTGTAATATTAACAATCTGCCTAGAATGATATCATTTGCAACTATTTAAATTGATATCCATTAATCATATTCTAACATCCATTAAAGTGTGGAAGGAGTACATAGTTTTTCAAATTTCTTTTAGGGGGTACAGAGCAAAATGTGTGAAAACCATTTGTCTAACACTCTAGACTACGGCATAAAGCCTGTTCTCTAAAGTCTGCCCTCCAAGGCTCTTCACCATCCTGCCTCTTCCTGTCTCTCTCACCCTTCCTTTCCCATCAACCCCGGGCTCTAGCCTCGGCCAACTCTTCTTTCTCACCTGCACATCTTAAAAAACGCTGCTACTTTCTTCCTAAAGGCCTTTCCTGCCTTTTTCTGTCTAAAGAGGTCCTCCCATTCCTAAACACGCAGCCCCTCCAGGAAACCGGCACTGGTTACCCAGAATGGCATTAGTTTCTTCCTGGTCTGTGCTCTCAAAACACTGACAGGTCTCTCTACCACAGCACCTACAGGCTGCAATGACTACATTGTTTTTCTGTCATCAGCCTGTCATCTGGTCTGTGCCTTCTCTAACTCTCCTTTGTATCCTCAAGCTTTTGAGCACATGGTAGTTGCTAATAAGCGTGTGTTGGATGACTAACAGAATGGAATGGCTGCTGGGGCCTTCACTCTCATTTCTTTATTTTTAATTTTTATGTGTTTCTAAACCAGCCAAGCCAACCACCCTGTGTCTCTCAGCACAGCCTGTTAATTTCCTTTCACTGCCCTTGCGTGGGCTTTGCCCACCCTGGGATGCCCTCAGCCCTGCTCTTCCCAGTCATTGCCCAATACTCACCTCTCTCATTGCCAGTGTGCTCGGGAAAGTTGGCAGTTGGGAACTCACTGAGCATTTTCTCATCAAATGATGTCCCGGTGGTTGTTAGGCTAAGCCACAGAGCCTCACCTTTCCAAATGTACTGAAAATAGCTGCAGTGACAACAACAAAATCAACCACAGAAAAGTAAAAACAGTGTTGATGTTACAACATGGTCTTTTAAGGAGAAGTTTCTGAGCTTCTATTTTAAAAAGAGTTAATGGGGAATATGTCTCTGCCCTAAGGTGGCTTCAGCAGGTGGGATTAAAACGTCTACTCGTTAAACGCCTATTCTGTGCCAGGAAATAGGGTAACGGTACCACATTCCTACCTGGGCTGTATGCTACCATCTCTGGCTCAGCGACCAATCTCTTAGGGGAACAGGGTTGGCAGGAGGATCATTTTAGGTGATGATTTTCATACCTTTCTTTCTCATTTCCTTTTCTTTTCACCAACATAAGCAAGACCTGGGATAACGGTTGTTGATTAGAATTGCAAAATAAAAAAATCATATCCTCTGCTTCCACCCAACCAGGGAAATCTGAGAGGAACAGAATTTAGGTGCCTGTGGAGAGCACTGGGGAGGAAGGCTTGAGGGGACATACGTGACACACTCACTCATGCTGGTCGAACTGGGAGGCAGGACCCGGATGCAGACGTGATGTGGCTCCAGGACCTGAACTCTATGCGTCCCCAGGGCCCAAAGCAGAAACAATGAGTCAGCCTTGATTCTCACTTGTCCTCTCCCTTCCTCTCATCAACACATTAATAAATCCTATCGGGTCGCCCTCCACAGCAGGTCCCAAATCTGCCCATTTTCCTCCGTCCCCACCGCCACTCATTTCTCTATCCAATCCACCATCGTCTCTCTCCAGGACCAAAATCATCTCCTGATTCATCTCTCTTCTTTCACTTTTGCCCCTAAGAGTTTCCCTCCTGTGACATGATATTTTAAGACACAGATCATGTCAAATGGCCCCCTCCACAAAGCACCCATATGTTCCCATTGCTCTCAGGGCAAATCCTTACCTCTTCTGTCGTCTACGAAGCCCACAGACCTGGCCTCTGTCTATCCCTGCGCCTCATCTCCTACCGTGGGGTTCTGGCTCCAGGTTCACTGCCATCAAGCAGGTACCAGATCTCTGTCCCTACTAAGCCTGCCCCAGCTCCTCCTCAATCCGCTGGCTCTTTTCCAGTTTATCAGGCATCTTTTGTGTTCTTCCGAGAAGCCTGCTCTATCAGCTCTAGTGAGGAAGGTACACCACCCCCATCCTCACTACCCTGTTACTTCACCCTGTTCCTTTTCTTCAGAGCCCCCACAATTGCTTATAATTGTGTATTCGTTTGTTTATGACCTCCTTTCCCTAGTAGAGTACCAGCTCTAAGAGGACAGGAAGCATAGCAGTTTGTTCTCGGCATATGCTCAGAGCCCGGCACATGCTGGCATCTGGAAGGAACTCACTCAATACATACTGTAGCCCAGCCCCAGCTCCCATACTAACTAGCTCCCTGCTTGGCCAGGCACCTAACCTCCCGGAGCCTCCGTTTGCTGGTCTGTAAAATGAGAGCAATGATTCTTACACGTTTGGGAAGTTTGAATGAGATGATAATGTCTGCAAAACACTTTGAAAGCTGTCGAGTGCACGCCAGCCATGTGATGAACTGCTTATGAAGCCACCCAGGGTCAAAAGGAAGTGTGGTCCCACGGACCCAGGTTCTTGCAACTGCCAGGTGCTTTCAGGGCTTTTCAATGAAGTGTGGACTTCAGACAAATGACAGATCTAATGGACTGCTCTCTACAATTGGCTGCATGTCCAGCCAGCACAGATAGGATTATAATTAGAATTTTAAGAGTTCTGTTTCATTTCCAAAGGATTCCATGCAGTCTCCCTGAGGTGTGTGTCCAGACGCAGCTCCTGGTGGCAGGTGTTTTTACTCGGGCCCATTCGCTTCTTTTCCTACAATATCAGGAGTATCTCTTCCTATTACACTCATTAATTTCAGATGCCAGGTGAGGAGGGATTTTTCACATGTGAGATTTCAGATGGTGACCACTGAGCAAACAGCATAGCTCTCACCCGCTGTCATCACGTCCTGAATGACAGTAGCTTGGACAAACTCACTGTCGCAGAGCCAAACCTTTGATGAGCAGCCAGAGAATAGTCTGTAATGGGAGAAATTAAATAAATCCTGTCAGGTCATCCACAATAGGTCCCAAATCCGTCCGTGTTCCTCCATCCATGCAGCTCTCTAAGGGAAACCATTCTTCAGCTTATTAACACAGTGAAACCTCTTATAAGAAACTACAGCAAAGCCCGTTTCTCCATTCTTGCTGCTGAAGGACTCAGGACACACCTCACTGTCAACCCTAAATGAACAATCCACTTGGAAGGGGAGCTGGGCCACTGGAGATGGGTGGAGATGTGCCCGGAAGCAGGACACAAATCAAAGCTGAGCCCAGCCTGGGCGCTCCCACGGTTCAAATCCCATCACCTGCTTTTCTGCTGGGTCCTTTTGATTGTAACTCTTCACTAGGCAGAGTGATGAGAAAGACGACAGTACCAAAATTCACCTGATCATCAGACCCAGCTGACTATTTTGTTTCTTTTTGGCTCCTTTTTATTTTTCTAATGATTTCTAATATTGGCCAGCGTTGCTAAGGAGCCAGGAAAGTCAGAAGAGCCCTTGATGGGATTCCTCTGAGTAAAAGAAAAGCCTAACTGTGTAAGTACGAAGTACAGGTTGGTCCCGAGTAGTACAATGCTCTCTGCAGTCATCCTACCACGCCGTGGATGAAAACAAATACATAGCATGCGCTGGAGGTGAATTTGCAGGGAAAGGAAACCGTGTGCAAGGTGTGAGATGACTGGCACCTCTGAGAATGGAGCTTCAGGAAAGTTCCGAGGAGGGTTCCCTTACGCTCTGTGTCCCTCCCACACTCCTGATACACTGAACCAACTGTGGATTTCCAGTTCTTGCACCTCATCGGGTCTGTTATGCCGCTGATTATAAGGCATTGTCATTTTAGGTACCAGTGAGAAAGAAAATTTGCTCCTAATTAAATTGTGACAAATATGGGGTCAGCGGGGACAGATGCCATGTTCTTTCAGGTCACAGTCTTATCTGTCTCCTGGGAATGCTATTTCTCCCACTTGCTCTCTGCCTAAAGTTACAGCTCACCTAACATTTGACTGGTGTTTGGTATTTACTGTCTGCTTTACGTAAATTTGTGGACTAGGTTGTGAGCTCCCTATGGAGAGGAACTGTATCCTGTTCATCTGGGGACCGTCAAACCCTAGCACAATTGCTTGCCAAGGACAAATGCTCAGTAACTCTGGGTTGAAAGCATGGGTTCTTTGTTAAAGCCAGTCTTGGAAGATTCCTCCAATGTCTGGGCAACATATCTGTGGCTTTTACCTCCATGAGAAGGAAAAGACAGCAACTGACAGGATTTTTCTAGCAATACATCAAGGCTTCCATCGGTTTTTTCCCCATGAAGAGGTGGCACCATTCTCCACAGAAGTAGAGAGTATTTCCCAGGACTGTTATGTCTCACTCATCATCTATTTCACACCAGCATGAGAAGGGGAGCCACGACGCGTAATGAGGCTGGAACAAATAGTAAGCACCGTTGTCGGTGACGTGACTGAGCCAGGACACAACAGCAGGTGCATCCATTAACCCTCTCCTGTGGAGACCACCGGCAGCCGGCCACCGAAACGCCACTCAGGTGGCTGTCCTGTCAGTTCACCTCAAGTTTGCAAACATCTCTTGCCTCCCTACTCCAAGCCGGGTTGTGTGCCAGGCTCTCAAGTTCAGAGATAGTAGGACCCCATTGCCGCCCTCAAGGAATTTATGGTCTAACTCGAAACTCTTAAAAATGAAATTCCAGAAGGGTAGGTAACTTGTTCAAAGTCACACCATTATAAGTGACTGAGCCAGTACTGGAACCCGGGTGTTTTTGTTTGTTTGTTTCTTGTTTTGTTTTTATTTCAAAGCCTCCCCCTTTTGAACTATACCACATTGCATCCTATCACACTGCAATATAATTATTTATAATTTTTTTCAATTGCATTTAAAATTTATTTAACTCTACTTAACAGTTGATTAGCAAAGCCATAAATCAGGCTGTAAAAATATATTATAGATGTTGAAAATATTCACATATATTAAATATATTTCATGTATTTAAAATAAAAGTGAAATTGGTTTATCGCTGGCTGATTGAGTAATGTTTACATTTTTTACATCATTCTATATTTTTTAGATTCTCTAAAATGAGATTGAATGGCATCTATATTTTTGAAAAATTATTTTTAAAGTAAAATAAAATAAAGTAAAAAATATACAAAAATGCTTTTTAGCCCATAAAATACTAATAAGTATCAGCCACTAAATTTATTGCAAGGTACTAAAACCCTCAATGCATGGATTAGGTTAAAAGCACATCTAATTGACCTTGATACTTGAATTTGATAAATGCCCCAAGTATTTGCTGTGAGAGCAATAAAGCTGTGGCTATCAAGATCGTACTATCTCAAATGTGATCAGTTCAGCTTTGCCCAGCATTTTCTGAGGGTACAGAACAACGAAGGCCAAAGCCTACTCAGAAGCTGCAGTGCCTAGGACGGAGGACGTCTCATTCTTTGTTGACAAGCCCTCACTTTACAGGTTTTACTCCTTTCTGCCTAGCAATGCCTGGCTGTACTATTCACAGCTGCTATCTGCCACCTTCCCTCAAGGAGTCCTGGTGGGAATTTGGTTTTAATGACAACTTGCATGTGACTGTGGGTCCCCAGCTCCTTGAGCAGATGGATAATAGTGAGCTTACTGCTGAGCCAGGCACCCTGGAATTTCATTTTGGATGTAAGCCTTCTATTCCCTCCTTGGAAACCAACCTGTACTAATAAGCGCCATTCCTCTTATCTCAATGAGGCCTAATAATCTCCTCTCACAGACCTACTGATCTTTGACCAACCCCCTGCGTATAGAAGCAAGAGCCCCCTCCCTTTGGAAAAATAGGAGGTTGGGGCTTCCCTGGCAGTTCAGGACATCAAGGCTGTGATAGAACCTTCTAGGAGTGCCAGCCTCGCAATTCTGGGCCTTCACACTTACTTATTATATATCACAGTTGCTGCTGAAGGATGTATTTCTAACTTATCAGAGTTTCCTTCTAGACACTCATTATATTGGTACGTGCTTTCAAGCAGTGTGCTTTGTAGCTAGGAGGTAAAATAATATTTTACAATAGTGTTATGATTTCAAAGGCACATTTGGTTGCACCGTTCTCTCATTTCATCATCACAGAAGCCCTATGGGAAAGATATTATTACCTGCTTTGCAGTGAGGAAACCAAAGCTTAGAAATGCTCGGTGGTGAGTCCAAGCTTGAAGGACAGAACTCAATCCCAGGTCTGACTTCACTGCTTTTCTAAAATTAAAAGTAAGACCCCAGATCACAGGCTGAGAAGGTGTCAGATGGAAGTGGTCTCATTCCTAATGAAGACATCCCCTGCAGAAGAGAAGGGAAGGAAGGAGGAAAGAAACCAGCATCTATTGAGCTTCTATTCTGTGTGGGCTGTTTTCCTCGCACTATCTCTTTCAAATGGCATCTCTTTCTCCCAGGTAATCAAACAGAAACAGAAATAAAGCAAGACTCATTTACTTCCCCAAAGTCACATAGCTTACAAGTGGCAAAACTGGGCTGACAACTGGTCTTTCTGACCCCCTAACCCACGGTCTTCTTACCAAACTTCACATCTCACCACAACTCATGGTGCATTTATGCACATGGGCGATGTTAAAAGGCAAATGGCAAAAGTTCTCTGATTTGGAAAGGTTGGTGTTCTTAGGGACACGCGCATATCCCCTTTCCTCCCCCTGAGTGCCCAGCACATTTTTCTGTGTGACACTGCTGACATGCTCGTCTGGCCTCTTGCAGGGTGTGTTGTGGTGGTATCTGTGATTGAACAGCTTGCACAAGTTCACAACTCTACGACCCAGGCCGCGATGGAAACGCTGTGCAGCTACCTGCCTGGTAAGTACAGAAAGGGTTCTGCGGCAGTGGGTCCCCTTTCTTTTCTCACTCATGGTCTTTTCTCACTCCTCGGTCACCATGAATGAGTTTAGACCTGACACATGCTTACGGAGGAGAATCCGATTGTGTTATTTCTGTAAATCGATATTCTTATGGGGCTCACAGAAATTAAAACAAACACACAAGAAAGCCGCTGTAGGCTGTTTTTTTCTCTTCATTTTCCATCGTGGCAGAATAATGACGGTCAACCATGGTCATTGTGGTCAAAGCAATGAACAATTTTCAACGATTTGTATTCATTTGACCACATGCACATACCCAGAAGCATGCACAGTTCTACCAACACAGAGCTTTAGGCTGAGAAGACAACTGGTCTCAACACCACAAATGGGAAAATAATCTGAGAACATTCCATTGATGTCGACTGGATCTCAACAAAACCCCTCTCCCATCCTGCAGAAGGAGCTGACTGATGGTTCAAACAAGTCACATATTTGTTTTTCAATCTCAGCAGAAAGAAAATATTTTATTTTCACTTACTGATACTGTTAGGTGAGCAGTCACAATGACTAAACTTCTTTGAGAGTCAAATTTTCATTCGCTTAATGTTAAGGAGCTAATTCATCAAGGATGCCTATATTACTTTTTCTGAGTAAAGTAGTTAGACTAGTGGTGATTGTATCTTTGATTTATATAGCACACAGAGCCAATAGCAGCAAAGCATTTTCCGAGAATTTATTGCATGCTGTCACAATATGCATTCACAAGCTAAATGTTTAAAATTCAAAAACTAAGCCTGGGAGACGATAACACAAGAACACACATGTTTACAATGTTCCAGATCGACCATTGCTAAGATTTGGACATGTTTACATCAAATCCTTCTTTTGTGGAATTAGAACATGGCAGATAAACTTGAAACACCCTTTGGTCTCCCCCACCCCCAGTTCTACTCTCCTCCAACCTCCCTAGAGGGAACCAGTCACATGAACTAATGGGTATTCTTCCTTTCAGATTTTATACTTTCACATTCATGTGTATGAATCCACAACCAATGTATAATATTGCCCTGTGGGTGATTTTTTTTAACCTTTTCTTGATAAAACAAATGTGGAATATCACACAAAATAAATGTATAGTTTTAATACCCTTGTAAACATATCTTAGGTCAAGATCATCAGTTCAGGAGCTTCACTCACATGCACCATCCCATCACGAATCCCTTTTTCCCCCTAAAAGAACAACGTCCTGAATTTTACTGTAATCATTTCCTTGCATTGCGTTATAATGTTATCACCCAAGTGGGTATTCCCAGACACCATAGTATTGCCCAGTTTTAAAAATGTTGATGTGTCTTTTAAGTCTGTTTTAATCTATAAGTTTCCTTTTCCATCTCTTCCTTTTCCTTGCAATTTAGCTGTGGAATTTGCCCTATAGAGTTTCCCATAGTCTGGATTTTGCTGATTGCATCCCTGTATAATTGAATGAATGCGTTTCTCTGTGTTCTGTATTTCCTGAAAATTGGCAGCTGGGTCCAGAGTCTCGATCTGACTCCAATTTGATTTCTTAGGCAAGATTACGAGCACTGGTATTTTCATTCATCGGGAGGCCATCACAGGTGTTTTTCTCTTTTTTTTCTTTTTTGATGTTAGCAGCTGTTGATACTCAACAACCAGACCTATTAAGTTCATAGAGAGGTTGCAAAATGGTGCTACTTTAATCTGCCATTTATATTTTATTTAAATATGTTAGAGACAATTTTCCTCCTCATCATTCCTATTTTAAAGACATTTTCCCCACAGTTCCTAATGGCACCATTCCTACTAGGAAAGGCAGAATAAATGTTTGATTCTTGGGCTTTCTTTGCCAGTTTTCAAATAACGCATTGCCTTTCTAGGCTGATCCCAGAGCAGGCAATTTATTTTCTTTAAAATACCATTATGAACTCATGAATTTATATATATTTGATGAATTTCAGTCTATTTCAGTTATTACCCTTTTGAGGCTCAAATTATCCCAACTTTGACCAGAGGGAACCTCTTCAAGTTGGCTTCTGAGTCCTCTGACGTGAGCCTAAGTAACCTCTGATAGTTTCCACACTAACTGGCGTGACGAGGTGTGCGAGCCCTGTCTTGTACATTTCTAGCCCCAGGCTTTTGCCATCAGTCACTTCCATCAGAAGCCCTGGTTTCTTTTAGTGGGAAATATTATTTTCAGACCGCAATCTGGGCACGTACAAATGCTCATTGCAACTGAGTAGGTCATTCTTTCTAGGCCTCTTAAGTAGATAGTGATAGAAGATACCCATATATACATTTACATATATAATTGTAAGACAGTACATCTATTGAGTTGACACTGATGCTTCAAATTCAGGACTACAGGATTTTTTTTTTCTTAATCTGTTTCCTACATACCTGTAACCTGCTCCTTCCACACGCTATATCCTAATTCTCAAGGACTATGGGATTGATAGAATTAAAATAGCCCATCATGACTCATTTACCTACCCCTCATTGCACACATAACTGTCTGAGAATATCAATTCTAAGACTACTCCTATTAATATATTTTATAATCATCGAAGGCAGTTAAAATTGTTTTTTGCCTATGCTTTTCCCATTTCTCTTTAATCATCGTACTATATTATCTGAGCATGCAGCCATTACACACAGTACCCATTCCTTTTCACTCTCATTTTGCCTTAGTTCCATCAGCCACTCTGATTGATGTTCACCATCAGCCCTGATGAGGATGTCTATCTAGCTGAGTTGTTGTCTAAGGCTCTTTCCTCAGCAAGGGCTCATGGGAAATTCTCCCTGAATTTGTTGCATGCTGATTAACAGGCTGTCTCTGCCCTTTATTCTTTGCGAGTCAATGTTTTTCTGGATATAAAAATCCTTGGCACACAATTTCTTTCCCTAAGCATCCTAAATATGTTATTAAAAAGCCTGATGATAATCTAATTTCCTTTTTCTTACAAGTCACTTGCTATTTTTGCCTAGAAGTTCAAAGGAATTTTTTCTTCTTCTATAAAATTTAGTTATATAACTAGCATATGTCTTGGTGTCAGTTATATATACATTGGTGTTCTGGGGCACACAGTATGCTCTCTCCGTAGGTGCTCTCAAATACATTTTTTATCATTTCAGGGAAGTTTCTAGTATTTGTTCAATGTCCTTAAGTTAGTTTTCTTCTACGGGGATTTCTAGTATTCATTTTTTGAATCTTCTTTGCCTAGCTTCAATATTTTGCTTATTTCTTGAATACTTTTTATCTCTGCATTTATTTTTTATCTTCATATTTTTCCTCCCTTTCACCTTATATCTCTTAAGACATCTGTTATTGTATTCACTTCTTGTGTTCATTTTAGTTTAAACTTCATTTCTTTTATAATCTTGTATTCTTCACTGACTTCTTTATTGCCATGTTTGTATTTTTTCTAATTCTGATTTCTGTTGTTCTTCTATCATTTTATTAATGCATCTTAGCTCATTTTGAGATACAATGTTATGTTTTCATCCTTTTCTGGCAAGATTTCCTGGCAAGCTTTTACTATCTGTAGGGATGTGATTCTGTTCCTTTTTTTTTTTTCTTATAATAACTTCATATGGGAGTTGACCTAGATACATTTCTGTTGCTCATTTTTACATGAGATTAGTTTTCCAAAACTCTTAGAAAAAGAAGTGACTCGGGGTAGCTTTTTTAACTGCACAGAGCTCCTATTTCTGTTGTTTTTGTGTAGTGTTAAAGAAATAGCAGCTTGCTTTCTGAGGTTTTCTGACTCTGTTCCCGGCCCACTTTCATCTGTTTTTTTCTCTTTAACATTGCTTCTGTCCAGATCAATTTTGACTCCAAACCCAGCAGTTTCTCCTCACTATGGGCTCTGTCCTGGAAAGGAACTCTGGTGGGTCAGTTTCTAGGAGGTGTAGGTGCCAGGCCACTTGATTTCCTCAGTCCTTCGAACCTGGAGCCCTCTGCACTCACCTGCTACTGAAGTTGGCAAAGCCTTTCCTGGGTCCAGGTGCTGTCGTTCAATTGGCCTACCTTGCACTCCAGTCAATATTTGTGGGGTTTTTGGGGATTCCCCCATTCTCCGGTTTATCTGACACCCCATTGCTTCCCTCCACTTTCTTTTCCATACAGACATTGATAACCCACAAGAAATGGCTTTGCATGATCTTTTGGGGTTCTTGGAGATACCTAGTTTTGTTGTAACTATTATGTATGGTTTTGTGTGTGAGGGGTTAATCTCTCTCTCTCTCTCTCTCTCTCTCTCTCTCTCTCTATATATATATATATATATATATATATATATATACACACACACACACACACACACACACACACAGGGTGCCAAAAAATTTTATGGGTGTGGGAACAGTACACAGAATGGTCCGCGAATTGTATGGGGAGACAAAGATAGTCTGTCTTCTATCTAAGGACTTCTAGAAAATAGAATAAGCCTGGAGCATAGTGCCTACCTGCACCCTGTACTGCCTTCTTTCTGTCCAGTGAGTCAGGAGAATGGGGGACAAAGGAAGTGAAATTATGCACATCAACACACAGCTATTATTTTAAAAATTATTTTCAAGTAGTATTGCGTTTACCGCCAGAGCCAAAAATAAATCCAGAAAACATAATCTTAGCAGAGAAAGCACATATGCAACATACTTGAGCATCGTTACTCAGTAAATAAATCATACTGGCTTTTCCTGGGCCCGGGAAGACTTTTTTTTCAAATTGTGCAAGCATTTCCGACCTTCAGTTTCACCCACTGCTTTTGCCTCTGGCTGTCGTTAGTAAACACCTTGGAAGAGTCTCAGAATTGTTAATGGGAAAATTACTAATGGAGTCATTCTCACTAGGGGTCAGCAGACTCATATGCCCTGAGAGTCTTGCTGGAAGGAACTTCACTTTCTCCGGTCACCTAGGCAGAGATCTTATCTCCATGGAATACGTAGTTAAACACTCACGCAGACTTAAAATGAGGAAGGCAACTTGCCTCACATTCTATAGGCTCTGAAAATCCACTTTCTGCCTCGAGTATAAAGCCTCAAAAGTAGCTCAGCGGTTAATTCAACTGACTGTGCCTTAAATTTCTCATCAGTAATTAGTGCGTAACAGCACCTGACACACCTGAGGTAGATGAGGCATCAAATAAAATGTCCTAAGTACGTTGAAATGCATACTACAAGTAACATGGGCTTTTGGAGTAAAAGATTTTAACCTCTTACTGAACCACAGGTATAGTTATCAGTGATCTTGGGCAAGCCTTAAGCTCCGTAAACCTCAATGTTCATTCCTACAGAATGAGGGTAAAAAAATAACCACTCCCTCAGGAGGTTCTTAGGAGAAAGTTAGTGACAACAAACATGAAGGTGACTTACAACCTGGAATGGTCTAGGTTTTATTTACACACACACGCACGTGGATATACCTCATGCAGGATGACTGTGTAGTTCTTTTTTAACCCGCCTTCACCCTTGGAAATGGACACACTTTTTTTTCCATGCTTTTCCAAATAGTTTCACTCTGTGGAAATTAAATATTCTTATACCTTTCTGGTCATAGGCAGGATTTAGCTGTAGACATTTTACATCAGATAGGTTACTGGCAATATGTTAGTGCCAATCTTCAGTTGTATCAATAAGTGAGGGTGCTGCCTGATCAGGGCTAACTGGCACCTGCCTGGATTTTTCTGCAGACTTTGCAGATCTGTGCTCTGCATCCTTCTTGTCGATCTAGAATTTAGCTCTCAGAGGGCCATCTCGTGCCCCACGTTAGCCGCTGGTCCAGGAGCCCCTCATTCTTATCCATCACCAAGTCCAATTGAGGAAACTGATGGTTGAGATGATCCTGCTCAGAGGACAGCCTTGCGGTCATTCACTTCAACCTGAGCAAAACAAGGTTACATGCACACACACACACACACACACACACACACACACACACACACACACTTCTTATTTTACCAGAAAGAAAACAGATTTTCTCTACCTTTCAGGCAATACGGCAACTTTATCAAAGAACACCCTAATGCCAGGTTTTAAATCGCACTGCTCTTGGCTAAGCTAGTTCTCCATTAGCAATACTTGAGACTCTCCCAAAGTGCTTTGCAAGTTCATGTAATTTTGAACGCCTGGTGCATCGTGCGCCAAACTACCAAGACGGGTAGGAGAGGGGTGCTGAGTCCTACTCCCGCACTTTTCCAGTGAGGAAATGCAGCCCCAGCGACCTAAGGGCAGAAGCCAGTTAGCTGGTGCTGAAACTCAGGTCTGAGTCCTATCACCTCAGAGCTTCTTTAGGCTCTCCACTGCAGGGGGGCACCCAGGGAGAAGAGGATATGTCACGTTTAAACTGTTATACTGCGGTGTAATTCACACAGCATGCAATTCAGCCATTTAAAGCCTAGAATTCAAGGGCTTTTAGGGTGTTCACAGAGTTGTGCACCCATCACCACCATCAAGTTTAGAATATTCTCACTATTCCAAAAGGGAACCCAGTACTCCTTATCTGTCACCCCCAAACATTCATCCTCCCAGCCCTAAGCAACCACTAATCTGTCTCTATGAATTTGCCTATTCTGAGCATTTCATGTAAAAATGGAATTATACCATATGTTGGCTTTGGTAACTGCTTCTTTCACTTAGCATAATGCTTTTCACGTCCATCCTTGTTGTAGCATGTATCAGAACTTCACTGCTCTTAATACTGAATAATATCCCGTTGTGCAGGTGGAGTCCATTTTGTTCATCCATTCATTAGTTAATGGATATTGGTGTTGACTTGTTTTCACTTCTTGGCTATTTTGAATAATGCTGCTATGACCATTCATGTACAAGCTTTTATGTGGATATATGTTTTTTTATTCTCTTGAGTATATACCTAGAAGTGGACTTACTGGATCACATGGTAGCCCTGTGTTTAACCATTTGAGGGGCTGTCAGACTAGTAACCAAAGTGGCTGCACGATTTTGTATTCCCATCAGCCGTGCAGGAGGATTCTAACTCCTCCTCCTCATCATCAATGTCTGTTATGAGCTGTCACTTCTATTACAGCATATCAGAGGGAGTGGGAAGGCATATCTCATTGTGGTTCTGATTTGCATTTTCTTAATAGCGAATGACGCTGAGCATGCTTTTGTGAGCTTACTGGCCATTTGTGTGTCTTCTTCGGAGAATGTCTATTCAAATGCTTTCTTTACATGTTTGGTACATTTCCCCAGTGAAGACATCTGGTCCTGAGCTTTTCTTTATGGGAAGTTTCTAATTACTAATTCAATCTTTTGTTATATGTCTATTCAGATTGTCTATTTATTGCGTCAGCTTTGGCAGTTTTCTTTCTAGGAATTTGTCCATTTCATCTAAGTTATCTAATTTGCTGCCACGCAGATGAGCCGAGTATTCCCTCAGAGGTTTTTTTTTTTTTTTAATTTCTGTAATGTCAATAGTAATGTGGGGGATATAGTTTTAAGTTCCTACTTCAAAAGTACACTATGTTTGAAGTCTTATAAGTCTTATTGTAAGACTAAGTCCTACAAACATATCTATTTTAATATAAAAGTAGTATTGACATTATTTACCACCGAGTAAAAATGAAGAACCAAACAGAGTTCCCTGTATTGATCCTGTTGCTTCAGTATCGTGCCCTCTGAGCAAGGACAGCGCAGTTTGAGAAAAGCGTGACCTGCTACATTCTTGGGGAGAGCTCCCTTCCCTTTCCAGGACTTCTCACCTGTCCCTAACTTTGCTAAGGTCCCACGTGGAATCACCAGGGTCCCACAGTAGACCCACCAACTGGAGAACCAGGACCAGAGAGTAAACAGATTTCACTGTGCAAACAGATCAATCAAAAAAGCATTCCTGGACTCTCACAATGGGGAGAGGGTGGGAGGAAGGAGACTGTATTATTAATGGGTGTGTGGTGTGTGTATGTGTGTGTATGTGTGTGTGTGTGTGTGGTGTGTGTATATGGTGTGTGGTGTGTGTGTGTGTGGTGTGTGGTGTGTGTGTGTCTGTATATGGTGTGTGGTGTATGTGTGTGTGTGTGTGTGTGTGTGTGTGGTGAGTGTGTCTGTATGTGGTGTGTGTATATGGTGCGTGGTGTGTATATGGTGTGTGGTGTGTGTGTGTGTGTGTGTGTGTGTGTGTGTGTGGTGTGTTCTCTGGTGTAGATGGCAGTGCAGGAACACCTGTGACAGTCTCCTTTTATTTCTGGAATATCAACAGAAAAAACTAAAAAGCTAAAGTGAAGTCTTTTTTTCCCCCCAAATGAACACCAGAGAAGAATATTTTTAACAAAGCTCTATTCAGATTATTTACTTTAAAGTGATTCCTGTTTCTTTCAACTTCAACAAATAACATCACCAACATTCAGATGTTCGCTGCTGTGAAAAATAAAATAGAATCCCAGAATTTAACCGTATTTTAAAAATAAACTAATGATTTTTAGCATGTGCAGTAAATAAAGCGACATTTGTACAAACCTGAGATGGAAATGATATTTTAATGGTGACATTAACTGTAACATTTTTCCCAAACCCTTAAAATTAATGACTTGAATTAATGATAAATTAATCACCCAGCTTCGGCTCCTAGTAAAGATGATCATTATTAACTCATGTGTTAAATTCATCATAATAAAATTATTCTATTTCCCCTCTTTATTTTTCTTAGAAAAACTGTTCTTAAAGAGTGCCTGCCACTTAGTGGTTCGCATAGTTGGACCAGATATCATAAAACTGTGAGTATGCTGACACGGTAATCTGATTCATTTGGGGAACACGGAAAGAAACGGAAAAACTGGGGGGGGGGCGCTGGCTGTTTCCAGCCCATGTAGTTACTAAACAAGGGTGTGAGCTGTCTTCCAGTTCTTGCTAATAGCAGAAAGCTCAGACATGACTCAGAACCTTGGTCACTCTGAGCAAAGGCTCCCCTGAACTACGGGGTGGCAACCTGGCTAATTTCTCTCCGAGGGACTTTCAGAAGGAATTCGCCAATACCAACAAATGACTGGGCCCTGTTGGCTGGACATATGCCCTTGACCCTTTCTCCTGAGCTCCCCACATGCCCCAGCTTTTCCCTTCTCTACCTTCTGGGTCCTCAGGCCATGACCTTCTCAGGTTCTCCCCTTCTCTCACCCTCGGTGTTCCTGGGCCTCTCCACTTCCCAGCCCCCACCCTTGTCCCCCAGTATCCCTCATGTGCGCCATTATCACTATATGCGTCCTTTCTTTCTTTTATCTTTCTTTTGAGTTTAGGGGCACTGGATCAGATAAATCATATTCCTGTTCATGGAACTTTCTCATCAAGAATCTATTCATGGCTTTTCTATATTTATTATTTAGTTTGTTACTTAGTTACTTTGAGGAAGGTGATTATCTTCCAAACTCACCACCCAAAACAAAGTCTAAGACCTTGACAACAACTTATTCTAACCTGACGGTCCCTCTCAGTCTCATGTTTTTTCCACCCAAGTAACAAATCCTGTGTTCATCTTTCTCTTGCTTTTCTTTTTCTATAGTTTTATTATATATCTATTATATCCATATAATTATATAAAAATAATATATGATAATATAAGAAGGTATAATTACATGAAATAATTATAATTAATAATATATGTATTGTACATATTCCTTTAAAACATCTTTCTTTTACTAATTTCCTTATGAATAGAGCATCACATTGTATATAATCTCTTGGGACCTACCATTAAATGTGGGTGTCTAAGATTCATCCACAGAGCGGTGTCATTGTTGTAGTTCATTTGCTCTGACCACGTAGAATATTCCATTGTGTTTCTACAGGAGTCTGTTCCTTTATTATCGCATGGACGGGTGTTTGGGCTGTTTCCTGGTTTTCTCTCTTGCTAATGGTGGCATTCTGAACAATCTTACATGGTTCCTTTTTTTCTTTGCCATTAGCCTCAGGGCAGAGGCGCTCAGAGGACAGCATCACACCCCCACACACAACAGGGGAGCTTAGAGTTGCAGAATTTTAAAGACAAAAGTAACGTAAAAGCACACAGCACTTACCACATCTCCTTGTAATCAGCGCTCTGCCATGCTGTGCAGCTGCCTGTTAATTCTGGCCTCGCTCTGTTGTGGTCACTGATTTCTCATGGGCTCTGCTCTGTAAGAGTGTGGAAGGCAGAGGCCCTGCCTTCTTAGCTCATCCCCCTATTACTGCCACTGCCTCCTAAGGGGTCTCCTGGCCTGCAGGCATGCCCACTGCCCTGCAAAGCCACAGCCACATTATACCTGGCTGGTCCAATATCTGTGTAATGCAAAACTAACGTGGCACTCTCTCACATAAAATTCTCCACACCCTTTGCAGGGTTCCTTAGCCCCATACACAAGGCTATGTGTGAACCGGTCCCTAAGGACATTTGCAGACTCACCCCTGGCTGCTCCCTAGCGTATTACAATCACAACCATTTGGAATTTCCCCAAACACACCAGGAGGTTTTTGCCTCAGGACCTTTGCATGAGATGCTCCCTCTGCTTGGCACATCCAGACAAATTGTCTGCCCCAGACAAATCCTACTTCTTTGGACCTCAACTCCAGGGTCATTTGCTCTAGAAGCTTTCCTGACCCTCCTAGGCTACAACAGACACCCCTGCCACCACCACCACCACCACCACCACCACCACCACCCACACACACACACACACACACACACACACACACACTACACCACACACACACACACACACACACACACTCCTAGTACCCTGTGCAAACCCCCAGCACAGCACTTACCACATCTATTTGTAGTTTAATTCTCCATTTATTTCTCTGAGTTGCTACCCAGATTGAAAGGCATTTGTGGGCTAGGACTACATTTTATTCATCTTTGTATATCTAGGTACTTAGCAAAATATAGAAGGAAGGAAGGAAGGAAGGAAGGAAGGAAGGAAGGAAGGAAGGAAGGAAGGAAGGAAGGAAGGAAGGGGGTGAAGGAGGGAGGAGAAGAAGAAGAGGGCTTTGTATTTCCAGGCCTTGGTACAATAATTGAGCATAAAAGACCTTCAATTTGTGCAATTAATTAATTCTTTAACAAAACAAAATTTTCACTACAGATGAGCTATGAGCAGACTGCTCCCAAGAAAATTACTTGAATGCATTAAAACAGAAAAAAAAACCTTCTAGCATACTCAATGAATCTGTTTATATACCTACTATGAGTCAGGTGCTCTGGGGGAAAAGTCAGCTTGGACAGAGAGAGTCTGCTGGGCCTAGAGAGGTAAGTGGAAAAAAGTCACAGAAGCCAAAGAGGCCAGTGCATCCAGATATCCAAGAGGGAGTGTCAGAGGTTGGCTACCAAGGGTGCTGGGAGGGAAAGGGAAGTGGCCTGGGTTCACCTGGAAACCCATTGCTCTTCTGTAGCTGGCAGGAGAGCAGTGAATGCCAGAGCCAGTTAAGCACAAGGACCAAAGAGAGGACAGACAGACATGCACTAGATGCTGCAGACGGGAAATGTATGAGACAGTCCCCATCTCACATAACTACAAGCGGACACGGGGATGAGAAAGAATGGGCCCGGCCGCCACCAAAAGAGGGCCATTCCATGGGGGGTGGGGGGCATGTTTTTCTTTAAGACCATTCAAAGTCATGACACGGCTAATTCTCATTAGTATGGGGTGGACCCCTTTGAAGAAGACAGATGTAATAAACGATACCCCTCCGTGGTTCTGTCACTATTTTCCAGTACCCATATCAATTGTTGGCTGATAGAAATTTCTCCTCTTATGGTGTGTTCATCTTATAACTTGTTTTAATCAATCAGATGCCGTTTTGGGTTGATGTAGGCCCTTAAGTGACAGCCTCATGATTTAGTTTTACCTAAATTTCAGGTTTCTGATAGTAAATGTGTTTCCTAACCCAGAGGGCATCATCCCTTCTCGTTATCTCACACCAGTCAAGTCTCAGTGATTCATGAACTAATTATTCAGCAATTACATTTCTTACCCACAGGCAAGCCACAGGATGTTATTAGTCAGTGGGACACCTGAGCACTCAGGTGCATCCCCCCAAGAACCTGGGCCATGCCAGGAGTGGGGGCTGCTTCCACGAGCAGCCAATCCTAGCCAGTGATCACATGCCAAGTCCTCTTATACCTGGTCTTGACCTCCATTGTGACAAAGGTGCCATAGCAAACCTGACCTTGGTCTTCTGTCCATCTTACTTGGCTTCCTGGCATCTATTTATGCTTCCCTCTAAATCATAAGTTTTTGTATTCCAAACCTAGAAGCCCTCAGAGATCAGAAGAGGCCTAAACTACTAACATTTTTAGAAGAAAATACAAAAGAGGGTTTCTAATGATTATGATACACCTTAAATGTAATTAATGGTTTTTCTAGACACCAAAAAATACAGAGCAATATAACCATGCCATTCACAAGATAATTACAAGCTTTATAGAAATGATTAAATTCATAGCATACTATAAGGAGTAGGGTCCAGAAATGGAATGAAAATAGTAAGTTGTAAGAGGAAGGACTCTTTTTACTGCTCTGAGTGTACCTCTGTGACTATATATTAATATGTAAAACCTCCTTTGAAAGTGATGTCAAAGGTCTAAATGTGATAGCTTTCATGTGTGAAAGGACGTGTCCTCAGCTCTCTGCCATAGGCTGTTATGCTGCCCATCTGCTAACTTAACCCTGACCTTGATCCCTTCTTTTGGTTTATTATGATCATCATCATCATTGAATCCATTCTACCATGATCCTAATTAAATATGTTAATTAGCTCTGCCAAATGTGTTGAAGTCTGCCCCTCCCCACGTGCCTTACTCCTGCAGACCTCTGTCCCTGTAAAGGTAGTAAAAGGATATATAATAAGCTACAATATGACAATTTTGGTCTTATTTGCTGCTCTGGGAAAAAGGAAACAAAGCTGGGAGGAAATGGTTATTATGAGTTTGGAGATTTCCTAAGGATTTCACAAAGTACATGTGGGCTAGGCCTTCTGTCCCGAGGTTGGTGGACAGCACATGTGCGATTAATATTTGCCACTTCTTTGCATCTTATACATTTCAATGGTCTCACACTTGTCTGGACTTACGAGGCTTTGCATTTTCTATTCTTGTCCAAAGGAGCACCTCTCACTTTCACTCTTTTGATGACAAAGCTCCAGTCTCAGAGGACCCTGGGAGGGACACCACATGCCCAAGTCCCTCCTCCTATTTTTCAGTTCAGAGAAAGCCAGCCTCACTCTCTGACTCAGGAGTCCCGATTTCCACTCTGATATTCAAATTCACATACTTGAAAGTGTGCTGTCTTTGTAGGGGAAAGGGAAGAAGTCTCGGATACCACATAATGAATTGGCTCTGGGGGTCCTGGGTTGCCACAGATGGGGTGTTAACCATAGCGGTGGGGGGAGGGGTGGGAAAAGAAAAGATAAAGTAGGGCCCTATTCATCACCCTCCTGAGTCCACTAAATACCAGAACCCCATAAAGATAGCAGTCATCAGTTAAATAAATGGGCCATGAAGTTGAGAACAGATGTGTCAAAACGGCCACCTTCTCCTGATTTAGTGACCCTTGGTAGACAGTTTGGTGATGGACTTTCTATCTGTCACAAACAGTTTGCCCCACAGCTTATATGACATGGCCTCTTTTTACGCTTTCAGTTACCCCCTCTCCACTAGCCATGAAAGAACCCTGGGGCCAAGTAGATGACTAGTGATGAACTCTCCTCTTAACTCAGATGCTCACACAAGGTTGAGAAGCCATCCTGCCAGTCACATGGCTAGTCTCATTCAGCTGGAATGAAATTTGGGAGCCTTGTGGTCCCAGCTTATGTTTCCACACACTAGTGACCATCAAAATATTTGAAGCTCTCTGAAATGGCCCCTCTTTTTCTTTTTTTCTTTTCTTTTTTTTAGCTGAGCCATCCTGCCACCAGTTGGCAGCTCAGCAGGTGCTCATCTCGGGCCAGGACTCGAACCACTGTTGCTCAGAGCTCTAACTCTTGAGCAAGCTCTTAACCAACTGAGCCACTCGGTCGGCTGCTTGAGCTTTCTAACTCTCACTTGTTATTCTGCATATCCAAGTGTCAAACCCCCTCGGAGGAGAGTGTGTGGAATGGCGACCAGGGAAATAAGGCAGACATGGGGGTGCAGCTGGAATGGCTATCTAGCGACATACATCCAGGCCCTGGTCACAGGGGCCAAGCACTCCCCAGCTAATCAGTAGTGCTCAAGGGCCATCCACATATAGGCTGTAACTGCCTTCAATTAAAAAAAAATAGAAACAACATGGCCTTGCGGAAGAAGGAAGAACAAAAGGAGGGTAAGAAAGAGAAGAAAGGTGGCAGTCATCGCAGTCGCTGTAGAGATGGTCATTGTCATAGTGCGTGTGTGGGTGGGGGGGGAATCTATTATAGGGGAACCTAGAGCATATCATGTAACTCAAGGGCAAAACAAAAATGTCCAACCTTAAACAGAGACTGGAAACAAAACTGGGAAGCCACCAGGAGTGCAGGGGGACATTCTCCCCGGGCTTCCTCACTGCCCACGCTGGCTTCTGCCTCCTGAACCCCGTCCTACAGGCGAGCTTTCCAAGTGTTCTGTCCACATGGCAGGAAATGGCAGTGCAGCCTCAAAGCACTGTAGCTCCTATCATTCTGTGAACAGCCCAGAATAAAGTCGAACTTTTTAATACCAATTCCAAATTACCGTAAGAGAGAATCTGATTGGTCCTACTACAAGAATAGTTCAATGAGGTCCAATCAGCTGGCCAGGAGGTAGGGAGCATAAACACAGTTGCCAGGGACCTGTCCCTTTGGAGGAAGGGGGACAGTTGAGTGATCATGTCAGCTGGGAAGAAGCCCCCCAAAAATATCTTCTAGAATCCATAACTGCTTCCAACGTTAGTCTTTGGATATTCCCAACCTAATTTACTGATTTTTTGTTTTTGTTATTTTGGTGTGGTTTGGTTTGGGTTCGAATGAATAATTTATTTGATGAAATTACTAAAAGTCCACAATTTACTGTTCCTTTATTTGAAGCAGCACATTATAAGAAGGGTTTTAGAGTTGTCAGGTAGAAAATGGATATGGAAAGTTTATTTTAGCCCCTTCAAACCTGGACATAAACCAAAATATTTAAAGAACATAATTCTTACACCATTCCCAGGGGAGACGTCAATTCTATTGTATTTTCTTACATAAGGTAGAGAAATATTTACTTTACAGGGAAAGAGATGATTTGGATTATGCCTGAGAAAATAATTTTAGGAGTTTAAGCCTATATCATAAGTGATTGTGTTGCTATAAGGCCCAGAAAACTTTAAATTATTGTTTTCATCAAATTGCACCCCTGTCCATTTTTCCTTTACCAATTTTATTTGCGGCCTCTCCTGAAGAGAATCCCATGTTCCTGTGAGAAGCTGAAACACAGCTCAGTGCTTGGGGGGTGGGAGGGGTCCTCTCCACCCCCAGGACCTTATTTGAAATGTAGTTGAGAGCAATATGGCAGGAAATCGTTATGACCCAGCAGCTACTCAAAAGGCCAAGCTGCAGTGAGCGGAGGGTATTAGAGTCCATTCTGGGGACTCACTTGTCTTTGAAATCGCTTCTATTTCCCGATGCCTGAGAGATCTTAATAGCCTGTGTTTTGCCGCATTTCCCTCCAGGCTGAGTGCTGATATGACTGCTGATGTGGTGTGTCACCACCTGAAGTTTTGTGAACAGGTCCCTGGCCAACCTTTGTGCCATCTCTACCCCCTTCCCAAGGTGAGTTGTTTTTCACTCTGAATGTCAGATTCCAGTTACCTTCAAGCCCTTTGGAAATGTTGCAAAGGGAGGCTCAGTGACACTCAGCGATTTGGGGACAGGAAGAGGCAAGATGACATTTTCAATTACATCCTGTGAAGTACTATTCCCAAGTTTCCACCGAGATCCCTTTTCTCCATGCTGCCAAAGAATGTCTTTCCTGTGTAACTATGATGCTGGACTGACAGTTGGTAGGAAACCTGACTAGTCAAGAGGAGAAGAGGTTTAAATTCCTCTCTACCAATTAAAAATCAAACAAGTGACTTGTAAAAGGTGGCCAACTCTTCCCAGGTTGCCGAGGCCTTCCCTGGTATAAGCACTGAACGTCCCACATCCTGGGAAAACCTGGCCAGTTGGTCACCCTAGTCTGACCTTCATGTTCTCACCCATAAAATGGGTATAATAAATTACCTAAAATACCTCCTTCGCACATTAACTATGGGAAGTAGGTGAGCTGAGACGTTTAAAATGCTTAGCACGATACCTGCTCCATAAAAAAGGTGTTAATTAAAATGATGGCTAAAACAATTATTATCAATAGCATTATTATTCAGAGGTAGCTGTTCAGAATACCCTGTGTGCATTACATCACGGATGATTTTTAACTGGGATGCAGGGAGCGGCAAGGCGGCAAATGCTGACAGACACAATTCCCTCCTCACATTCTGAATGAGAGTATAATATTAAGTCCAGTTAGGCCTCCCAATATTGATTTTCAGATGCTTCCTATAAAAATAAGATAAAATTCTATGCCTCCTTTCCCAGAATTGTAGTTTTTCTGTATATAACACAACAGGTTTCTGCTCTGTTTGTAATTTCCTTTTTATTCTCACTGAATTGAAGTCTGTTTAACACTTTGTGGCCTAACCAATGAACACGGTTTTGCTGAATGGCAATGTTACGTAGCATAAGCCTGTCTCCTTGAGCCGGAAGCAAGAGATGCAGATACCAGGAGCGCTGTGCACCCCATGTTTCCTCAGTCATTGACTAAGGGACAATTAAATTTCTCCTAATTCCACCTGAGAAACTGTGGGCTCCACTGGTATCTAGCATAGTTAGTTAATTTTAATGAAAAAAATTTGTTTTTCATGTGCTCAGGATCGTATCATAGTATTTGCTGTTTGATAAAATACAAAGGAAACGTGTGTGTACAAAGGCAAGTGGGATGGGTTTCTGTGACTTCCTTAAATAACATCACACACACAGCTATACAGAGTCACAACATGTTCAACTTTAAAAAAATATTTTTATACTCTATGGAGTTTGTACTCGAAATATCATTTTCATGGCATGCAAGTTATACCTACGAAGCAGGTGTGAATTAGAAGGTAGGATTATGTACCCATTACACGTAGGTAAAGATAGAGATGGAAATAATTTCCAGCCTGCCATCAGCCTGCCTCGTGACCCTCCCAGTCCATACACACCCTCAATATAGCCACTAATCTGAAACCTATCACCACGTATCGGTGCATTTATGTAAAGTTCTATTCTTGAACTTCACATACATGGAATCATTTAGCCCGTTCTTCTTTGGGTCTGGCTTCTCTTGTCTGTGAGATTCATCCATGTTTTGCGCGTAACAGTGCCACTGCAGGAAGCAGTCACACGTCGTCTTCTGATGTAACTCCTGCTTTAACTTCCCCATCTCCTTGTGCCCTCTTTCCAACAAACTGTCCACTCAGGTGCCAGAAGTACCTTTTGATAAGAGAAGTATGGCCTTGTCACTCCATCCCGTTGCCTTTTCCTGGAAAGCAGTTTCTCCCTCATCCTTCAGCGTGGCGGACTCCTCCTCGTCCTTCGGATCTCAGCTTCTCTGTCGCTTCTGTGGGGATGCCATGCCTGACTCCTGTTGCCCTCTTGTCACAGCTCCTGTAGGTGCCTACGCTGAACTTGCCTTGTGTTAACTGATACGCCTGTGTGATTGCCTGTCTGTCCATCTCTCCCAGTGGGCTGTAACCTCCACGAGGACAGCCTCTGTCTCGTTCACCACTGTGCACCCAATGCCTAGGACGGCGCCTTATATATAACACAGAAACACTTGTTTGGCAAATAAATGGAGTGCCCCTAGCTTTCATCGCCAATGGCGATTCTGATTTCCCTTGCTTCGTGGCCACGCTAATGTTCCCAATGCATACCTCTGATCACCTGCTTGCCCCCAGCTATGATCGCCACATTGCCTACCCAACGAAGTACTCCTTTTCACTAGGGTTTTAGGGTTCTCAGAAAGCCTTCCTGGACTGCCACTGCGACCCTTGTGGATCCTGTGCTGTAGCCACAAAGGGGTGACTGGCTCTCCCCCAAGCCCACCTCAACCCTCCCACCTCTGCACCTGCTTCGTTCTGAATCATGCCTTCCACCTAGAATGTCCTGTCAACGCGGGGCTCACCCTTCAAGCTCATCTCACTGTCCCCCTCGCTGTAAGATAACTCCTAAGTCTCTCCTCAAAATGTCACACCCCTCTCACCCATCATCATAAAATGCCTTTTTGAGTATTACAATGTGCCAGCACTGTTCTCCATGCTTTATCTACATTACTCTCATGGAGTAGGTATTGTTGTTGTCCACACATTACAGGCGAGGAAAGCGAGGCACAGGAATATCAAGATATGAAGTTACGTAGATTTCCTTGTTAGGATGTGAGCGTGTGGGGCGGTGGGTCTGCATTTCGCCCGTCTTTGTTGCCTCCGTCTTCCCAGGCACACAGTTGGTATATGGACAGCACACTGGGCACGGTGCTTCCCGTGTGTGTTCTCGTTTGATGGTGCTCGTGGTGGCATATTTATTGTACAGATGAGGAAACTGAGGCTAGGGCAAGTTAAGGGGTTTGCCCAGGTAGCACAGTTAACAAGTGGCAACGAGAGGGCTCCCCCCTGGATGTGCTTGTGTTTAAACCCAAGCGCTGACCGCTCTGCTCTGCACCTCAGGGTACTCCTGGGGTATGGTTACTCTGAATCAAACCGTTGCTCCTGGGCCAGCTAATTCCTCCCTGGCAGGACTCTGCACCTTTTATGTCCTGCCTTTCACGCGTTTCAGATTCTGATAAAATAGCAATGGTGTGAAGCAAGCCATCACCCTTGTGAAACGCACGCTGCGGGTGGGGGGTGAATGGGGCCCCTCAGCACCAAAAAGTCCGCAGGGCAGACCCAGCGGTGAGCACCACGGAGCCCTTGCTGTCCTGGGGCTGAATGTAAATGGTGGAACCGCATTTAGGGGTCCCAATGAATGGCCTATTCATTACCTTCAGCTCCGTTGGAATTGCAGGCCCACTTCTTGCCAATTCTTTAACCGTGTTCCATATCTATATTGACCATATGCTCAAACACGACAACTTCCATCCCTCATTAAGTGAGGCAAGAAACAATCTACAATGTTCAATTGGCACCAGGAGGAGGTGGGAGGAAGAGAAAGAGTCAGAGAGGAGAGGAGGGGAGGAAAATACAAGACAAGAAAAACAAGTGCAGGCTGCGCGGTAACGACCACCCAGGTGGTTTTGTGTTACCTGTTTTAGGGGATCGTGTCTACCTTCCCCCGCTCTTTTGCACACAAGGCAAGGGATTGCCTGTCGCTGGTGCATGTGGGTGTGTGTGCATGTGTGTGCATGTGTGTAAGCCTGGTTCTGACACCACAGCTCTCCAACTGAAAGCAGAACGTGCGTGCACCCTGTCCCTGTATAAACCTCTCTATAGATGAGAGTGTTACAGTGCAGAGCCCGGACTGGGCCAGCACAGCCTGCAGCCTCCTCAGCTTTAAGCTGCTCCCTGCTGGGTCTCCAAACTCCGAGGTGGAGGTGGAAGGTCAGGGCAGATGCTTAGCTTTGAGCAGACCCCCTTTCTAACCACTCCTGAGCTGGAGGAACCGGCAGCATTTGCAAACATCTCCAAGGCGTGGGCAAGACTTACTTCACGCCACTCTGATCCGCATTAAAAGAGAATTATATTCAGAGTGTGTGTTCCAGTGGAGATAGATTCTCCTTATTTCCCTGGGGCCTGATAACCCATTTAAACTGCTGCGAGGGAGGCCCACTGCCTCAGGAAAGCAATGTGGAGTTTGAACCGGTTTTTCCTACAGTGAGTCCGATTTTTGCAGGAGCCAGGAGCTCTCCTGCACTGAGTGTGTGGGAGTGGATATGTGCACAGGGAATTCGTGTTTCTCTGGAACCCAGATAACCAAGAAACTGCCTTAAGTGAGCTTGAGCAAGAGTAAGTTGGCATGCTTTCTGAGAAAGGGACACTCGTGCTTGGCGTAGATTAAGGAGCACATTTGGCGTGGCCAGTTCTCAGTGACAGAGGGAGTAAAGGCAGCTTTGGTGTTTGGTTTTAAAGAAATATTCCAAAGGGCTTAATTTCCAAGAATGTTGTGTAAATATCCCACCTTTCTCAACACCAGTTTAATCATATATCCACTCCCTTATTTAGTCATGCCTCCACAAACTTTTCATCAACCCCACTGCCAGGCACCCTAAGAAAGTTATCTCTTTTAACCATCACAAGTAGGATTCCCCCACTTTATAAATAAGTCTGTCGACACCTAGAGGACGGAAGGACCTGCCTAAAGTCCACAGCTTCTACAGAATAATTGGTTTTCTTCATTCAGCCAACAGACATTTATATAAATAGAATGAATTATGTAGGACAGTATGCCAGCAAATGTGGCAGGTAGAAAAGATGCACATGCAAACACACTATGACAATGAAGAGACAAGTATTCCAACCGAGGGACAGGCATCTCAGTGGAGGGCTGCTGGGCCCTCCCTGGGGGGCAGGAGGGGAGGAGATTGTCTTCAAGATGGTGTAAGAGTTGCTCCACACACCAGGCCCTGCCTGCCTCAGCGCCTTGTGCTTGGGCCCTTTGCCTAGAACGCTTCCAGCTCTCTGCATGGCTGGTATCTTCTCACAGGCCTTCCTTGAACAACCTATCTGAAGACAGTCCCCTTTTCTGCCTTCTCCCAGCACTTCATTTCTTTCTTTCAGACCCTAGAGGACAGGGAGCACATCTTTCTTGCTTACCATCATGTTCCCGGGACTGGTACAGTACCTGGCACATAGCAGGTGCTTCGTAAGATTTGTTGGATGAAAGATAAGATTGGAAGGGCAGTTCTGAACATGTGTTTGCTTTCCTTCCTCCCTTGTGAGGATTGATCTGGTTGCAGTGCAATATATCAGAGCGCCAAAATGTGTAGCTTATTTTAGAATGTGAAACGGTTTTCAAAACTGTATGTGAAGCCCCACCCCTTGGCATCTAAACTACATAGAAATAATGAAGCTTCTCTTCCCACTTGGTTGTCTAGTTGACCTCTGCAGCTTATATTTGCTCTTTCCCTCTCCTCCACCCTAGTTCTGCATAGTGTGTATTTTCTCACATATCCGAGCCCAGGGGAAAACAAATTATTAAATAAGAAAGAAGCCATTTATGCGACCATCAGAGTTTCAGGTTAAGGAAATATCCTTCTTGAGTAAAGGCTGATTTTCAATGTGACTTAACAAACCATTAGAAAGTCCAAGGTTATGGGCCGGCCGAGTGGCGCGTTGGTTAAGAGCTGGCTTGGGACGCCAGAGGGCCCCGGTTCGGATCCCACATATGCGGGCGAGTGACACTGCCCTCTACAGCTAAGATGCTGAACAACAGCTCAACCTGGAGCTGGGCTGCTGTGAGTCACCAGCGACGGCGTAGGCTGCAGCCCCTGCTGCAGTGAGTTGCCATGGGCTACCGTGTGTAGTCAGCAGCCAGTGTGAGCGGCCAGCAGCCGCTGTGAGCAAAAGCCGGCGACTGATCTGCCTCGCCCGGGAAGAGCGCAATGATGGTGCCAGCTTGGGCCAGTGAAGCAACGTCCTCCACAACTAGACTGAAGAGCAAAACGACAGAAACTTGTCTGTTTCCCTTCCCCCAATTCCCCAGCACTGTTTCCATCCCCCAATTCCCAATAAAAATCTTATAAAAAAAAGGAAGTCCAAGGTTATTTTTGAAAAGCATACATTCAAGAAAGAATAACTTACAACTCTAGAACATTTTTGTGGACCTTAGTATTCTGGGAGAGTTAATAAATTTTTCCAAGCGAACTCACTTAATAAACCCATAGCTGTGCCTAAAAGACAACCATATCTTGGTAACTGGAAACAGAAATAGGTCAAAAGGCCTTGGGTGAAATTAATAGGCTTTGAAGGCATAGCCAGTCTTTTATTCTCATAACAGTCATGTTCATCGAGCTCCTATTGTGTTATAGGCAGACACTAGGGACTAGAAAATAAAAGGCAATGATAACCACAATCCGAGTGGCTACCACATACCCAAAGCTAGACTACGTATTGGGTATCCATCATCTAAAATCCTCCCACACGATTGCCAGGTTATTCCATTATCTCAGTTTCACATATGAGAAATCAAAGTTCAAGCAAATTGTTGGTGGTAGAGTTGTTTACTTCACCATATTTTAAAAGTTCCTCTCTAAACAGCTTAGGAAATTTTAAAGAATGAGATAAATGATAGGAGAATATAGCCTTATAGATGCAGAAAAGTCAACTTGAAATCAAAAAGAATATAGTAAATAATAATTTAACTATAAATTATTAACTAAAAATAAACTCAAATGCATTTGAGATTCCTGTTTTTGATAAAAGTAGAGCTTTAAATCAGTGCTTAAACAATGGCTTATTCAATAAATGGATGGAACAAAATACTAGCCATTTGAAAATAGAATTTAAGCTAGATGCTAATCTACTCCTTATAGCAAAATAAATTGCAAATGAATTAAAGGTTGAATCATAAAGAATGAAACCATAAAAGAAGAAAACCTGAGCAATTTAATTTGTACTCTGTGATACGAAAGTCACAAAGAGAACTATGAATGCATCTGATTGGTAAAAGCCTGGCATACACAAGGTCAAAAGACAAATGGCAAATGGGGAAAATGTTTTTGTACTATGCCACACAAGTATTATTTTTCTCCATGATTCCAAGAGCCCTTATAAAATTAAAAAGGAAAAAAAAATGAGCAAAGGCCATAGACAATTGGTTTACCGAAAAAAAGAAACTCAAAGGACTCAAAGAGGAAATGCTGACCTCTTTCTCATTAATTAGAAAAGTGAAAATTAAATGAGAGTCCTTCTACGTCTTATGTAGTTTGCCTCCACAAAACTCTTTGAAGGTCATCAGATGAGAAATTATCACAGAAACAAAAAGGTTTTAAATATCAGACACCACTAAATTAAATTGCTCCCTGAAGACTTGAAGATTTAAAACTCTGATAGAACTGAGGAAAGCATTCAACACTGTGCTTGGATGTATGGTCTATTCTTCAACCATTTCTCTGAGCATTTCAAAGGAGCTTGCTTCACAGAGATGCCAAGCTGTGTTTTGGTTTAAGCCCATATTTGGAATCTTAGAGAATTTATCTACTTAAACTTGTGTCAAAACTTTCTTCATCTTAAACTCATAGAGATCTCAAGAATCTCCAAAGGATAGCACTAATAATGCAAATGTTAAGTTACCCTGGACTTCTGATAAGTAGAAGAAATAAAATGATTCCAAGGAAGGTATTTATACATCCAAGCTTTGAAAATGTTTCTCCCCTGCTTTTGAGAAGTTACAAAATCATAACTATTTCTTTCTTGACAGTATTCTTTTTTCTTCCCTTACTTCAAGGAAAGCTAATGACCCTAGTGAATTCGAGCAGTTCTAAAAGATACTTTGAATTTTAAAGTTTTAATCACTGGTCTTTCAGCATTCACTCTTGGCCCTTCTCTTTATCTCATTAATCACCCACATCAGAGCTCAGCCCAGACGTCATTTCTTCCAAGTTTTCCCTGATGTCCCACATTAAACAAGGTCCTCCAGGAGTTTTCTGTTTGTATCCCACTCCATTTTTCCAGAACTTATTACAATTGTAATTAGACAACTGGACAAAATTGGCATTGTAAATTATGTTGTAATTTACAGTGCAAATTAAATTCGAATTGTAAAATTATTATTTAATATCTGCCTCTTCTGTTAGAGTAAACACCATGAGAGCAGACAATCTATTTTGTTCCTTAAATAAATGGTGTTCCCTGAGATTTCCCCAGAGCCCAGTATAGTTCACTGCATTTATTAACCATTCGATAAACACTTGTGGAATGAACAATATGGTATGCAGAACAATGCCCCCCTCAAAGAGGTCCACACCCTAATTCCCAGAATCTGTGAACGTTGCCTTACATGGCAAAGGGACTCAGCAGTTGAGATTAAATTAAGGATCTGCAGGTGGGGAGGTTATCCTGGCTTCCACAGATGAGCCTGATATAATCAAAAGGGTCCTTATGAGAGAGAGGCCGGGGGATCAGTGTGCGAAAAGAACCTGTGACCACGGCCGTAGAGTAATGTGGCCACCAGCCAAGGAATGCACACAGCCACTAGAAACCAAAGCGGCAAGAAAGGGTTCTCCCTGGAAGAGCTCTACAGAAGGAAAGCCCTGCTGACACCCGATTTTAACCTCCTAAAACTCAACTCAGGCTTCTGACCTCCAGAACTCTAAAAGAATAAATTTGTGTTGTTTTAAGCCACTAAATGGGTGGTAATTTGTTACAGTGACAATAGGAAACTAATACAAACTGATTAATTGTGCAGCCTTGGGCAGGGCTGATTTAGCAACTTGAATGTAAATAGAATAATAGTGAAAAATTAGAATACCATGTTACAAACCAGTTGACCTAAGACAACCCAGTGACAGAACCATGCCTACCATCTGACTAACCCCATTATCTTCCAGAAATCATGTGTTTTAAAGAGTAGGACAATGTCTTACAGAGAATAACCCATAGAGTCCAGCACTGGAGAACTTGTGTGCATGTCCAGACCCAAAGGGACGAACAGTCAAAATGAAACGAAGCTATTAGTTGTGAGGCTGGCCAATTCCTTGAACAGCTCTGGGTCTTGGATGTCTCACCTATAAAGTGGGATTAAGAACTGTTCATTCTAGCTGGCTGAGTTGGTAGAAAGTATAGAAAGTATATGCAATGGCTGGTACAGAACAGGAAGCCTAGGAAAATCTCTCTAAAAGACGGTGGAATGGTATGCAGAGTGACGGTGGTGGTGATGGTAGCAAAACCAACGAGTAATATTCAGAAAAAGGAGCAGTGCTGTTTGAAATAAAGCTTTAAAAAAAGAAGCCTAGAAAAAAACGGAAAGCAATGCTGCAACTAATTGTATTGATGACACTAACAGCTCCATAATACAGAATTAGCCTAAGAGAAGGAAGAAAGAAAAATCTACTTAATGGTAAAATATGTATGGAGATACATTTGGTGATAAGGAAATACATTTACAGGCAGTAGCTTTTTCTTTCTTTTCTTGCCTTTTTTTTTTTTTTTGGCCCCTGGAAGAACAAAATGGCGTCAACTGACTTCATTTTTTTCACACCTCTCAAAGTCATAAATGCCTGTCAGAAAGGGGAAATATTGAAACATGAAAATCAAATTGGGCTTTGGTAGAGCTTATTATAAATACTGGAAAATAGCCACTGTAGGATACAGTGGAATGCAGATATAATCATAGGCCAGCAAATTCCAGCAAAGGCCAGACATGCCACTATTTGATAAAAATGTATAAGCAGAGGAGCTTGCTGCCTTTGTCTTTCCTCTTATTGGAAATCACCTCAACGCCCTTTTTGTCCCTTTCTCCTGGCTCGCCTAGTCTGCCTCACACTGGAAGTGTTTACCCAATTTCCACCTCGAGTGGGCCATAAATGCCTTGGGGATAGTTTCTTTCAAGTCTTGCATCATTTGTAAGTCGACTTATCTCATTAAATCTGGGAGTGAGGAACAGCCTATCCTTAAAAAACTTCCAGAAAAGACCCAGGCTAGTTCAGTGATCTTCTCCCCCACACCTCTCACACATGCCTTCCGTCAGACAATAAAAAACACACATCTAAAATCATCATTTCACTTCCCAAGGGCTTTCTCTTTTGTAGGAACCTGTCACTGCTGTCAAAAGTGTGAAGTGAACAAAAGACATTTTCTGTAATTTTCAAATCTACTGCTGCTATAATTGCAGAGAACTTGATTACTAAAAGTGTTTCAATATAGAAACTCATGCCCCAAAGTACTATATTTCTTACTTCCTTCACTCTTAAGTGTACTAGAATTCCATTTCCGAGCGCCACACAATGAATGCCGAGAAGGCCCGACTAGTGAACGTGTCTTGTCCAGTTCCCAGCACTCCTAAAATGTCAGGATTGCATGGAACTCCGGAGCGCCCCGGAATACTATATTCTTCACAGGTTTCCCCATCGTAGTCAGTAATGTGCTTTGGCTGATGTTTGGGAAATGCCTTTCTGAACAGTGTTTCTTACCCCAGAGTGGCTCAAAGCCTTGAACATGCTGATGTGTGCTGTAGTTCTCCCCTCTGGCTCTTTCACAGATATCCCAAACCTTTAAAACTTTAAAACAGCACCTATTTTCTTTTCTAGCACACTTATTTACATCACCCAGAGCAGGATTCAAAGCATGGGGTTTTGTGCCACTTATTGTCTCTGTGACTTTGGGCAAATTATTTATCCTCTCTAAGCCTCAATTCACCTCATTTATAAAATAAGGATAATAGCAATTATTGCTTCACCCTTTCCCCATTGTATTCTAATTACAGACTACTGTCAATCCTCTATCCCAGGTTATAAACCCTTGATGAGACAGATAATGTCTCGTTCACTATTATATAGCTGGTATATAAATCATGGTACAACATAGACGCTCAGTAAGTATTTGTGAATGAATGAATGATTGCACAAAGAGAGGGCTAAATATTTCTTTCTCTTTCATCATCAATCATATGCTTGTAACTGAATGAATTTTCATGTAGGGTCATAGGTCCTCGGCATATAGGAGCCAGTTCTTTTCCTTGGCCTTGTGATTCTTTGCATTAATCCATCCACACTCCATGGAAGTTACACTTGCCATTCCCCTAAGCCTTGGTGAAGCCTCATAAGTCATATTTTCTTGCTTGTGTTAAAATTTCGGGCTTACTTCATTCTTGGAAAATAGCCTGACAATGGTGGGAAAGATGCTAGAGTCTAGAGACTTGTGTACCATCAGCCTTGTCTGCACAGTGGCCCTGGTTAAATTACGTAACCTCTGAGCCTCAGTTTTCTCATCTGTAAAATGGGAAAAATTATAGTTTCCTCTCAGGGTGGTTTTCAGGATCGATGAAAAAGACCATGCATGTGTGTAGGCTGCTTTAATTATTCTAATTTTCCCAGCTGTCTATTGGTGGCATAACAACCCAAAATTAAAACAGCAATTGTCATTAACACAAATGTCATCCTTATTATATGTAAGGCTCTATCTTATCCAATCCTCACACACACAAAAAAATGTTATCCCCATTTTGCAGATGAGAAAGCTGGGGCTCACAGTGCTTCAGTAACATGTCCAAAGTCCTAGAACTAGTAAACACTAGGATTTCCACCCACAAACACTCTAGAGTCCAAATTTACTTTAAATAGAAAATAACTGAATAAATGAGAAATGTAAACAGAAGTAGTCTCAGAGACACAGAGGAAAAACAGAGTTGCTAGTCGAGAGGGGGTGGGGATGAAGGAGAAGGGGAAGGGACGAGACAATACAAATTGGTAACTACAATATGGCATCAGGGATAGAAAAGACAGTCTGGGGAATATAATCAATAATGTTGTAAAGATTTTTTAGGGGACCAGATGGACTCATGTCTTGTTAGGGAGACCACTTCATAGTTGGTGTAGAGGCCTGACCACCGCACTGTATATCTGAATCTGGTGTTGAATAATATTGTATGTCAACTTAATTACATATACATATAGTCACGGGATGTGGATAGAGTGTGGGAATGGAGTCAATGGAATTGTAATACATAAGTATGATATCGGGGGTGGGAGGGCAGTAGACGGGAGAGGGGGGTTGTTTCTGTGCGAGGGGTGAAAAGGATAACTATTGCATTGTTCTTCACACCTGAAACTAACAATAAAAAAAAATAAGAAAATAACAATGGAGACCACGATCTGGTGATCAATACATTTAAAGAGCTTCCACCAAAGATGGAAGTTTTTCCCACATTCAAACTGCTAAACTTCACAATTTCTTCCTTTTGCTTGGACTCCCATGTGGCTAATGCGTGGCCGAGGGCAAGCCCACCAGGGCACCCCCGCTGCCCATGAAGCTGAAGGCAGTGCATGCTTGGCCCATGTTCTTCCATCATCCATGCCACTCAGAGCTGAAGGTCGAGAACCATCACTCCAGAGAGCAAGAGCAGTAGTAGTCACCAAGTCCCTCCCCTTGTCTGGAGACTTTGGCCTGGCTCTGGTTTGGAGAGACACTTAAACCATTCTTGACAGAAGCGTTTCAACCAGCTGCCATTGACATACAAGGTATGACAATTAACTTCGCGAACTCATCCTAGAAAAAGTGCTCCATACCTCATTGCTGAATATCACTAGGGTCACCTTCGAAGTACTCCCCTTGGGAAGCTATGCACTGATGCCAGCACCTAGTCCACCCTTCACAGCAACTTTGGAACTCTTTTTCTGGAATGGCCATCAGAGCTGTCGTTGTATACCTTTGATGTCCTAAATGTCATCAAATTTTCTTCCTTCCAATATTTCCTTTATCTTTGGATAAAGAAAGAAGTCATTGGGGGCCAGATCAGATGAGTAGGGAGGGTGTTCCAATACAGTTATTTGTTTAGTGGCTAAAAACTCTCTCACAGACAGTGCCGTGTGAGCTGGTTCATTGTTGTGATGCAAGAGCCATGAATTGTTGGCGAAAAGTTCAGGTCGCCTTAACTTTTCATGCAGCTTTTTTAGCACTTCCAAATAAACTTAGTTAGCTGTTTGTCCAGTTGGTACTTATTCATAATGAACAATCCCTCTGATATCAAAAAAGGTTAGCAACACCATTGCAGCAAGAACTTAATTGTCAGACCTCCTATACTGTTATGTGCTCTGATAATCGAGCAAAGGGCTGGGCCCTCGTAGACAGCTAAGTCACCATGCTATGTTGTCCTTGGAATTTTCCAAGTTCTTAAGTAGAGAAATGCAATATACATATTCATGGTTCTTTGAACTATAAGACCCAAGGCTGAAGGCTTATGTCTCTGGGAGCCTGTGTGATGGCTTCCTCGGCAATCCACGCATGAGTGTTAAATAGACTCTGAAGGGGATTTGAAGCTGGAATAAGGAAGCACTATCGCCAAAGGGAGAAAGTAAAGAGAAGCAGAAAAGATTTGATCGTAACAAATTGCAGGATCAAATGAGCACTTCCTGAACCAAGCTCCTCTTTGTTGATAGGAAATCTGTTTATGCCTCAGATGACGGCTCTGGCTGAGTCATAAACATCATATGACTTCCAACCACAGGGATTTTTTCATCCAGCTCACAATCTTGCCCCAAACTTTCTTCTCATCCACTGATTACAGTTGCACTGTCTGTTCTAAAGTTTTAATTTTACAGAAGATGAAAGGGTGGTCCTCATACTTTAGAAATGATGGCTTAAACACTAGCTTGCCAACAGTGAAAAGGTTACCAAGGAAAAATAATCGTCTTCATTTTCACATGGCTTATAATTTGCCCCCTTTGCCTGTCATGAAGACAGGCAAACTAATTAGCTTTTTCAAATGTCTCTGAGGCTTAGATCCTTCTTCTTCTGGGGAAAAAAGATCAGCTCTTTATCTAGATTCTCTTCTGATGTTGGTACTAGTGCACTTGAACTGTGGGAGAAAGTGGTGCTCGGTCAAGCTAGGTCCAGGTGAACCTTCCCTCAGCCTTCCAGCCAGGACCACAAAGCATCAATCATGCCTGGCATTGAGGGAGTCAGAAGGCATTTGGCACAATCCTTGCAACTTTATTATTATTATTATTATTATTATTATTATTATTATTATTAGTTTATTATTTTACTTGTCTTTATTCCTCACTAAACATTGGTTCCCCCAGAGAACTGAGCTGGGTAAAAATCAGATTGGTTCTCTCAAGGGAATCCAAGTACCCTCTCCTAGGAAGACACTGCCAAGACCCACTTTTTGCTTCATCTCACTTCTATTTATTGTCCTTGTTTCTGGTCTGTCTCCTTGCCAACCTGGAAACTCTGGGAAGGCAGCATGTCTGTTCACCACCAGATCTCTAGACTCTCACCCCATCCCTATGCTGGAAGCTCATCATTTTCTTTATCAATAAGAAACAGGGCAACATGTATTGAGTTCTTCTTCTTCTTCTTTTTTTTTTTTGAAGCACGTATTGCTGACTTTATGCTCATTATTGAAAATTTTAAAACACAGAAAAGAACCAAAAGGAAAAAGTTATCACCCTCCATTATTGCTGCATGTTTCTTTGCAAGATTTTTTTCTGTGTCTGTAAAATCTGGTAGCCTGCTTTTCTTGTTTGACATACCATAAATGTTTTATTTCACTTTGTTTCCACATCTACTGAGCACCTACTACGTAGCAAAGGCTGTGCAAGGCCCTGTCGATCTTCAACTGGACCTTAGAATGCAAAGAGGTATTTCTGAGGCAGACAAGCAAGGGGCACATAATTAAAGTACAGGAACACCGCCTTCAAGTTTCAATATAATGGAGAAGGAGCTTTAGGCTAACAAGGGCAGACAAAAAGGGCACCATAACAGAAATTGGCACCTAGATCTGTGTCTTATCGTGACCCTGCTAGAGATGCTTACTTGTATACAATAGAAGAATGTCCAAGACTTGTTGGAATGTCCAGAAAGAGCCAAAATTGCATTCAATAAAGTCAGTTTTGAATGGGGCCATTCCCTAAGCAGTGTTCCTGTTAAAGACATCCGTGTTTTAAAAGTGAGGATTGTAATGAACTGTTTTGGCCCTGCTGTCAGCCAATCAGAATGCACACATGGCGTGGTGTTGGCGTGCAGTCTGGAGGTGCCACCTGGCTGTTTTAGGACATTGGCCCCTTTGTTGACTGGTCATGAGGAGGTCTAAGGAGGCCGAGGGAGAGACTGGATGGTCAGGGCAGTGGTGAGGACACTCACAGCCTCAGGAATACAGCTGTTCACCAACTGGCACAGCAGTGTTTCAGTATTTTAAGACACGTACACGGTACAAGGGCATCCTGGGGCCCAGGCTCCTTTTCTCAAGTCACTGACGTGCACTCTTCCATGTCAGCAGGCCTGCTGCCTCTGACACAAGGGCTATGGTCTGCCATCCTTTAAACCTGAGCTGGAGGCGTGTGATTCAGGGCAGACTCCAGGCAGAGGGTTTCAGAGCCGGCCTGTGGGGCACAAGGGGCAGCTGGCTCTGCCACACTCCTCCCTAGAGCACCTCCTGGAAAATTCACTCCAGCCCAGTCTCATCCTGCACCGTCACCCCTCCGCGCATGTCCATTCAACATGGCTGAAGTCTTAGAGCCACACAGAGCTCCAGGGTGGAGGAAGGCCTCTCCCAAGGTGAGGACCATGCAAAGGAGCCACGTAGGGCGTCAGGTCCTGAACACCCACTGGTAGCATCTCCCAAGAGGCCTCTCCTGCGGACCAGCCAGCTCCCAGGTCTCATTCCGTTTGTGATGCTTACGTTCAGGGCAATGTTCTCAGTTACCTAGACTGACAGCTAGGACACTCTTCCAATCCCAGCTTCCCTACTGATTTGGATGAGAAGAAAATGGGCTGAGACACAGGAGTTTTCCAATTAACCTATCAATTATTGAGCAGCGGATTATCAGGGCAGGCTCAGGACTAAGGGCTTTACATGAATGATGTCCTATAATCCTCACAGCACCCTTATGAGCTACGGAGCTATAATCCCTATGTTGCCAATGATAAAAATAGAGCTTTCTTTGTTAGGCGATCCCATGGGTGCTGAAAGGCTCAGATTATAACTTGCTCAAGGATGCACAGCTAGTAAGCAGCAGAGCTAGGGTTTGAACCCAGGCGTGCAAACCACCACCCGTGCTCTATTAGGGCCAAACAAGGGGCAGACCAAGGAGAACTGTGGCAAGGCAGGACATGGCAGGGGGTGGGGGTGGGGGACACAAAACCTCTGGGACGTAGTGCTGGGAGCAAAAGCTCTCCACCCCGCTTTCGCCCAGGGCTACTTTTCTCCCAACCCTCCCACAAGTACACACATATGGAGCTCTATAACAATAGTTACTGGAAATAATTAGCTAACTCTTTATACTTGCAATGTACACTCAGAAGATGTGCTTAGAGGCTCCAGAAAAGGTTGAAAGAAGTGGGTGTCTAACCAGGAGAGGAGGAGGTGAAAGAGAGATGGGGTGTTGTTTTGCATGCTGGCCCATGGTCCCTCCGTGATGCAGCACAAAGCACCCAGGATGGCTGTTGACAGCGTCCTGCCCTGTACTTTCAGACACCAGGACAAGTGAGGCCTCAGGGAGGTCAGTGGGCAGGAAGGCAGGGGTTCAGGCTGCGTCTCTGCCAGACTCCAGCTCTGTCATCTTCAGCCAGTTCTTGAGCTTTTATAAGTCTCAATTTCCTCATCTGTAAAAAGGTCGTGTCTCTCAGAGCTGTCGTGAAGATTAAATAAGGTGATGTTTGCAAAGGACTTAGCATGGCATCTGGCACGGAGTGAACACCTTCATAAAGATCATTATTAACATGAAATTGCCTTCTCATGAATTATTTTATCAAACATTTATGGAATAATTTCTTTGTTGCAAACTCACAGACTTTAAAAACTCCAAGTTTAGAATAGACATAGAAAGAGAAGATGAGCCACAAGTGGTAATATTTTTCTAACCTTGTTTTTCTAGGAGGCGTGGAAATTGACACTGGAGAACGCAAGACAGATTGTCAAGGGATCCCCGACTCTGGTAAGCAGACAATGGAGAGCAAGCCAGCATCTCCCTGGGGGCGGTCACCCCTCCCTGGCCCCTGTGCTCACACTCCAAGGCCATGGGCTACTCAGATACAAGCCAATCACGCACCACAGCTGAATTGGATTGAAGTAGGAATACGAGCTCCGTCCCTTTTCCTCCTGTCTTCTCTCTACAGGAGCATTTCTCAGCCTCAGTGCTGCTGACATTTTGGGCTGGCTACTCCTGTCTTGTGGGGCTGTCCTGTGCACTGTATGATGTTCAGCTGCACCCCTGGCCTCCACTCCTCCCCAGTCATGACCAACAAAAATGCCCCCTGGCAGCCCCAGGTGTCCTCTGGTACTCCCCGTTGGGGCCTGCTGCTGCCCAGTAGACTGTTTTGGGGAGACTGTATATCTGCCTGCTTCTCCACTTTCTAAATATGTGACCTTAGACTGAGCCCCACTTTTCCCGTCAGTAAGCTAAGGGACAATAGCAGTGTTCTTTTCTCACAGCGCGGATGTGAGGACTAATAGAGCGGATGTGTGTGAAGTGCCTGATATCACACACCCAATACAAGCTAATAAAATCATCGCCACTATTATTCCTTTCCCTAATTTGTCCCCTTCGTAATAATACTTTGATTCAACAGATTGAACGTTTAGTTCAAATCAGTTATCATGGAGCCAAGTATCTGGCTGAGGCCCTGGTTACAAACCAGCCCCAGTTAAAAAGGAAGCAGGGAAGTGGACCGTCAAAGAATGTTATTTCCTTCAATACTAGAAGCCCAGGTGTTCACCAAGGATGAGAGGGCAGGGCCCCACCCTGGCGCCTCCCTGCTGGCGAGCCCATCACTCACCCTGGTGCGCTGTAGCTCAAGTAGTATCGATTTGGCAACACGAAAATAAAGAGGAGAATTCCTCAAGGCTCAGCTTGCCAGATTTAGCAGATAAAAATAGAGGACGCCCAATTAAATTTGAATTTCAGATAAGGGATGAATAATTTTTTTAGTATAAATATGTCCAGTGCTCTCTCTTTTCTGGCAGCCCTACGGTGGGGGCATTTGGGTTTTGATGTACGAGGCAGACACATGTCACATGGCAATATGCTGGCATTTCTATACGATCGATTCATCAATCACCTGTATTGCCAATCATTGTTTAATTTAGTGAATGATTGAAGTCCAGCTGGAGCCAGTTCAGCTCATCTGCTTAAGTCATTGAATAAGAAATTGAAACACCACTTGAAACTCTGAACCACCACTTCAGAACTCTAAACAGAACTGGAGAATATTACAATTCTTTTATTCTTTTATTTTGTGCATCTAAAAATTTCGTCTCAGGGCACTGTTTACTTCACTAGCACAAATGGCCTTGGCATTAACTCAAGGCTAATTAGGATTTTACAGTTTTTCATTTCTGTCACCAGAATTGCAAAGCATAATTCATGGGACAGGATTCCAATAAGTCCTTGTGAGAAGCCAAAAAAATTTTTTTTTCTACTGAACAATTCAACAATAATAAACTCCTCAAATACCGCCTCCAATTTATTTACTCTCCAGATTAAAGCTATCAAGGAAAAAAATAATCAAAAAATGCAAATAAGCATCTCTGAAAAATTTCTCAGAGGATATTGGCTGTAATTAATTCTATTGTGGTGGCTGATAGAAAGGCAGATGTAGTCAGGATGCAGAAACACAGTGGGCTGTCTGTCATCTCAGCACAGTCTGTCAGACGGTGAGAATCCAGGCTGGGAAAAGTTAAGTCCTGTTGAAGAGAATCAAATGCTCCAAAGAAGATGGTTTGTCAATGAGGCCCTGAGAGGCTCCTCAGGGGGACTTTTCATGGATTTGGCAGAACAATGAACATGTAAGAGTCTAGAGTACCTGAGTTATGGAATCACTTTACTTAATTATCACAATAACTCCTACAAAGTAGATAGTATATTTTTGTTATCAGCTCCATTTTACAGATGAAAGAACTAAGGATCAGAGAGGTTAAATAATTCGCTTACTCTACATAACTAGTAAGAAATCCAATATTTAAATCCAGATCTAGCTACTTTCAAGTTCGTACTCTTTTCACGATGCCAATAGCTCTCAACCAGACCTCCCCAGCGCTAAATTTCAGGAGGCAGCATTCATACCACAGGCTGTGTAGATATTAGAATTGTGCAGTGTACAACCTGTGCAACTGTACATGACAGTCCTGATGGTGAACCTACCTACTCAAAGATCTTCTGGGAAGCCTTTAAAAATTGCTGCTGTTCAAGCTCCATCCAAGACCAATTAAATCCAAGTTAAATAATATACAAGAAAAACTGAAAAGCACTTCACCGTGCAGAAATTCAATTTCAGGTTGGCTGTGTACGGAAGAGTGGTGATGCTCCCCTTTTGACCTTTTCTTTTTCCCATTCACCGCATTTCACTTTATTCAGCTCACGTTGTTGTGCCGCGTTCATTTAACATCCTGGTAGATGGGAAAGCTCCGGATGCCAGCAGAAGCTGGTTAAACAGATTGCAGAATAAAGATTCTACATGACGCGATGCCCAGGGACAGCCCAGATTTCAGACGTCCATTGTAGATGGGATGACACGCAGCCGGAGGCAATATTTTGCGTCCATTGAGTTTTGCCTCTGTCTAGCCAAGTTCAAATTGAAAAGAAAGGGGCTGGGAAACACGCAAGAACTTCTGGAGTATTGTTCTGTGTTCATTTCGTTTCTCTTTGCAAGTAAATCATAAGAAGAGGTTAGTCTTTCCCATACACACATGTGATGAAAAAAGCCTGGATAATCAATCAAAACCCCTGCCTGAACAGGAGGAGTTCTGGGGAGCCAGCTACGTCATCTATTGTCCACATTCTAGCCCCAGCTTCTGCACAATGAATGTCAAAGACAGCGGCAGCCTTCAGGCTGAGTTGTGACCGTGAACAGCTGTGCAATTATAATGTTTTATTCGATTGCACCTCTTGTGTTGTAATTATAAGGCTGTCCATACCATTTTTTGTGATGTATCGATGATCATCAGTGTTAAAATCTACATTGCCATTACGTTAGTTAGAGCAAGGCCTTCAGATTAAGGAAATATTGAAAGAAGCAGCTCAGGCATTCAAATGCAATCTGACTTTGAACTTTGGGACTCCGAATGTGTCTGCATTTCCAAATTGCCATCCATGCTGTAGTGTAATTTCGTGCTGGGGTTTGTTTGACAGTGTGTCTACAATCCTGACCTCAATCAGTTACCAGGTCGCTGGACTCAACCTTCTAAACACCCCTCCTTCCCCCCACCCCAATCCCCCTCCTCCTGCCTTGCATCCCTGGCTCTGAACTAGTGACAATTTTATCCTCCGCTGGCGACATTTGGCAATGCCTGGAGACATTTTTGGGCTGCTCGCATCTAGGACTAGATGCCAGATATGTTGCTAACCATCCTACAATACGCACGACAGCCCCACAGCAAAGAATTATTCCACCCAAAATGGCAGCAGTGCTGAGGTTAGAAACCCTGGGATCAGGCCTCAGGATTTGTATCTGCCAACAGGCCTCTGTGCCCCTATCCTGCCTCCTCCAGGCCATTCTCGCACCCCCAGAAATATCTTCCTGAAATAGAAGTGTGTTCCCTTTGCTTAACACCTAAAGGTTTCCTCAGGAAAACGTAACGAGCAGCCTCGGCTTGTGGTAATGCCTCCTTTCTTCCGTGGATCTCCATGGTCTCATGATTCCTATGCTCCAGCCAGGTCGAAATGTTTGGTGGGTCCCCAAGATGCCAGACTCCCACAGGACTTACTACCTGGGGTTCTCCCGCTCCCCACAGCCATGTGACCCAACACTCTGGGACCTTCTTAAAATGCAGATTCTGATTCAGCAGGCCTGCCATGGGGCCTGAGATTCTGCATTTCTTAAGTCCCCAGGTGGCGTCAATTCTCCTAGTTTGCAAACATACTTTCAGCAGCCAGGACCTGCAGCAGTGCATCTCAAATCTTAGCGGGCATCAGAGTGACCTGGAGCCTATGAAAACATAGGGACCCACCCCAGGCTTTCTGATTTAAGAGACCTGGGTAGGGCCCATGAATTGCAGCTGTAGCACGTCTGGGGACTGTACTTGGAATTGCAAAGCCTAAAGCAGCTGTCTTCTGCCTTCCCACTTGCCTGCTTCCTACCTGACTCTGGGTCATTTCCTGCCTCCTCCTCTGGGTTCCTGCAAAGCCAGGTTAATGCCTGGACCACTGGGGCTCTCGCAGACATGCTAAGAGCTGGGATAGCCACCCCTATGCTCCACGGAGCTGTAAGCTCCATGGGGACAAGGACGACCGCTTCTCTCCACGCCTTGAAGACAGATGGGGGCGCTAGTCAGAACTGTTCCTCTCATCCTAGAAAGCTGGGCAAACATCACAACAGTCCTTCAAGACCTCACTTACAGCTTGAAAAGGTTGCCTGTTCTCCATGCCAGGGTCAAAATTTCACCAACACTGTTAATATAACGCATAGCCACCAGAAGGACTCTTCGGGTTGGCAGGAATCGACTCTCTCTCTCCTTTCATTGATAAATGGTGATCCCTAACTTTTTCTACCATTGTCTTTTTGTTTCACCTGAGGAAAGCATCATGGAAACCACAGTCTTTCTAACGGTTCTGCTTAATAAAAAGCCAGGGCTCTCATGGAAACTGCCGCCTGACATCCCTTAGCTCGGCGAAGCTTGAGGAGTGCATTTGCACTCCTTGTCTGCCTTCTGACTCCTTCCCAAGCCCTGGCCATGTCTCCCATGCTAGTCTCTATTTTACCTCATCATAGGATGGAATTCTTTTATTTGAAAATGCTCTTTATTTTTCTAACCTTTTTCAAAGCACTGGAGTATAGTGAGGGAGAGGAATTGTATTCTCTGAGTAGATCAGCCCAAGGTGGGCCAGACCCTTTGGGGAGAAGGGGAAAGGCAGGTGAAGGTGGAAGCGCTGGCCGGTGACGAGGAAGGAGCAGGAACAAAGACACAGAGGTGGGATGAATACGAAGTGTGAGGCCAGGAACAAGAGGTAAATTGAGCGAAGTAAAATGGCCTGTGTTCCGGAGGAAGGAGAGTTCAGAAATCCAGAGCATGGAGCCAACAGAGAAGCCTTCTAGAACCCTCCAGACATTGGAGAACCATTCCTTGAACTAAACAACTCTTTTTGTTATTTTGTTTTTTCTCTCTCCAGAAATACTCCAGAATGAGTTCTGATATTTGTTCCCTCCCATTTTTGGCCAAAATCTGTCAGGAGATCAAATCGTACGTATACTATTTCTACCTTCCTGCACGGGAGAGCATCCGGGGTTGTCCTTCTTTTCTAATGACTAAAATGATCTTCAAATGTCAAAGGCCTCTTCCTCAAGGGGAAAGTGTTTCTTGCTCATGACTTGTACAGAAACTAGAAGACAAATCAGCTCTAAACAAACTATTTTGGAAGTACACTGAATACCAGAATCTCTGAACCACAAAACCTGCCTTATACCTGGGGCTGGGACACCGCCTGCTGGTGAGACTTCTGAGCAGTTCATCGCATGCTCACACCACCCTTGGGGACAGCCCCTCCTTGCTCTGTATGATACAGACAAATTCAGCAACTCACCATGACAGGGACTCTTTGAGCATCTTTAGGGCAAGGCCCTCACAAGGCTGGGAAGGGACCACTGTTTTCACAGAGCCCGACCTATTACCTAAACACCTGGCTGAGACATGGCTGACCAGGGTTCCCAATACAGAGACACTGCCCAGAATTCCCATCCCCTTCTGTCTCAGCTTAACATCCCACACTCCAGGTGCACTCTGAGCAGGCGGTTATGCTGGTTGTCATAGTAATCGCTGTCCAAAACATTAAAAGACAGAACTGTGTCCTGAGAGGGACGTTGGACCAAGAGGCCAAACAGTGTAGGTTGTACCTTCCACTCGGCCCCTTCCCACGTGGCCGCTGCTGCCTCCAGGTCGCATCCAGACACTGTTCTCAGTCGCACGTGCTGTGCTGTACTTGCAGTGCGTTTCCAAAGGTGGTTCTCACAACGACACCATGAAGTGCGGACCGTTAGTATTCCTATTCCCAAAGAAGGAAACTGAGCCTTAAAGAAGTCGCTTCTCTCAGCCACTCAGTACCCCCAGGTGTGTTGGACCCCATGTTTTTTTGGGGGAACATTCATGTTCTTGGCCCCTGGGCAACGCTGCCTCCTGAGCTGGCTTGGAAAACTTGAGCCCCTTAATGTGCCTGAGCCTCAACGTCCCCAAATCTAAATTTAAGGTAGAGGCTAAGTTATGGCTATGCCTCGGAAGCATTTGGGGAGTTTTAACATGCAGGCTGCTTGGCCAGAGACCTGGGGGGGGTTGGGGGGATAGGAGGGAGCACTGTGTTTTCCTAGGCTCCTGATGGTCTCTGTCCTCGAGGCCCAGAGCTCAGGTTTTAATTCAGGTGCCAGATCGTAGATGCCGTCATGTACAGGATGCTTTAGTGACTCAGAGTAATGTCCTTTAGCTGTGAGGCCCTCCCTGGGACCACACCATGTGCCCCCGCCCGTTGCTTTCATTCCTGCTCTCCCGCAGGCCGTTCCTGTTAGCTAAGCCCACTACTCCCCTGAGGCGCAGCTCCTGTGCGGGCTGGGAGGCTGTGTGAGTTTCCTAGGGCTGCTGTAATAAAAACCCACAAACCAGGTGGCTCAGAACAATAGAAATGTATTCTCTCCCAGCTCTGGAGGCTGAAAACCTGGAAGCACGGTGTTGGCAGGGTCCGTCTGCGACCCTGCCCCCTCTGAGAACCCCTCTGAGATGCTGGCTCAGCTCCCTCCTTGCCTCTTAGCTTCCGGTGGCGGCTGGCATCCTTGGCGTCCGTCTTCACAAGTGGGCATCTTCCCTGTGTGGCTGCTTTTTCCTTTTGTAAGCACACCCACCACCCCTGATCGGGGCCCACCCTAATACCTCTTCTTGACTTCATAATGTCTGCAAAGACCCTGTTTTCAAATAAGGTCCCATTCTCAGGGACCGGAGGCTAGGATTTCAACATAAATTTGGTGAACGCCCATAACAGAGGCACTTTTCCTATATCCCGTCATGCCTTCCTCTCATGAGCGTCATGGGAGCTGAATCCACTGAGCATCTCCCATCTGCTATGAAAGTGTCTCTGGGGAGGAGGAGGCCATGCTTATGGCCCACATGCGAACCTCTGAGGGACCAAGAGTTTACGGACTTCTCCTGGGTCGTCTGCCGCATGAGCTGTGCCAAGTGCCGGCCTGGGCCCTATAAACAGGATCAACACCCCTTTCCATGCATAGGGGTGGATTCAGAAAGTGTGGCGGCATGGGGAGGGGAGGGGAAATATCAGACGTGAAAGGAGATGCCGGGAGGCTGAGCTGCAGCTGCTCCCCAGGCTCCCACCATTTCATCATGCCTGGCACTTGTTGAAGGCAGGCCCCTGCCTGCTCCTTGAAAGCATCTTTGCATTTCCTATGTCAAACGTGAACCCACAGGACCCAAAGTGACAACTCCTCCATTGAACCACCGTTGAAAACCTGATTTCCAGAGCTTCTGTGGCCAGGGATTCTCCTGGCCCAATTTAAAAGGAAAGTCCTCCTTTTATGAAAAAGCAAAAGCAGTGTGTTTTTCTTCTTTCTAAAAATCATTGTGCTTCGAGTGTCATTTGCACCGGGTTACAATTAATTCAGTGTTTTATGGTTTATGAAGCACATTTAAATGCAACCTTGTTTATTCTTCAAAACAAGCTGTGGCTCAGTAATAATAATAATAACAAAAAGTTACCTGACACTGTTTTTGCACCAGGAACTCTGGTAAACACAGCCCTATAAGAGAGACACCACTATTGCCCCTTCCTAGAGAGGTAAAGCCATGTGCCCAAGGTCACAGAGCTAGTCATGGAGACACCTGGTGCTTGACCCCAGCAGCCTGGTTCCAAAGGCCAGGCTTGGAGGCCCTACATTGCCTGTCCCTCGACTCTTAGCCCCACTTTTAGAGGAGCAAGTGCCTGACCCACTGGCACAGTCAGCAGGTGGCAGAGAGAAGACCTACGCGTCTTCCATTGCATAATCCTCTGATGAACTCTCCATGAGCAGGAAGGGACTCCTGCTCTGTGCCTCTCCCTGACCTCATCCATCCTGTTGGGTCTAACGCCTTCAAAATACATTGGAGGGCTCCCCATCGTGGGATGTTGTCCAGCTCCCAGCCTAACTTCAGTCGCGTGGCTAGCCCTCCTCGGTACCCCGAGCTCACCTGGGCCTGCCTCTGCACCGTATTCTATCACTGTTTCCCCCCACCCTCACCTCCAGTGTCCCCACACCCACAACAGCTCTTAGAGAGTGGGGATACCACTTCGTAAACTTTTTATCCCTGATACCTACTACAGTGCTGAGCATTAGTAGAAACTCATTGAAGAAATGAGGGAGTACATAAAGAGAATCATTATTTTACTGAAAAAAAAAATTACAGGATACCAGTCTACTACCATGGGGCAATCAGTCACATGAGAGGTTTGGGCTACCGGCCTCATGAATAGGAGTGAACGTTGCCAGCTAATGACATCTAAATGCCTCAAGATTCTCAGAGAAAGTTGTTTCAGAGTAAAATTTTAAGAAAAGACTTCCATCACAGGATGTGTAAAATGGAGTAAACTCAACCTCTGGCGCTGAACTCATCGACTGGGCCAAAAACACCATCTCCCTTCCTGGGAATCTTGACATCAATGGCCCATGTCCTCTTAAACTTCAATTCAATTATTTCACTTCCCCACAAGGGCAGTTAAATATCAGAGAAAAAACCTGTTGGTGGAAGGCAGAGATTAACAAAGTGGGGCTGGTGCTCTTAAGGACCACGGAGGCCCTTCACTTCGTCATTAGAATGGGCTGCTGTCACATAAACTCAACACAGCCATATCTGAAAATGGCTCTACTTGTTTTTACAAACACTTTCTTTTTTTCTTAGCTCACCGGGTGTTTTGTTTTCCTTTTTCCAGAGCTATAGAACATTCTGTGCCATTCAAAGATGTCGACTCAGATAAACACAGTGTTTTCCCTGTAAGTGCTGTGAAGAATGACCAGACCATGGCGTCACTTCCTACAAGTATCTTTCCTTTGATACGACAAGATATAATACAGTCCGCTTGAATGTGTTATTAACTTAATAATAAATCATTTCAAGATGCTTACAGACTTTTGGGCGTCTTAATAGGAATAATACATGGACCATCGAAGTGGATCTTAGACCTGGGTTTCTGTTTCCGGAAGCCAAACCCAGCTGGAATCCTCCATGGGAATTACAATTACCTTGAAAGCTGTTGTGAATTATTTTGGAGATTCTTAAACCTCCTTAAACTTACTTTTTTTTCTAAGGGGGTATGTGTGTGTGTCTTTAGGCAAGTGTGCATGTTTGATTTAGTGCAGTTAGGGTGTCAGGATGTTCTTTGTTAAAGAAACAAGCAAGTAACAGATGTCACAAGCTTTCCAAAGTCAGTGAGATCTCAGATGTTCCAACTGGGAATGGGGGAAATAAAAACAGTGTTCAGCATTATCACGATTCTTGAGTCTTTCAAGTCAGACAGGTGCAACATATAATTAACCAGTTTAGCTAGAGGTTTTGTAATTATCCAGTAAAATGATGAATGATTTGACCCAACAACCAATTGATTAGAGCCTGACCAGACTGGTGATTAATAGAGAAAGTTCAGGGAGTTGGCTGGCCCTGCAACTTATGGAGGTGCACACACACACACACACATGAACACACATGTACACAGACATATGTGTGTAGGCACACATGTGTATAGCATGCATTCATATAACCACATGTGCACACATGCTCACATATATACACATGCACCCCATGTACCCACATATCGACATGCACCAAATAGCACACACATACACGTTCACATACACACACACACACACACACACACACACACACACACATACACTACCCCTCGTTATTCGCCCTGGTGCAGTATTACATTTCACCTCACACAGCATATTTTATCATGGTAATCTTAATTTTCTTAGTAATCTCCAGTGTTCCTAGTCTGTATTTGAATTAACAACTGCAGATGGCAGGGCCCCTCGTTCGGCTGATTGCTCTCCGCCGTGGCTGACCTCAGGCAGAACTGAACCCTCCCTGTGTGTGCTCTTTGGTTTCAGACCCTGCGTGGCTATCACTGGCGAGGGAGAGACTGCAATGACAGCGACGACATGGTGTACCCTGGCAGAAGGTAACTGTCCCTGCTGGTCACTGATCTTGAAAACTGTCTTCTGAAAAGGAGGCACGAGGCCTCATTCCTTTCCCCAGCCTAGGGGGTTCATGCCAACAGAGACAAGAACCCCCTGTGTCCCAGTTGAAGTAAAGCTCAGTGAAAAAAGGACATCGACTGTCCAAGAAAGGCTCATCGGGTGCCTACTAAATGCGAAGCTCTCTGCACCATGCTGGGTGGTAAACAAAATAGAAATAGGCCTCCTCTCGTGGGAGAGACAACTGTGTGAACAGGCTACTGTGGACACTTATCCAGCCTCCTGCACAAGCTCTCCATGCAGGACTGGGCCCAGGAACCGCAGCCTCTCCCACCTGGGGGAAGGAGAAGGCTCCAGAGGCTGGAGCACGTGTCATATTTTAGTCCTGGGCTGATATCCAGCCAATCACGTCTCTGACTTCAAAACATGGATATCTCACCTTGGCTGTGGCTGCAGCGCCAAAGCATCAAGTGAACCAGATGTTAGGAGTTTTAGAGGCATCTTTCACCGGCTTCACCTAAGTAAATAAAATGGACCTCAGATTCATTCCATAGGCTCCCTAGCACCATTCCACCATAATTCAGTTCGGGAATAGAGTCAGTCATGAAAAGACTGGGTTGGGACCATAGTACCCCGCGACTATCCAAAACCAACATAATGCAAAGAGGTGAGGGGAGGCTCCGGTGTGCTCTTAATTGAAGAGCCTGTTGTCCCTCGAGGCCTCTTTGTGCAGATCTCATGGATGCTCTCCTTCATGAAGCTGACCTTCACTAGGTGACCAATGTTGGTATTTTCCTCTTAGGCCAGACAACTGGGATGCACATCAGGATTCAAACTGTAATGGCATTTGGGTAAGCAACTGAATTAAAACGTAACCCTGCTCTCCTGCTTTCCGCCCTCCTTGAAATCCCACTGCCTGTTTGCTTCAGTCAGACCCAAGGAAGAGATGACAGGCGACATCAACTCCTTTTCTGCTGTGTGGAAGAGGGGGATAGAATTCCGATCACACGGGCAGCGTGTCAATGGTGTAATAAGACGTGAGGCCCCCTCAGCCACAGCCCCTGTGAGCCTTGCTTAAGGTCACCCACACCTAGTTCCTTTATTCTGTTTTGAACAGTGTGAAATTAGATGGAGAGTGGTGTTAGCAAAGTTTTACGGCACCCCAAACAGCAGTTGGAGCAAACCACTTGCTGTCACCATTTCACTGCAGCCATTTTCTTTCTATTTCTTAAAACCAGTCAGACAGAGTGGAAATTACCCAGTCGTTATCACATCTCACAGCATCTAGTCCAGGTGTACCAGTTCCCTATGAATAATGGATTTACCACTTCCCAGTAGAGGAAAGGGGAGGAAGGCGGAAAGCCAAGCAAACACTTATCTGAGGACAGCAGTGGCAGCTGACCCAGGTTTTGTGGGGTCTTGAGCTTATATGACTGGAGGGGCTCTCATGAAGAAAAGGCTTACCAAATTACAAAATCAAGTGTGAACATAAAAAATTCATTAAAACAAGAAAAGAAATTCTAACAAATTATTCGAGTCTTGGAAATTCAGGTCCCTTTCTATTGCGATCTCTTTTTTTATTTACCAAGTATGCTACCATGGTAGTACCTGGAACATTCTATAGCTCCCAAACACTCTCAGCACTCACACAAGCAGGGAGTATGCCGAGAGGAGCCCTGAGGTTTAAGATTCCCCAGCTTCGAGATAAATTGCCTCTGAATGGTTGCCTCATTTATCTGCTTGGATGAAGGAGAGAAAATTTCTGTAAATATTTTCCTCTCTCCAGGACACTAGTGGTCCATGACTTCTGAGATATGGAGGACAGGACAGATCCTACCCCAGCCCACCTACTCACCCTATCATCAGTCACACGGCCCTTTCATGAGGAGGACAAGACATCTCCCCTATCAGTCATGACAGAAAGACATATCGCCTTCATACCTGTCCCTTCCCACAGAGGAAAAATGACTCACAGGGTCACAAAATCATAACCTCAGAGGAGATTTTACAACCACCAAGTCCAATATTTCCCGAACTGTCTCCCCAGTGTGGAGTGGGCTGTCAGGAGGCATGAGGGAGGGGTTCTATAGTCAAGTTTAGGAAGTGCTGGGTCAAAGAACCTTGAACAGTTTTCCTCACATCCGGATTTCTCAGCATCTCTACTGTTTTAATGTACATTGAGAAGAGAGTGAGCACAGTTTCTAACACATCTCGGACCCTCAGAGAACTTTTGCCTTAGAATGCTGTTAATACTATTCATATCTAGTGGAATACCAGTGCTCTCCAGAACACAGTTTGGAAAACAAAAGAAAACAAACAAATATATATATATATCTATATATATTTAAAGCTTTCCCTTAAAGTTATCCACAATCTCCTTGAACCTTCCATGGACTGGCCACTCCACTCGTGGGCAGCTTTAGCTTGGAGTGTTAGGAAGCCCCCTCAGCTGTGGTCACTCAGTCCCACTCAGGCCCAACTTCACTTCTGGGTTTCTCAGTGTCAGCATGTTAACATGTGGGTGGGATAATTCTTGATTAGTGGAGCTGCCTGGTAAATTGTAGAATGTTCAGCAGTATCTCTGGCCTCTGCCCACTAGATGCCAGTAGCTTCCATCTCTGCCCCCCATTGTAATAAACAAAAATGTCACGGGACATTGCCAAATGTCCCCTGGTGTGGAGGCAGGGGGACAAAAACAGTCCTATTGAGAAGCGCTATTCTAGAAGCATCAATCCTTGGGCCCTGGAGATGCCAGGGCACTCTGACCTTGTGTCTGGGTCACTCAGTGTGGACTCAGTGCTCCCTGGCAGTGACACTCCCAGAACCAGGACCCAACCCTGTATCCTTCAGAACAAGATGGTCCAGTTTCTGGACCTCTCCTAACCCCTGCGCCCCGTTCCTTAAAGCCCGCCTCACAGAGCGTGTTGCTATGATGGATTAAGAGCTCTAGAGACTTCAAAGCCTTTTATCTACTGACTTGCCTTTGTACTTTTTAAAGCCATTTGGGGATGACTTGGTATATGAACAAGCTATTAATCTCATCATTTCTCTTTTAAAGGGTGTTGATCCAAAAGATGGAATTCCATATGAGAAGAAATTCTGTGAAGGTATGCATTGTAAAAATCAGTGTGCTTATTACACTAGAATATTCTTTTCTAGTCTGAGTCAAATTGAAGCAAACGGACCCAAGTGAGGAAGTGCCTGATGCTACAACTTAAAGTTGACCGATTTACATTTATTTTCATGACAAATCAGAAAAAGACATGAAAAAGATACTAGGAAGAAGATGCAAAATCTAGAGAAAGTAAAACTGAATTTGTGTAATTATTTGGGCATTGGAAAGGTGAATGGTATTGTTAAAAGAGGCTGCAGGATAGATAACAGGGTAACTGAAATTCAGCACTTCCCCAAATAAGATAACAAGTAAAGGTGATCATTTCTTGTCTTTTCCATGTCTTCCTCAATGCGCTACAAGGTCAGATGTCTGAGCTTGTACTGACAGAGTCCCTGTATCAAGTGGGACAAAGACTCACATGTGGGTGACTCGAAGGAGACCTCCAAGCTATATAGCCATCAGAGTTCCCAAAAATAGCTGAGCAAAAACTCTGTGTTCTAAATGTCCAAATGCCTCAGTAACCTGGGCTACCAGTACTATTAGGAGAAACCTATTACCACCCACATACTACTGAAGACATGTTCCTGGTGATGTCCAAAGAGTCTCAAACAAAACATTCGCATCACTGTTTTATGTGTAGGCGATGCTTTTCCCTAACATTTAGAAGCTTTTCATTCATTCATTCATTCATTCATTCATTCATTCAACAGATATTTCCCGAATTCCTATTTCTATTAAGCACCAAGGGCTATACTTGGCTCTAAGTTTTCATGGGTGGACAAGTTACAGTCCTTGCCGTCAGTCAATTTAAAGAATAACTGTCTCTAAGCTTTCCTATGGGCAGGAAGAGGGCAGAAAATATAAAGACCCAATGCATAATAATGCAATTTAGAAATGCCTGGTGGATGAATAAAAGAATGAATGAACAAATAAACTAATGAGTAAATAAACTCAGATCTAACTGAAATCCTGGTGTGAAGCTCTGAGGTCACTGTGGAAGCCCCTTGGGTTCCCCACATCCCAACCCCTCCTGATATCCTGGGCCTTCTCAGCCTCACTTGTGTGGCCAAGTGCTCGCTGTCACAGAGGCTGAAGATAGGAAGCCACTGGAGTGAGGCTGATTTGGGGGTTTGGAGGTGGGGGAAAGGAGGCTCCCCTCTTTGACTCTGGGAGTCATCAGTTGAATCTTCCAGGATCTTCAGGGATTTGGAAGAGTATATCCATCACCCATGGGTAGCAGCCGTTGGGCCTCGGAAACAGAGTAACACACAGGGTTGCACAGAGAGCTTTTATATCTCCATCTCCTCATGAACCAGCCAGACTCGCCCTGCCAGTGCTTTTGTGTATATAGATTAAGGGCTTTGAAAGACCACAACACCTATGAAAAATCAAAATTGTTCCATGAGATCAGTAATTCTTAAAGTGAATTGTAATAGAAATTGATGTGTTTTCCAAGAAAGCAATTTCCAGAACCAAAATTTAGGGCCCATTTCTGAGTGCAGGTGAAATTTTGACTCATTTATTCATCCGTCATTCAGTCAGGATGTTGCAAGGCTGTTTGTTTTCTGCTGAGCTAGGAGACACACCTTCATCTGTATAGTTTAGCTCGCAGTTCCGACAGCCTGGAAATCTCATTCAGCTCCTAAATGCTGTGTTTCTGCAACATATGAAAAGTGGCGATGCATCACTCTTATGATGCTCTGTGCATGGAATACACACCAGGGTATCCACTCTCCTAACTGCCCAATCTGGAGGCTGTAAACGACTTGAGAGCATAAATAATGCAAATAAATTGTGCCACCTAGGTTCCCAGCCCCGGGGGATCATTTTGCTGGGAGACTCAGCTGGGGCTCACTTTCACTTTCCTCCCGAGTGGATCACAGCTTCGCAGATGTCCTTGGTAAGTAATTCTGGCAGTCACCATTCCCGGGTGTGCTGGCCTTTGTGCGTATTTCACTTGCTCTCTCTAAATGGGATGCCAACTCCAAACAGGTGCAAATTCCCCTTCTCAGCAAAATCTGCTGAGAAGGTTTTGTGCAAAATAAAAGGCACATCCACAGCTGTTTCAGCTCAGTTCAAACAAGATGATAGGCAATGTGAGGGCGTTGCCACAACAAGCTTCTAGCAGGAGCCACCCTATTTATTAGAGCCGGGGAGGGTGTCCCTGTCGGTGGGAAGGAAACCCTGGCCCAGTGGGGAAACCCTTGTTGTACAGCCTGCCTCTGTGTGTGGTTCCTTCGTCTCTCTACTAGAAAACTGCAACTCTGACCCAGAGAAGTAAATCTACAGACATGATCCATTTTTTTCTTGACCCCTTCTTCCCAGACTAAAGCAATTGGATGTGAACCTAAACACTCCCTGTTTGTACCTCTCCCAAATCTCAAACTGGGCAACCATACACCTCCCTCTGTAAGGATGGGGAAGCAGGAAAACACTCCTGATCTCAAAAGAAGAGTGCTCATCGGAGAAAGGCTTGCTGTAGGAAAGAGAAACATTTTGTAACATATGAAATTCAGATTCTTGACAATCCTTGAGAGGTGATTGTACCCGTGAAACAGGAACAATCTAAGATCAGGGAAGACTACTTTCAGGGGACACAATAATTCCCCGACGTGAAAACGCAGCAGCAATACTGACCAGCAAATTGGACAATTCAAAAAAAACAGAAGGAGCAAAGCAGCCAGCCAGTGAGGGAAATTCTGGAACCTAGGCAGAGCCCTGCAGGATAGGTCCTGGAGATGGGGCAGTGAGTGAACACATAATAAAAGGCAATTTTCCTGAGTTGAGGGAATCTTTGTCTTCTCTTCAAACCCCCACTAGCTCCAGGCCCAAGTATGAAAAAGCTTCTCTCCCTATCACGTCCTGCCTCTTTTTTTTATAATTCCAAGTACAAAGAAAAATCTTGCAATCGTTCTGCCCAACAGTCAATCAACCGTGTTGCAGACTATGAGGAAAACTTCTTTTGGCATCAGACATACCTCTCAACACTAAACTTTAGAAAATAGTGGAAAGGCCTCTACAGAGTTTTAAGGACAAAAGATTGTGTCAAAAATACTCTAACTGCCAAGGTATTGTTCTTACTTGTACATGAGGGCCACAGAAACTTATTCTCAGGCATTCAAAGATTCAGAAAACATACCAGACATATGTCTTCTCCCCCCCAAAAAATTTAAGAAGTATTCCAGTTCTCTCTGAGCATGATATTATAAGATGAAAGAGAAAAAATATATGTATATATATATCATTACTAGATTTAATTACATAAAAATTTCAAATGTATGCAATGCTAAAAACTTCATAAAATTAAAAAACAAATGAAACACTATAACATTTACAATATTTAAGGCAAGATTTATATCATCTAATAACAAAGAGTTCTTGGATATCAATAAGAAAAAAATTAATTTTTAATGATCAAGACCATGACCAATCAATATAAAAACAGTTTCTTATTCAGGAGTAATCAGAGAAACACAAATTACAACAACAATGCAGTATCATTTATCGCCTATCAAACAGAGAAAGGTTAAAAAGGTCTAATATTAGCAAGAATGCGGTAAAATGGGCACGTTCACTCACCGCCAATGAGGGTTTAAATTGCTAGAGCTTCTCTGTCAGGCAATTTGGCAATATGTACAAAGTGACACTAAAATGTTTGTGGTTTTAACCAGTAATTCCACATCTGGAAATTTACCTTTAAAATTGATTAGTCATTTGCTCAAGAATCTTTGTACACGAATATTCATCAGAGTTATTTATAAGAGCAAAAATGAGAAAAGAAATAAAAAATAAAAAGTAGGGGAGTTAGATATGCAAAATTATATTACACCCAGCAAATGAAATATTATGCGACCATTAATACACATAATATAAACATTCATTGGCAAAAAAAATGTGTTTATGATAATTTGTTAGGGGCAAGAGCAGGTGACAAAACAGTGTGTATGAACCATTTTCTTGTGACTATAAAAGTGTGTCTGAACGTGCAAACCAAGAAAATAATTGGAAGGTTGTAGATCAGGATGTTAACACTGGTATCTCTGGATGGTGGAATTCTGGGTAACTTTATTTTTCTAATTTTTCTTCAATGAACATGTATGATGTATGTACCAAATCTTAACATACGATATTTTTGGGGATTGTTTTGCTTTGTTTTCAGGAAGTAGCTAAGGAAATATGCTAAAGAAAAGCCAAAGCATTGCTTTATTTAATCTTTATAAAAGCCCTCTGAGGTAGACGTCACTACAGCATAGCCCCACTTTATAAACAGGTACTCAGAGAGGTTGAGTAAACTGCCTAAGGTCACACAGCTAACAGGTGGCAGAATCGTTTCCTGTCAGTGTCATCCCGAACAAGCCGCCTACCCAGAAACTCTGTAAATGAGGATGGGAACAATCTCAAGCAAAGCCATGTGCTTCAATGAGCTGATGGTTGTGAAAACGCTTTAGAACCATACGCTGGATTCAAACCAGACAAAAGCAGATTGACACACAACTCACGCAGGGTAGTGTTAGCGGCTAACCAGCCTGGTCAATGACCTCATGCTGTCTTTCCCATCATGCATCTGGGCCTCTGGAGGCTGAGGTGAGGGGTACCTCACTTTAGGGTTCTCCTGGAGAGGGCAGCCTTTCTCACACTCTCACCAGAGCCACGCCTCACTCTGCAGTATGCTACGTTTCTAGGGAAGACAAAGACCCACTGAGAAGGCCCTTTAAAGAAATCACTCCAGGGCTGGCCCAGTGGCTCAGCTGGTTAAGAGCTCGCTCAAGAGTGTGAGCTCTGAGCAACAGCGGTTTGAGTCCCGGCCTGAGCTGAGCTGCCAACAGGTGGCAGGATCGCTCAGCTAAAAAAAAAAAAGACAACAAACAAAGAAGAAATCACTACTCCAAGCCCGGCAGCCAGCCCTCTCCTACAGTCCTGACAACTGGAATTGGAATTGTAACATTTTTTATCTGCTTTTTGCAACAACAAACTGATTGAAATACTGCAGATTAACATTTGTTGGTTTGGTTTTGGGTTATTTCCTACCCCACTCCCTCCCCTATCGCATTGTAGCAGTAAATAAATAGTTTTGAGACGAATGACTATGGGAGTGGCAATGATGTAGGGCTGATGAGGAACCCAAATTGAGCATCACAGTAATTGAGATTCATGCATCTTATTAACATGTTAATAATGCTATTGATGGTAGGGAAAACATCACAGCTTTAGCATCATTGTGTCATATATTTCAAGTACTTGATGTTCTAGCATTCTCAACATGTTCCCTCAGGTTAACATTCTCTCCAAGCTAAATGTTAGCCCCGTCACTCCAAGCCTTGGCCACTTCTGTGGGCTACCATTTAATAAGAAAGCAAGATGGGACAAAAAGAATAGAAGAGCTATTTTGCTTAGAAAGTTGACATTGTAAAAGACAATTTATCACCACGTTATTGTCAAAATAATGCTGTACAAATCTCCCCAAATCTCAATGATTTAAAGCAATCATCATTTCTTCTCATGCACACATGTGTTGTCTGGGGTCAGCTGTTCTAGAATGAGCTCTTTTGGTCTGGGCTCCAAGCTGAACATTGGGTTGAGTACTGCTCCATGCGCCTCTCATTTTCCTCGGTCGGGCAACCTACCCAGAGCACGTTCTTTCCATGGTAATGGCAGATGTGCAAGAGGGTAAGGCCTTCGCCACAAACACATTTGCCATATCACGTCCACCATCAACCCATCCACCAAAACAAGTCACACGGCCATGGGCAAGAAGGTCTGTCTGCCCCAAGTGACAGAGGGAAGGGAGTAAGGATTTGCTGTATGACTTTTATCTAATTATAAATGTTAAATATGCCATGGAGAAAAATAAGCAAATACAGAAATTATTAAGAAATCGTTAAGCTTCCACTTAATACTACTATCCAGAGAGAATCATTTTAACGCTTTGGAATATAAGATTAGTTTTTTAGCACCAATTTTGAGAAGTAAAAAAACAAATCACCCCTACCACCTTAACCTTTTCTCAGTATATTTTCACTCTTCCTCAGTATTCTATCCTACACACACACACACACACACACACACACACACACACACACTATGCAGAATAGCAAGTATACAATTGGTGATTCTCCTTTTCTCCATGATTATGATTAGTACTAATCATAATCATTTTTCCACACTGCTAAGTATCTTGATCTTTATTAGTGTACAAGCCATAATCCACTAAATCATTCACCAAAGACTGGATATTAAGCTGATTCATGGCTTCATTTTTTAGCTATGGCTCATACTCGTTTATAAAAAAAAAGGATCCGATTTTTAAAAGTTACTATCTACAGAATCTCTCCATTTGCACGGGGAGTCAGCCTAAGTATGATTACCATGCCTAGCAGACATCCATGAGGTATGTTGAGTTCAGGTGTCTCATGTTTTGGTTGTTTGGCTTTTGATGCTTGTATTATAACAAGTATAAATGACCTATTGTGAAATACTAACCTGGGACCTACTATGTGTCAAGCCCTGTGTCAAGCCCTGTGATACAGTGCTGAGAGATTGGCAGGAACCCAGGTCCTCAGAGAGCTTCAGGCCTTGTGGGGAAACACAGACAAGCAAATAGGCAATTGCTTTATGAGACCACATGACATTTCTTTGCCTTTGTGTCCCTGTAAAGCAGAAAATACGCCTGCAACTGCACCACCCGACCCCAACTGCTCCCATCGCAAAGAAAGCCTCAGCCAGGTACCTTTCTGGCAGCAACACTTCTCCTCTGCTGTTCATGCCATGCTCTAGTTAAGCAGAGTGGCACCTGGGAGGCCTGTGGACAGCTAATTAGATTAGGATTGCGTTCATCTGGAGAGATATGTGTAGTTCAATAAAGAGAGTGTGAAGAATCACTCGTGCCTCCACACAAGTGAGGGGTTCTGAGCCTCACTCCACTGGGAGCAGGAAGGCAATGGTTCTGCCCTCTACCTCCTTAAATGCCCTTGATTTCTCTTCAAGATGTCCGCAGTCAGGTTCAAAACGAGCTCCCTGTATAACACAAAAGACCTCGACTCAGACTGCAAAGAAAAGCAAGGAACAACTCTGAAAAAAACCTTTCACGCTGTCTTTTTAATTTTTTTTTTCTTCCAAAGGAAAAAACAATCAGTGCTTGAGTTGTTTTGCTGAAAATGAAAGGGAGGGAGAGAGCCCATCAAGGCCAGCAACAGAGGCTGGCCTCCTGCCTCTTTCCCCATCTGTTCGAAAATTATCTCCAAAATATTCAACGCTGTGTCTCACTGAACAGGATTGGATGATGGCTGGGGTTGGGGGAAGCGGAGGGAGAAGGGATTCTGAAACGCAATTTCCCAAATGTTTATTTTGCGAGCAAAGACTGCTGCCTGTACTGTTATAGAATCTTAGCACGACCCCTGGCAGGCTGCTGTCTGTAGGGTACGTAGGCGCAGATTGAGTTTCGTGCTGTGTCAAGGATACAATGAGTCCTTAATCTGGCTGCAGAAAACGCATATTCACCCAAGAGCAAATGGGCTCCAGTCTTCCCAGCCCTTATGCGCTCCATTCCTCTCTCTGAGATGAGTTTGTGGGTCAGGCTTGGCGACTCTGTGTGACCCGCCCAGGCAGGCAGTAGCAAGGCTCTCACCCCGACTCTCACTAACCTGCCCTCCTTCCCACTCTCTGAATGTACCAGTGAGCACAAAGCGGCCATTAAGCAGAAGGCTGATTTTCACGGTGCATACAAAATATGGACGTGCTACCTCAGCTAATTTCATGTCGACTCCCGAAATACTTAAGACTCAGAGTACTTTTTTTGATGATATTTTTTAGGACGAGCAAAGGCTCCTGTTTAGCGATACTGGACAAAATGACATTTTCTGCTCCTCAACCATCTTGCAGGCTGGCCGAATGAAGATACTACAGAGTGAGGAGGGAAACCTCAGTCCTAGTCGCTTCCCATTTATTCTGTCAGGGAAAGAGAATTGTGTTCACCGCGGTGAATCCTTTTCCCCATCAGCGATCAGGTCACAAGGCACAGAAGGCTTTTCTGTTCTCTTTTCCTGTTCAGGAGCACAAGGCAGATAGGCTGTGCCTTGAGTCCTGCTCAGTTCAGTGCCCTGTTCTTCCTGCCCTGGGTCTCTCACCTGCCAGCCAAGTAGGGTGCCCCGGCAGGTTCCTTCTTCTGAAAACATCAGTGATCTCGGCCCTCACTGCCTTCTGCGAGAATTCAACAGACAGGCACTCGTTGTTATGAAAAACCACAAGAGGAAATTATTTTAAGCTCCGTACTTCTGAAAGGCATTTCTAATTACTCAGCCCACATCCTGCCCTCCCAGCACATATTAGATGGAGAATTCCTCATGGGGAGGCAGCGTGAGTCACTAGCCACCTGTGCCACTCAGTGTGCTGCTCAGGCTGGAGGACAACCTCTCACCCCTCGTTAATTATATCTGCCACTTTGCTTCACTCTCGCTCAAGTTCCTCAGCCATAAAATGGGTCTCGTGAAACCAACTCATCACAGGGAAAACACTGAGCATCTCAAATCAGTTGGGGTGTGGAAAGAGGAAATTTTGGTGTTTAGAAATAATTTTGGATGGCTGGAACCGATTATGACGCACCATTCATTCAACTAATCCCTCCAGGCTACTCCTCGGGGAAATGAGGAGGACAAGAGTTACCCGGCTCAGAATTCTCAAGTGCCCGAGGGTCAAGACCCGCTTCTGTATGGTTTCCTACTGCAGGCAGTGGCTGCAGGATTGGTCAGAGGTATGAGTTAAAGCCAAATTCCTAGAGGAAAAACAAGGAGAGCATTATGACACATAAGGCCCAACAATTCCAGAGGCAGGAATTGAGGATAGCTTCACCAAGCCAAGAATTCAAAGCCTAATTGATAAAAAGCCCAAAGGAAAGTAGATCAGGAGGACAATGAGGTCATGATCTCATGTTGGTAACACTTTGAAAGCCAGCAAGAAGGGTGGGTAGGTCAGCTCTTCTTAAAAGACCGGTCATGAGTCAGGCAGGGTATAAACCTAGCTGCTATGACAAGCAAACAATTCCAAAATTCCATGATTTAAGATGGAAATGTATTTTCCTCTCATATAATAACCCAGAGGGAGGCTGTCCGAGGCTGGCAGTATAGTTAGACCATCCTCAATGTTCAGCTCCCACCTCTGGGTCCCATTCTTGCCACCTCCCATATGCAGGAACGAAAAAGAGCCAATTGAGGGCACATGCATCCCTTGGGAGAACTTGACACTGAGGTGGCACCCATCACTCTCTCTCACACCCCACCATCAAGGACCACGCACCCAACTAACACTGTGGGAACTCTATGAGTAGGGTCAGAGAAAATCAATGAGGGTGGACCCCTGGGGCTCTATGTAACAAGCAACCTCTAACCTCAAGAAGCCGAAAGTGTAGCTGGGAAGATAGACAAGTAAACCCACAATTATAATAATACCACGAAGCAAATATTACCAAATTCCAGGCATTCTCTCATTTAATACAGAAATGACCCTGTTATTATGTGTATTTTATAAAGGAACAAACACTTAGAGAGCTTAAGCTAACTTACCCAAGATAATGCAGTTAAACATGGCACCCAGATACAAACTGAGCCTGTCCAAACCTAGAGCAAAAGTCAGCAACCTTTGGCCCTTGGGTCAAATGTGGCCCTCCACCTGTTTTTTTTTTATAAATAAAGTTTTATTGGAATGCAACATGCCCATTCGTTTACATGTTGTCTATGGCTGCATTCACACTACAATGGCAGAGCTGAGTAGTCACAACAGAGACCAAATGGCCTGCAAAACCTAACGTATTTACTGTCTGGCCCTTTGAAGAAAAACTGCGCAAGCTCTGCCTGGTGCTATTGTGTTAAATGCAAGTAGCTAAGCATGTGAAGGGTGTGATGGCAGCAAGAGGAGCGTGCCACACGCGGCAGGCCAGGCCAGTTGGGATTCAGCGAACGCTTGACCGATGAGTAGCAGTTGATCAATAGAGACCATCGAGCAGGAGAAAGAGCTTGTGACAGGGCCTGGAGGTCCCAGGGGCCCACAGGTGGTGAGCAGAATGGCAGGGGTGGAGCTGTGAGTAGAAGCTGGGGTAGCTGGTGGTGCCTCACCGAGGGTGACAAGAAATAGCTACAGTAGCCAGTCACTGCAGCCGTTTAGGGCACTTATTAAAAATAAGGATTCCAGGGACCCACCACAAACCTACCCAAACAGGGTCTGTATTTTAGAGAAGCTCCCCACTGTGCTTCTGGGATACACTGCTGAAGATGGGAGGGGGAGAGTGCTTTGGGAGGCAGGGACTCTGACCAGAGGCTGCGACAGTAACCCAGGGTCCTCCATCACACGTGCAAGCTGGAAGGATAGAAGCAGCGAGGTTTGGGGACAGCTTCTTGGTATAAGGTGAAAGAGAAGAGAGGAAGAAAATGAGATCATTTCACACGAGCGACATAGTGGGGAGAGAGTGCCCCGTTCAGGCGTGGTGCCCAGTGATGGCTTCCCGTGTTCTCACCTCTGTAGCTTGACAATGGACTTTGGGCTTCCTCCAGAGTCAAATTCTGGATATTACCTCTCAAAAAAAGAAAAACTACCCCTGTCCCAGACAAATGGCAGCCTGACTGCTTTAGAAATGACCAAGCCCTACAAAACGCGACGAAGGCATCGAAGGGTCGACCTTTGATACACACCCTTGTTGCCCGTGTCTGATCCTCGAAAGAGCTCTTTTCTCTGTGAAAGAATTCGTTTCACTGGCACCACAAAAGAATTGACTTGCCATTATTTTGTAAGAGCCGGACATTTTAAACTCTTGTTTTCTCACTTTTATGAAATTGGATACAGTTCTCCAATCACTCTGGAGATAATGATGGAAGGAATTGAATTCTGTAGCTAATGTGCGACTGCGCCATGTGTTTGCGTTTGGTGTGGGACAGCTAGATGAATGCATCCCTTGACTCATTCACTGAATAAATAAATCATGGGGTTAGAGCTTAAACAATAAATAATAGAAAAGGGAAAAGGGGGAAACTAAGAGGAGCTGACAAGGTAACAAAATAATAAAAAGAGCTGTTTTCAGGCAAAATGATGAAAGATTATTGCCTTCCATTCTGTTATGTTTACTGGTCATCTTTTGCTAGAATTCTTTATTTGACTGTTTCTTCCCTGCCCCATAAGTTTTTGAACTAACATAGGGTCAAAGATGAAATGCAGTACCTTTTCCCTGAAAATTACTTATTTAACTCAAGTCAAAGTTTACATGTGCATTGAACAGGCATCATTTCCAGAGCTGAGCAGTTATTGTTAATGGTCTGTGTGTATGTAGTACAGTCTAAGCTGCTAAATTTGGAGGCAATTTATTGTAGCAACAGATCACTGGGATACTTGGTGTTTTGTTTGATTTGGGAGTAGGGGTGTTCATCTTCCCTCTACATGATAGGATGAATTTAACCTTGGAGTGGCATTGCCAATGCTTAAACTGTTTTTGCCCCATCCCTTTGTCTGGCTCCCTCTTGCTAACCTTATAGGACTCACATTAGATACCATTTTTTTCAGGTTCCTTCCCCGAGCCCCACACGTGGGACCAGCGTCCCTTGCATGGACTGATGTAGTGCCCTGGATGTCCCTATCAGTACCATGGAGAGCTAACTTTTATTGAACACTGACAATTCCAAACTCAAATCCTCTCAACCACCCAGTGAGATGGTGCTATTATTAGTCCATTTTATACATAAAGAAAACTGAGACACAGAGGAAATAAGGAAAGTCTTCAAGGCTACCCAGCTGGGAGGTGTTTGCTGTCTGGGCCCCTCCAGGCGGTGAGCTCCTTGAAGAAAGAACTCCTAACTGCTTAATGCAACGGTCAATGGAGTGCCCATCACAGGCTGGCATGTAATCTCTCTCTCTCTCTCTCTCTCTC